>NC_058083.1:262184275-262548690 GCF_014858855.1 Bufo gargarizans
TTCATAATTTAGTGGTTCTGCTATATCAGAGCTATTTGAAATCTATCCCTAAAAGGGTATATAATATTGAAGGTGCACATTGGGTCATTCAGAATAACTTCACACACACCGCTACTGTGTATTTCCAAGTCTATTCTGTCACTAAACCCATACCGGTGACCCAGCGCCTAAATACTAGGCCTCAAATTTAAATCCCTCTAAATCTCTCGTTACCCACCGCTGTACTGTTGTTGCTGGGCAAGATATTTAGTGTCCGTCAAAGCACATTTTTTGTTCTGGGTTGAAGTACAATTCCCAATTTAGCAATTTCATAATTTAGTGGTTTCTGCTATATCAGAGCT
Source organism: Bufo gargarizans (assembly GCF_014858855.1). Lineage (NCBI taxonomy): Eukaryota > Metazoa > Chordata > Amphibia > Anura > Bufonidae > Bufo > Bufo gargarizans. Next base: position 262,184,617 of record NC_058083.1, read on the forward strand.
ATTTGAAATCTATCCCTAAAAGGGTATATAATATTGAAGGTGCACATAGGGTCATTCAGAATAACTTCACACACACCCGCTACTGTGCATTTCCAAGTCTAATTCTGTCACTAAATCCATACCTGTCACCCAGCGCCTAAATACTAGGCCTCAAATTTAAATCCCTCTAAATCTCTCGTTACCCACCGCTGTACTGTTGTTGCTGGGCAAGATATTTAGTGTCCGTCAAAGCACATTTTTTGTTCTGGGTTGAAGTACAATTCCCAATTTAGCAATTTCATAATTTAGTGGTTTCTGCTATATCAGAGCTATTTGAAATCTATCCCTAAAAGGGTATATAATATTGAAGGTGCACATAGGGTCATTCAGAATAACTTCACACACACGCTTCTGTGCATTTCCAAGTCTAATTCTGTCACTAAATCCATACCGGTGACCCAGCGCCTAAATACTAGGCCTCAAATTTAAATCCCTCTAAATCTCTCGTTACCCACCGCTGTACTGTTGTTGCTGGGCAAGATATTTAGTGTCCGTCAAAGCACATTTTTTGTTCTGGGTTGAAGTACAATTCCCAATTTAGCAATTTCATAATTTAGTGGTTTCTGCTATATCAGAGCTATTTGAAATCTATCCCTAAAAGGGTATATAATATTGAAGGTGCACATAGGGTCATTCAGAATAACTTCACACACACGCTTCTGTGCATTTCCAAGTCTAATTCTGTCACTAAATCCATACCGGTGACCCAGCGCCTAAATACTAGGCCTCAAATTTAAATCCCTCTAAATCTCTCGTTACCCACCACTGTACTGTTGTTGCTGGGCAAGATATTTAGTGTCCGTCAAAGCACATTTTTTGTTCTGGGTTGAAGTACAATTCCCAATTTAGCAATTTCATAATTTAGTGGTTCCTGCTATATCAGAGCTATTTGAAATCTATCCCAAAAAGGGTATATAATATTGAAGGTGCACATTGGGTCATTCAGAATAACTTCACACACACCCGCTACTGTGTATTTCCAAGTCTAATTCTGTCACTAAACCCATACCTGTCACCCAGCGCCTAAATACTAGGCCTCAAATTTAAATCCCTCTAAATCTCTCGTTACCCACCGCTGTACTGTTGTTGCTGGGCAAGATATTTAGTGTCCGTCAAAGCACATTTTTTGTTCTGGGTTGAAGTACAATTCCCAATTTAGCAATTTCATAATTTAGTGGTTTCTGCTATATCAGAGCTATTTGAAATCTATCCCTAAAAGGGTATATAATATTGAAGGTGCACATAGGGTCATTCAGAATAACTTCACACACACGCTTCTGTGCATTTCCAAGTCTAATTCTGTCACTAAATCCATACCGGTGACCCAGCGCCTAAATACTAGGCCTCAAATTTAAATCCCTCTAAATCTCTCGTTACCCACCGCTGTACTGTTGTTGCTGGGCAAGATATTTAGTGTCCGTCAAAGCACATTTTTTGTTCTGGGTTGAAGTACAATTCCCAATTTAGCAATTTCATAATTTAGTGGTTCCTGCTATATCAGAGCTATTTGAAATCTATCCCAAAAAGGGTATATAATATTGAAGGTGCACATTGGGTTATTCAGAATAACTTCACACACACCCGCTACTGTGTATTTCCAAGTCTAATTCTGTCACTAAACCCATACCTGTCACCCAGCGCCTAAATACTAGGCCTCAAATTTAAATCCCTCTAAATCTCTCGTTACCGCTGTACTGTTGTAGCTGGGAAAGTTATTTAGTGCCCGTCAAAGCACATTTTTTGTTCTGGGTTGAAGTACAATTCCCAATTTAGCAATTTCATAATTTAGTGGTTCCTGCTATATCAGAGCTATTTGAAATCTATCCCAAAAAGGGTATATAATATTCAAGGTGCACATTGGGTCATTCAGAATAACTTCACACACACGCTTCTGTGCATTTCCAAGTCTAATTCTGTCACTAAATCCATACCGGTCACCCAGCGCCTAAATACTAGGCCTCAAATTTATATCCCGCTGAATTTGAATACAATACATTGGGCCAAATAATATATTTGTTGTTGTGGTGAACCATAACAATGAGAAAAACATCTAGTAAGGGACGCGGACGTGGACATGGTCGTGGTGGTGTTAGTGGACCCTCTGGTGCTGGGAGAGGACGTGGCCGTTCGGCCACATCCACACGTCCTAGTGTACCAACTACCTCAGGTCCCAGTAGCCGCCAGAATTTACAGCGATATATGGTGGGGCCCAATGCCGTTCTAAGGATGGTAAGGCCTGAGCAGGTACAGGCATTAGTCAATTGGGTGGCCGACAGTGGATCCAGCACGTTCACATTATCTCCCACCCAGTCTTCTGCAGAAAGCGCACAGATGGCGCCTGAAAACCAACCCCATCAGTCTGTCACATCACCCCCATGCATACCAGGGAAACTGTCTCAGCCTCAAGTTATGCAGCAGTCTCTTATGCTGTTTGAAGACTCCGCTGGCAGGGTTTCCCAAGGGCATCCACCTAGCCCTTCCCCAGCGGTGAAAGACATAGAATGCACTGACGCACAACCACTTATGTTTCCTGATGATGAGGACATGGGAATACCACCTCAGCATGTCTCTGATGATGACGAAACACAGGTGCCAACTGCTGCGTCTTTCTGCAGTGTGCAGACTGAACAGGAGGTCAGGGATCAAGACTGGGTGGAAGACGATGCAGGGGACGATGAGGTCCTAGACCCCACATGGAATGAAGGTCGTGCCACTGACTTTCACAGTTCGGAGGAAGAGGCAGTGGTGAGACCGAGCCAACAGCGTAGCAAAAGAGGGAGCAGTGGGCAAAAGCAGAACACCCGCCGCCAAGAGACTCCGCCTGCTACTGACCGCCGCCATCTGGGACCGAGCACCCCAAAGGCAGCTTCAAGGAGTTCCCTGGCATGGCACTTCTTCAAACAATGTGCTGACGACAAGACCCGAGTGGTTTGCACGCTGTGCCATCAGAGCCTGAAGCGAGGCATTAACGTTCTGAACCTGAGCACAACCTGCATGACCAGGCACCTGCATGCAAAGCATGAACTGCAGTGGAGTAAACACCTTAAAACCAAGGAAGTCACTCAGGCTCCCCCTGCTACCTCTTCTGCTGCTGCCGCCTCGGCCTATTCTGCTGCTGCCGCCTCGGCCTCTTCCTCCGCCTCTGGAGGAACGTTGGCACCTGCCGCCCAGCAAACAGGGGATGTACCACCAACACCACCACCACCACCTCCGTCACCAAGCGTCTCAACCATGTCACACGCCAGCGTTCAGCTCTCCATCTCACAAACATTTGATAGAAAGCGTAAATTCCCACCTAGCCACCCTCGATCCCTGGCCCTGAATGCCAGCATTTCTAAACTACTGGCCTATGAAATGCTGTCATTTAGGCTGGTGGACACAGACAGCTTCAAACAGCTCATGTCGCTTGCTGTCCCACAGTATGTTGTTCCCAGCCGGCACTACTTCTCCAAGAGAGCCGTGCCTTCCCTGCACAACCAAGTATCCGATAAAATCAAGTGTGCACTGCGCAACGCCATCTGTAGCAAGGTCCACCTAACCACAGATACGTGGACCAGTAAGCACGGCCAGGGACGCTATATCTCCCTAACTGCACACTGGGTAAATGTAGTGGCAGCTGGGCCCCAGGCGGAGAGCTGTTTGGCGCACGTCCTGCCGCCGCCAAGGATCGCAGGGCAACATTCTTTGCCTCCTGTTGCCACCTCCTCCTTCTCGGCTTCCTCCTCCTCTTCTTCCACCTGCTCATCCAGTCAGCCACACACCTTCACCACCAACTTCAGCACAGCCCGGGGTAAACGTCAGCAGGCCATTCTGAAACTCATATGTTTGGGGGACAGGCCCCACACCGCACAGGAGTTGTGGCGGGGTATTGAACAACAGACCGACGAGTGGTTGCTGCCGGTGAGCCTCAAGCCCGGCCTGGTGGTGTGTGATAATGGGCGAAATCTCGTTGCAGCTCTGGGACTAGCCAATTTGACGCACATCCCTTGCTTGGCGCATGTGCTGAATTTGGTGGTGCAGAAGTTCATTCACAACTACCCCGACATGTCAGAGCTGCTGCATAAAGTGCGGGCCGTCTGTTCGCGCTTCCGGCGTTCACATCCTGCCGCTGCTCGCCTGTCTGCGCTACAGCGTAACTTCGGCCTTCCCGCTCACCGCCTCATATGCGACGTGCCCACCAGGTGGAACTCCACCTTGCACATGCTGGACAGACTGTGCGAGCAGCAGCAGGCCATAGTGGAGTTTCAGCTGCAGCACGCACGGGTCAGTCGCACTACAGAACAGCACCACTTCACCACCAATGACTGGGCCTCCATGCGAGACCTGTGTGCCCTGTTGCGCTGTTTCGAGTACTCCACCAACATGGCCAGTGGCGATGACACCGTTATCAGCGTTACAATACCACTTCTATGTCTCCTTGAGAAAACACTTAGGGCGATGATGGAACAGGAGGTGGCCCAGGAGGAGGAGGAGGAGGATGAGGAAGAGGGGTCATTTTTAGCACTTTCAGGCCAGTCTCTTCGAAGTGACTCAGAGGGAGGTTTTTTGCAACAGCAGAGGCCAGGTACAAATGTGGCCAGCCAGGGCCCACTACTGGAGGACGAGGAGGACGAGGATGAGGAGGAGGTGGAGGAGGATGAGGATGAAGCATGGTCACAGCGGGGTGGCACCCAACGCAGCTCGGGTCCATCACTGGTGCGTGGCTGGGGGGAAAGGCAGGACGATGACGATACGCCTCCCACAGAGGACAGCTTGTCCTTACCCCTGGGCAGCCTGGCACACATGAGCGACTACATGCTGCAGTGCCTGCGCAACGACAGCAGAGTTGCCCACATTTTAACCTGTGCGGACTACTGGGTTGCCACCCTGCTGGATCCACGCTACAAAGACAATGTGCCCACCTTACTTCCTGCACTGGAGCGTGATAGGAAGATGCGCGAGTACAAGCGCACGTTGGTAGACGCGCTACTGAGAGCATTCCCAAATGTCACAGGGGAACAAGTGGAAGCCCAAGGCCAAGGCAGAGGAGGAGCAAGAGGTCGCCAAGGCAGCTGTGTCACGGCCAGCTCCTCTGAGGGCAGGGTTAGCATGGCAGAGATGTGGAAAACTTTTGTCAACACGCCACAGCTAACTGCACCACCACCTGATACGCAACGTGTTAGCAGGAGGCAACATTTCACTAACATGGTGGAACAGTACGTGTGCACACCCCTCCACGTACTGACTGATGGTTCGGCCCCATTCAACTTCTGGGTCTCTAAATTGTCCACGTGGCCAGAGCTAGCCTTTTATGCCTTGGAGGTGCTGGCCTGCCCGGCAGCCAGCGTTTTGTCTGAACGTGTATTCAGCACGGCAGGGGGCGTCATTACAGACAAACGCAGCCGCCTGTCTACAGCCAATGTGGACAAGCTGACGTTCATAAAAATGAACCAGGCATGGATCCCACAGGACCTGTCCGTCCCTTGTCCAGATTAGACATTAACTACCTCCCCATAACCATATATTATTGGACTCCAGGGCACTTCCTCATTCAATCCTATTTTTATTTTCATTTTACCATTATATTGCGATGCTACCCAAAGTTGAATGAACCTCTCCTCTGCCTGTGTGCTAGGCCTAAATATATGCCAATGGACTGTTGCAGTGGTGGCTGACATGAAGCCTGATTCTCTGCTATGACATGCAGACTAATTCTCTGCTGACATGAAGCCAGATTGTCTGTTACGGGACCTCTCTCCTCTGCCTGGGTGCTGGGCCTAAATTTATGACAATGGACTGTTGCAGTGGTGGCTGACGTGAAGCCTGATTCTCTGCTATGACATGCAGACTGATTCTCTGCTGACATGAAGCCAGATCGTCTGTTACGGGACCTCTCTGCTCTGCCTGTGTGCTAGGCCTAAATATATGCCAATGGACTGTTGCAGTGGTGGGTGACGTGAAGCCTCATTCTCTGCTATGACATGCAGACTGATTCTCTGCTGACATGAAGCCAGATTGTCTGTTACGGGACCTCTCTGCTCTGCCTGTGTGCTAGGCCTAAATATATGCCAATGGACTGTTGCAGTGGTGGGTGACGTGAAGCCTCATTCTCTGCTATGACATGCAGACTGATTCTCTGCTGTCATGAAGCCAGATTGTCTGTTACGGGACCTCTCTGCTCTGCCTGTGTGCTAGGCCTAAATATATGCCAATGGACTGTTGCAGTGGTGGGTGACGTGAAGCCTCATTCTCTGCTATGACATGCAGACTGATTCTCTGCTGACATGAAGCCAGATTGTCTGTTACGGGACCTCTCTGCTCTGCCTGTGTGCTAGGCCTAAATATATGCCAATGGACTGTTGCAGTGGTGGGTGACGTGAAGCCTCATTCTCTGCTATGACATGCAGACTGATTCTCTGCTGTCATGAAGCCAGATTGTCTGTTACGGGACCTCTCTGCTCTGCCTGTGTGCTAGGCCTAAATATATGCCAATGGACTGTTGCAGTGGTGGGTGACGTGAAGCCTCATTCTCTGCTATGACATGCAGACTAATTCTCTGCTGACATGAAGACAGATTCTCTGTTACGGGACCTCTCTCCTCTGCCTGTGTGTGTGCTGGGCCTAAATATATGCCAATGGACTGTTGCAGTGGTGGCTGACGTGAAGCCTCATTCTCTGCTATGACATGCAGACTGATTCTCTGCTGACATGAAGCCAGATTCTCTGTTACGGGACCTCTCTCCTCTGCCTGTGTGTGTGCTGGGCCTAAATATATGCCAATGGACTGTTGCAGTGGTGGCTGACGTGAAGCCTCATTCTCTGCTATGACATGCAGACTGATTCTCTGCTGACATGAAGCCAGATTCTCTGTTACGGGACCTCTCTCCTCTGCCTGTGTGTGTGCTGGGCCTAAATATATGCCAATGGACTGTTGCAGTGGTGGCTGACGTGAAGCCTCATTCTCTGCTATGACATGCAGACTGATTCTCTGCTGACATGAAGCCAGATTCTCTGTTACGGGACCTCTCTCCTCTGCCTGTGTGTGTGCTGGGCCTAAATATATGCCAATGGACTGTTGCAGTGGTGGCTGACGTGAAGCCTCATTCTCTGCTATGACATGCAGACTGATTCTCTGCTGACATGAAGCCAGATTGTCTGTTACGGGACCTCTCTGCTCTGCCTGTGTGCTAGGCCTAAATATATGCCAATGGACTGTTGCAGTGGTGGGTGACGTGAAGCCTCATTCTCTGCTATGACATGCAGACTGATTCTCTGCTGTCATGAAGCCAGATTGTCTGTTACGGGACCTCTCTGCTCTGCCTGTGTGCTAGGCCTAAATATATGCCAATGGACTGTTGCAGTGGTGGGTGACGTGAAGCCTCATTCTCTGCTATGACATGCAGACTGATTCTCTGCTGACATGAAGCCAGATTGTCTGTTACGGGACCTCTCTGCTCTGCCTGTGTGCTAGGCCTAAATATATGCCAATGGACTGTTGCAGTGGTGGGTGACGTGAAGCCTCATTCTCTGCTATGACATGCAGACTGATTCTCTGCTGTCATGAAGCCAGATTGTCTGTTACGGGACCTCTCTGCTCTGCCTGTGTGCTAGGCCTAAATATATGCCAATGGACTGTTGCAGTGGTGGGTGACGTGAAGCCTCATTCTCTGCTATGACATGCAGACTAATTCTCTGCTGACATGAAGACAGATTCTCTGTTACGGGACCTCTCTCCTCTGCCTGTGTGTGTGCTGGGCCTAAATATATGCCAATGGACTGTTGCAGTGGTGGCTGACGTGAAGCCTCATTCTCTGCTATGACATGCAGACTGATTCTCTGCTGACATGAAGCCAGATTCTCTGTTACGGGACCTCTCTCCTCTGCCTGTGTGTGTGCTGGGCCTAAATATATGCCAATGGACTGTTGCAGTGGTGGCTGACGTGAAGCCTCATTCTCTGCTATGACATGCAGACTGATTCTCTGCTGACATGAAGCCAGATTCTCTGTTACGGGACCTCTCTCCTCTGCCTGTGTGTGTGCTGGGCCTAAATATATGCCAATGGACTGTTGCAGTGGTGGCTGACGTGAAGCCTCATTCTCTGCTATGACATGCAGACTGATTCTCTGCTGACATGAAGCCAGATTCTCTGTTACGGGACCTCTCTCCTCTGCCTGTGTGTGTGCTGGGCCTAAATATATGCCAATGGACTGTTGCAGTGGTGGCTGACGTGAAGCCTCATTCTCTGCTATGACATGCAGACTAATTCTCTGCTGACATGAAGACAGATTCTCTGTTACGGGACCTCCCTCCTCTGCCTGGGTGCTGGGCCTAAATATATGCCAATGGACTGTTGCAGTGGTGGCTGACGTGAAGCCTCATTCTCTGCTATGACATGCAGACTGATTCTCTGCTGACATGAAGCCAGATTCTCTGTTACGGGACCTCTCTCCTCTGCCTGTGTGTGTGCTGGGCCTAAATATATGCCAATGGACTGTTGCAGTGGTGGCTGACGTGAAGCCTCATTCTCTGCTATGACATGCAGACTGATTCTCTGCTGACATGAAGCCAGATTCTCTGTTACGGGACCTCTCTCCTCTGCCTGTGTGTGTGCTGGGCCTAAATATATGCCAATGGACTGTTGCAGTGGTGGCTGACGTGAAGCCTCATTCTCTGCTATGACATGCAGACTAATTCTCTGCTGACATGAAGACAGATTCTCTGTTACGGGACCTCCCTCCTCTGCCTGGGTGCTGGGCCTAAATATATGCCAATGGACTGTTGCAGTGGTGGGTGACGTGAAGCCTCATTCTCTGCTATGACATGCAGACTGATTCTCTGCTGACATGAAGACAGATTCTCTGTTACGGGACCTCTCTCCTCTGCCTGTGTGCTAGGCCTAAATATATGCCAATGGACTGTTGCAGTGGTGGGTGACGTGAAGCCTCATTCTCTGCTATGACATGCAGACTGATTCTCTGCTGTCATGAAGCCAGATTGTCTGTTACGGGACCTCTCTGCTCTGCCTGTGTGCTAGGCCTAAATATATGCCAATGGACTGTTGCAGTGGTGGGTGACGTGAAGCCTCATTCTCTGCTATGACATGCAGACTAATTCTCTGCTGACATGAAGACAGATTCTCTGTTACGGGACCTCTCTCCTCTGCCTGTGTGTGTGCTGGGCCTAAATATATGCCAATGGACTGTTGCAGTGGTGGCTGACGTGAAGCCTCATTCTCTGCTATGACATGCAGACTGATTCTCTGCTGACATGAAGCCAGATTCTCTGTTACGGGACCTCTCTCCTCTGCCTGTGTGCTAGGCCTAAATATATGCCAATGGACTGTTGCAGTGGTGGCTGACGTGAAGCCTCATTCTCTGCTATGACATGCAGACTAATTCTCTGCTGACATGAAGACAGATTCTCTGTTACGGGACCTCTCTCCTCTGCCTGGGTGCCGGGGCCTAAATATCTGAGAATGGACTGTTCCAGTGGTGGGTGACGGGAAGCCAGATTCTCTGCTATGGAACCTCTCTCCAATTGATTTTGGTTAATTTTTATTTATTTAATTTTTATTTTAATTAATTTCCCTATCCACATTTGTTTGCAGGGGATTTACCTACATGTTGCTGCCTTTTGCAGCCCTCTAGCCCTTTCCTGGGCTGTTTTACAGCCGTTTTAGTGCCGAAAAGTTCGGGTCCCCATTGACTTCAATGGGGTTCGGGTTCGGGACGAAGTTCGGATCGGGTTCGGATCCCGAACCCGAACATTTCCGGGATGTTCGGCCGAACTTCTCGAACCCGAACATCCAGGTGTTCGCTCAACTCTAGTAGCCAACACTGATTTGTGTTATTTTTATTTTGAAATTGGGGTATCCCCCAAAATATTGGAACATATAACAAAATAAAACAAAGAATAAGTGCACATGAGTACAAGAATGGATGGTTGAGGGTGGTATAAATGTCTATTCTACACAAGGTACGGACAAGCCCTGTGGGATCCATGCCTGGTTCATTTTAATAAACATAAGCTTGTCCACATTGGCTGCGGCCTGTGATAATGCTCTCTGCCGTGCTAAACACACATTCACACTATACACTGGCTGCAGGGCAGGTCAGCACCTCCAAGGCTGACAAAGCTTTTCCACATTTGGGCCATGCTAACCCTGCCTTTTCAGGTGCTGGCGGAACCCCAGCTGCGTTGGCGACCTCCTCTGCCTTTGCCTTGTGCTTCCACTGTGCCCCTGCTGTCAGGTTGGAATGCCGTCAGCAGTGTGCGGTTGTAGTCGCGCATCTTCCGATCAGTAACATATGTTTTCACTAAATTTAGTTCCCTGTCAGCAATTCAGAGCAGGGGTTCATTCACGGCAAAAGGGGGTTCTTGTCACCCAGCAATAGAGCAGAGGATTTTGAGAGATTTAGGCCCCTGTCACCCAGGCACAGCAGGGGTTCATTCACGGCAAAAGGGGTATCATGTCACCCAGCAATAGAACAGAGGATTTTGAGAGATTTTGGCCCCTGTCACCCAGGCACAGCAGGAGTTTGTATACGCCAAAAATTGTAAAATGTCACCCCACAATTGAAAATAAGATTTTTTTCAATTTAGGGCACTAAAATTGGCACTTTTTTTTAAATTAAAATGGCTCTAAAATAGTCCTTGAAAAAGATAGAGGGATGTAAAAGGCAGTAAAATGTGCTTAAGACCATGGCAACTGCTCTGCAAACAAATGTGGATAGGGAAATAATTTAAAATGAAATAAAATAACTAAAAATTACAAATTATTAACCTGCAACTCAGAGAAGGAGGTGGATATGGAGTCGGAGGTTGAGGAGGCGGTGAATGTGGTGTTGTAGGTGGAGGCAGAAATGGAGGAGGAGGTAGCCAACAATGTTTTTATTTTATTTTTTATTGGGGTAGGAAGCTCCCAAAATATTAGAAAAAAAATAAATAAAATAAATAAAGAATCATTGCACTTGACTTAAGTACAAGAATGTATGTTTGATGGTGGTATAAATGTCTATTCTGCACAAGGTACAGACAAGTCTTGTGGGATCCAAGCCTGGTTCATTTTAATGAACGTGAGTAGGGATGAGCGAACCCGAACTGTGAAGTTTGGGTTCGTACCGAATTTTGGGGTGTCCGTGACACGGACCCGAACATTTTAGTAAAAGTCCGGGCTCGGATTCGGTGTTCGTCGTTTTCTTGGCGCTTTTTGAAAGGCTGCAAAGCAGCCAATCAACAAGCGTCATACTACTTGCCCCAAGAGGCCGTCACAGCCATGCCTACTATTGGCATGGCTGTGATTGGCCAGTGCAGCATGTGACCCAGCCTCTATTTAAGCTGGAGTCACGTAGTGCCGCATGTCACTCTGCTCTGATCAGTGTAGGGAGAGGTTGCAGCTGCGACTGTTAGGGCGAGATTAGGCAGTGATTAACTCCTCCAAAACACTTAAGTCAGTGATCGATCTACAGCTGTGGATCATTGAACTGCTGCTATTCAATTGCTCACTGTTTTTAAGCTGCTCAGAGCGTTTTTCAGTCACTTTTTTCTGGGGTGATCGGCGGCCATTTTGTGTCTTGTGGTGCTCCAGCACAAGCTTCCACCAAGTCCATTTGACCATCAATAGTGTGGTTATTTTTTGGCTATATCCTACATCAGGGGCAAGCTGCCACCAAGTCCATTTAACCATCAATAGTGTGGTTATTTTTTTGCTATATCCTACATCAGGGGCAAGCTGTCACCAAGTCCATTTAACCATCAATAGTGTGGTTATTTTTTGGCTATATCCTACATCAGGGGCAAGCTGCCACCAAGTCCATTTAACCATCATTAGTGTGGTTATTTTTTTGCTATATCCTACATCAGGGGCTTGGCTGTGCTTGCTATTTTATTGAGGGGTAAAATACAATTGCCAAAATAGCAGTACCCTAAATCTGGTGTTTCAGCTGTGGCCAGCCAATTGTAATACTGTCTGCTGTCTGGCAAAGGATATATTTTTGTTCTTGGTTGAAATACAATTCCCAACTTAGCAATTTCCTAAATTAGTGGTTTCTGCTGTATCAGGCCTACTTTAAATCTATTCCTAGAAGGGTATATTAGATTCAAGGTGCTAATAGGGTCATTCTCAATAACTTCACACACACGCTACTGTGCATTTCCAAGTCTAATTCTGTCTGTAAACGCATACCTGTCACCCAGCGCCTAAATAATAGGCCTCAAATTTATATTCAGCTAAATCTGTGGTTATTGCTGTAGCTGGTCAAGTTATTTTGCGTCCGTCAAAGCACAGTTTTTGTTCTGGGTTGAAATACTTTTCCCAACTTAGCAATTTCCTAAATTAGTGGTTTCTGCTGTATCAGGCCTACTTTAAATCTATCCCTAAAAGGGTATATTAGATTCAAGGTGCTAATAGGGTCATTCTCAATAACTTCACACACACGCTACTGTGCATTTCCAAGTCTAATTCTGTCTGTAAACGTATACCTGTCACCCAGCACCTAAATAATAGGCCTCAAATTTATATTCAGCTAAATCTTTGGTTATTGCTGTAGCTGGTCAAGTTAGTTTGTGTCCGTCAAAGCACAGTTTTTGTTCTGGGTTGAAATACAATTCCCAACTCAGCAATTTCCTAAATTAGTGGTTTCTGCTGTATCAGGCCTACTTTAAATCTATCCCTAAAAGGGTATATTAGATTCAAGGTGCTGATAGGGTCATTCTCAATAACTTCACACACACGCTACTGTGCATTTCCAAGTCTAATTCTGTCTGTAAATGCATTCCTGTCACCCAGCGCCTAAATAATAGGCCTCAAATTTATATTCAGCTAAATCTGTGGTTATTGCTGTAGCTGGTCAAGTTATTTTGTGTCCATCAAAGCACAGTTTTTGTTCTGGGTTGAAATACAATTCCCAACTTAGCAATTTCCTAAATTAGTGGTTTCTGCTGTATCAGGCCTACTTTAAATCTATCCCTAAAAGGGTATATTAGATTCAAGGTGCTAATAGGGTCATTCTAAATAACTTCACACACACGCTACTGTGCATTTACAAGTCTAATTCTGTCTGTAAACGTATACCTGTCACCCAGCCCCCAAATAATAGGCCTCAAATTTATATTCAGCTAAATCTGTGGTTATTGCTGTAGCTGGTCAAGTTATTTTGTGTCTGTCAAAGCACAGTGTTTGTTCTGGGTTGAAATACAATTCCCAATTTAGCAATTTCCTAAATTAGTGGTTTCTGCTGTATCAGGCCTACTTTAAATCTATCCCTAAAAGAGTATATTAGATTCAAGGTGCTGATAGGGTCATTCTCAGTAACTTCATACACGCTACTGTGCATATCCAAGTCTAATTCTGTCCGTAAACGTATACCTTTCACCCAGCGCCTAAATAATAGGCCTTAAATTTATATTCAGCTAAATCTGTCATTACTGCTTTGCCTGTATTAGTGTAATACGGTACCTAAATAAAGATAGCCAGACAGTGTCTGTAAAAAACGTCCTGAATTTGAATTCAATACATTGGGCCAAATAATATTTTTGTTATTGTGGTGAACGGCAACCGTGAGGAAAACATCTAGTAAGGGACCCGGACGCGGACATGGTCGTGGTGGTGTTAGTGGACCCTCTGGTACTGGGAGAGGACGTGGCCGTTCTGCCACAGCCACGCATCCTAGTATACCAACTACCTCAGGTCCCAGTAGCCGCCATAATTTACAGCGATATTTGGTGGGGCCCAATGCAGTTCTAAGGATGGTAAGGCCTGAGCAGGTACAGGCATTAGTCAATTGGGTGGCCGACAGTGGATCCAGCACGTTCACATTATCTCCCACCCAGTCTTCTGCAGAAAGCGCACAGATGGCGCCTGAAAACCAAGCCCATCTGTCTGTCACATCACCCCCATGCATACCAGGGAAACTGTCTGAGCCTCAAGTTATGCAGCAGTCTCTTAAGCTGTTTGAAGACTCTGCTGGCAGGGTTTCCCAAGGGCATCCACCTAGCCCTTCCCCAGCGGTGGAAGACATAGAATGCACTGACGCACAACCACGTATGTTTCCTGATGATGATTACATGAAAATACCACCTCAGCACGTCTCTGATGATGACGAAACACAGGTGCCAACTGCTGCGTCTTTCTGCAGTGTGCAGACTGAACAGGAAGTCAGGGATCAAGACTGGGTGGAAGACGATGCAGGGGACGATGAGGTCCTAGACCCCACATGGAATGAAGGTCGTGCCACTGACTTTCACAGTTCGGAGGAAGAGGCAGTGGTGAGACCGAGCCAACAGCGTAGCAAAAGAGGGAGCATTGGGCAAAAGCAGAACACCTGCCGCCAAGAGACTCCACCTGCTACTGACCGCCGCCATCTGGGACCGAGCACCTCAAAGGCAGCATCAAGGAGTTCCCTGGCATGGCACTTCTTCAAACAATGTGCTGACGACAAGACCCGATTGGTTTGCACGCGGTGCCATCAGAGCCTGAAGCGAGGCATTAACGTTCTGAACCTTAGCACAACCTTCATGATCAGGCACCTGCATGCAAAGCATGAACTGCAGTGGAGTAAACAGCCGCCTCGGCCTCATCCTCCGCCTCTGGAGGAACGTTGGCACCTGCCGCCAAGCAAACAGGGGATGTACCACCAACACCACCACCTCCGTCACCAAGCATCTCAACCATGTCACACGGCAGCGTTCAGCTCTCCATCTCACAAACATTTGAGAGAAAGCGTAAATTCCCACCTAGCCACCCTCGATCCCTGGCCCTGAATGCCAGCATTTCTAAACTACTGGCCTATGAAATGCTGTAATTTAGGCTGGTGGACACAGACAGCTTCAAACAGCTCATGTCGCTTGCTGTCCCACAGTAAGTCGTTCCCAGCCGCCACTACTTCTCCAAGAGAGCCATGCCTTCCCTGCACAACCAAGTATCCGATAAAATCAAGTGTGCACTGCGTAACGCCATCTGTGGCAAGATCCACCTAACCACAGATATGTGGACCAGTAAGCATGGCCAGGGACGCTATATATCTCCCTAACTGCACACTGGGTAAATGTAGTGGCGGCTGGGCCCCAGGCGGAGAGCTGTTTGACGCAGGTCCTTCCGCCGCCAAGGATCGCAGGGCAACATTCTTTGCCTCCTGTTGCCTCCTCCTCCTTCTCGGCTTCCTCCTCCTCTTCTTCCACCTGCTCATCTAGTCAGCCACACACCTTCACCACCAGCTTCAGCACAGCCCGGGGTAAACGTCAGCAGGCCATTCTGAAACTCATATGTTTGGGGGACAGGCCCCACACCGCACAGGAGTTGTGGCGGGGTAAAGAACAACACACCGACGATTGTTTGCTGCCGGTGAGCCTCAAGCCTGGTGGTGTGCGATAATGGACGAAATCTCGTTGCAGCTCTGGGACTAGCCGGTTTGACGCACATCCCTTGCCTTGGCGCATGTGCTGAATTTGGTGGTGCAGAAGTTCATTCACAACTACCCCTGCATAAAGTGCAGGCCGTCTGTTCGCGCTTCCGGCGTTCACATCCTGCTGCTGCTCGCCCTTCTGCGCTACAGCGTAACTACGGCCTTCCCGCTCGCTGCCTCATATGCGACGTGCCCACCAGGTAGAACTCCACCTTGCACATGCTGGACAGACTGTGCGAGCAATAGCAGGCCATAGTGGAGTTTCAGCTGCAGCACGCACTGGTCAGTTGCACTGCGGAACAGCACCACCAGCAGAGTCTTCAAACAGCTTAAGAGACTGCTGCATGACTTGAGGCTTAGACAGGTTCCCCGATATGCACGGGGGTGATGTGACAGACTGATGGGCATGGGTTTCAGGCGCCACCTGTGCGCTTTCTGCAGAAGACTGGGTGGGAGATAATGTGAACGCGCTGGATCCACTGTCGGCCACCCAATTGACTAGCGCCTGTACTTGCTCAGGCCTTACCATCCTTAGAACGGCATTAGGCCCAACCAAATATCGCTGTAGATTCTGGCAGCTACTGGGACCTGAGGTAATAAGTTGAGTAGGACATGTAGCTGTGGCAGAACGGCCACGTCCTCTCCCTGCACCAGAGGCTCTACCAACACCACCACCACGACCATGACCGCGTACCTTATTAGATGTTTGCCTCACAATTAGCGTTTACAAAGCAAAGTAAAAAGTTGTTAAGTCTGTTAAAAATAATTAACCGCCAATAAAAACCCTGATGTAGGGTATTGCACTTAATTATTATTTTTAAAAATCTATATGACAGCAGTATTTGTGGCCTAAATGTGACACTCACTTAAGCACATTTTATCCCAGATATGCAGTATATTAGAGGGTTTTTTCACCCCAGTAAGCAAAAAGATGTATTTATGGCCTAAAAGTGACAGTCATTTATGCATGTGTAATCCCAGATCTGCAGTATATTAGAGGCTCTTGTCACCCCAGTAACCAAAAAGCTGTATTTCTGGCCTAAATGTGACATTCACTTATGTACGTGTAATCCCAGATTTGCAATATATTAGATTATTTTTTCACCACCGTATGCCAAAGCTGTATTTCTGGCCTAAATGTGACGGTCAGTTATGCACGTGTAATCCCAGATGTGCAGTATATCAGAGGCTTTTTTCACCCCAGTTACCAAAAAGCCGTATATCTGGCCTAAATGTGACAGTCACATATGCACGTGTAATCACAGATGTGCAGTATATCAGATGCTTTTTTCACCCCAGTATGCCAAAGCAGTATTTATGGCCTAAAATTGACAGTCACTTGTGCATGTGTAATCCCAGATGTGCAATATATTAGAGGCTTTTATCACCCTAGTAATAAAAAAGCTGTATTTAAGGCATAAATGTGGCAGTCACTTATGCAAGTGTAATTCCAGATGTGCAGCATATTAGAGGGTTTTTTCACCCCAGTAACCAAAAAGCTGTATTTCTGGCCTAAATGTAACAGTCACCTATGCATGTGTAATCCCAGATGTGCAGTATATCAGAGGCTTTTTTCACCCCAGTAAGCAAAAATCTGTATTTCTGGCCTAAATGTGACAGTCACTTATGCTTGTCTAATCCCAGATGTGCAGTATATTAGAGAGTTTTTTTCAGCCCGGTAACCAAAAGGCCGTATTTCTGGCCTAAATGTGACAGTCACTTATGCTTGTCTAATCCCAGATGTGCAGTATATTAGAGGGTTTTTTCACCCCATTAACCATAAAGCCGTATTTCTGGCCTAAATGTGACAGTCACTTATGCTTGTCTAATCCTAGACGTGCAGTATATTAGAGGCTTTTTTCACCCCAGTAACAAAAAAGCTGTATTTCTGGCCTAAATGTGACAGTCACTTATGAATGTGTAATCCCAGATGTGCAGTATATCATAGGCTATTTTCACCCCAGTAACCAAAAAGCCGTATTTCTGGCCTAAATGTGACAGTCGCTTATGCATGTGTAATCCCAGATGTGCAATATATTAAAGGCTTTTTTCACCCCAGTAACCAAAATGCCGTATTTAAGGCCTAAATGTGACAGTCACTTATGCTTGTCTATTCCCAGATGTACAGTTTATTAAAGTTTTTTCTCACCCCAGTAACCAAAAAGCCGTATTTCTGGCCTAAATGTGACAGTCACTTATGCTTGTCTAATTCCACATGTGCAGTATATTAGAGAGTTTTTTCACCCCAATAACTATAAAGCCGTATTTCTGGCCTAAATGTGACAGTCAATTATGCTTGTCTAATCATAGACGTGCAGTATATTAGAGGCTTTTTTCACCCCAGTAACAATAAAGCTGTATTTCTGGCCTAAATGTGACAGTCACTTATGCATGTGTAATCCCAGATGTGCAGTATATTAGAGACTTTTTTCACCCCAGTAACCAAAAAGCCGTATTTCTGGCCTAAATGTGACAGTCACTTATGCACTTGTAATACCAGAAGTGCAGTATATCAGAGGCTTTTTTCACCCCAGTAACCAAAAAGCCGTATTTCTTGCCTAAATGTGACAGTCCCTTATGCACGTGTAATCCCAGATGTGCAGTATAGCAGAGTCTTTTCCACCTAGTAACCAAAAAGCCGTATTTCTGGCCTAAATGTGACAGTCACTTATGCATGTGTAATCCCAGATGTGCAGTATATCAGAGTCTTTTTCAACCTAGTAACCAAAAGGCCGTATTTCTGACCTAAATGTGACAGTCACTTATGCATGTGTAATCTTAGATGTGCAGTATATTAGAGGCCTTTTTCACCCCATTATGCCAAAGCCGTATTTATGGCCTAAATGTGACAGTCACTTATGCATGTGTAATCCCAGATGTGCAATATATTAGAGGCTTTTTTCACCCCAGTAACCAAAAAGCGGTATTTCTGGCCTAAATGTGACAGTCACTTATGCATGTCTAATCCCAGATGTGCAGTATATTAGAGTGTTTTTTCACCCCAGTAACCAAAAAGCTGTATTTCTGTCCTAAATGTAACAATCACTTATGCACGTGTAATCCCAGATGTGCATAATATTTAACAGATGTATTTTTTTCACCCCAGTAAGCAAAAAGCTGTATTTCTGGACTTGCAGACATGCAGATAGCCTGTGCTGGTGCACTACTGTTGCATAAAATGACTGCCGATTATGTATTGATATTGACTAACTGAAGAAAAAAAAGTTCGTTTTCAGCAGTAGTTGGCTCAGGGCAGGCTTAAAAAAATTGTGCACTGCACCCACAAAACACATTTGCTGTAGATCGCTGAGTACAAAAAACAGTTCTTGATAAGATTTCTCCCTGATCTCTCCCTCACAGCAGCTGCAGCCTCTCCCTACACTAATCTGAGCAGAGTGACAGGCGGTGCTACGTGACTCCAGCTTAAATAGAGGCTGGGTCACATGCTGCAGTTGGCCAATCTCAGCCATGCCAATAGTAGGCATGGCCGTGATGGCCTTTTGGGGCAAGTAGTATGACGCTTTTTGATTGGCTGGTGTGCAGCCTTTCAAAAAGCGCCAAGAAAGCGCCGAACACCGAACTCAAACTTTTACTTAAATGTTCGGGTTCGGGTCTGGGTGCCGAAAAACCTAAAGTTCAGTACCAACCAGAACTATACAGTTCAGGTTCGCTCAACTCTATTTCTAACGCCTTTTGTGGAGTGTTTAAGTGTAAAAAAGTAAGGGCCTATTTGCCATTCAGCGGTGCAGTTATATGTTTTAAAGCCCTTTTTGGCGTGTATTAGTGGCACAAAAAAGTATTTGGCGTTGTGTGGTAAAGAGAGAAAATTACAGCACTTTTTGGCATGCATTAGTTGCAAAAAAATATATACTTGCTGTTCAACCGTGCAGTTATATGTTTTAAAGCCCTTTTTGGCGTGTATTAGTTGGGGGAAAAAGGGCGTATTAGCCGTTATGTGCTGAAGTGAGAAAATTACAGACCTTTTTGGGTTTTTTTTATTTCCTTTTTATTTATTTATTTGATCTAACAGTATGTCAGACAGAGAAATGCCAGGCATTGCACAAGGGAGTGGCAGAGACCTAAATGTTACTGGCATAGGCACAATTCTCAGCAGAGTAAGGGGGCATGGCAGCAGGAGTCGCAGCGAGAGGCCTGAGCTCCCAGTGACATCTAGCGGTCGCGTCTTGACCAGCAACCCAGCGGTTTTAGAATGGTTTACTCAGTCATCCACTTCGTCCCAAGTGACATCAGGCACCCCCAGCCAAGAGTCGGTGGGATCATCAGACACAAACCTTAGTTGGCATGGCCCCGTGAGCAGGCCTTGTGCCCTCACCTGTCCTCAATTTGCCTCTGTCATTTTCTGTTCCCTCAGCCAGAGATGTATTATATGCTGTGGACTCAGCTCCAATAAGCAGTAAGAACGACCTACATAGACATAGAAACATAGAATGTGGCGGCGGATAAGAACCATTTGGCCCATCTAGTCTGCCCAATATACTAAATATTATGAATAGCCCTTGGCCCTATCTTATATGAATGATGGCCTTATGCCTATCCCATGCATGCTTAAACTCCTTCACTACATTTGCTTCTACCACTTCTGCATGAAGGCTATTCCATGCATCCACTACTCTCTCAGTAAAGTAATACTTCCTGATATTACTTTTAAACCTTTGCCCCTCTAATTTAAAACGATGTCCTCTTATAGCAGTTTTTCTTCTTTTAAATATTCTCTCCTCTTTTACCTTGTTGATTCCCTTTGTGTATTTAAAAGTTTCTATCATATCCCCTCTGTCTCGTCTTTCTTCCAAGCTATACATGTTAAGGTCCTTTAATCTTTCCTGGTAAGTTTTATCCTGCAATTCATGTACCAGTTTAGTAGCTCTTCTCTGAACTCTCTCCAAAGTATCAATATCCTTCTGGAGATATGGTCTCCAGTAATGCGCACAATACTCCAAATTAGGTTCTCCCTCTTTCTACTTGTAATGCCTCTCCCTATACACCCAAGAATTCTGCTAGCATTTCCTGCTGCTCTATGACATTGTCTGCCTACCTTTAAGTGTTCTGAAATAATGACCCCTATATCCCTTTCCTCAGATACTGAGGTTAGGACTGTATCACAAATTTTATATTCTGCTCTTGGGTTTTTATGCCCCAGGTGCATTATCTTGCACTTATCAACATTAAATTTTAGTTGCCAGATTTTTGACCATTCCTCTAGTTTTCCTAAATCCTTTTCCATTTGGTGTATCCCTCCAGGAACATCAACCCTGTTACAAATCTTTGTGTCATCAGCATAAAGACACACCTTAACATTGAGGCCTTCTGCAGTTTAGCTGATAAAGATATTAAACAATATAGGTCCCAGAACAGATTCCTGAGGTACCCCACTGGTAACAAGACCATGGTCTGAATATACTCCATTGAATATAACCCTCTGTTGTCCCTCAGCCACTGCCTAATCCCTATTCAACAATATGGGAGTCCAAGCTCAAAGACTGCAATTTATTGATAAGCCTTCTATGTGGGACAGTATCAAAAGCCTTACTACAAGAGGACAGTCAGCAGCTACTGGCCAGCCAAGATGTGGATGAGACATCCGCTACTTCCTCTGGTAGGCGGGCAGGTAGTGATAAGGAGAGTGGCGTGGTAGGTGGTGTTGTAAGCAATCAGGCTCCTGACCCAGAGAAGGTTGAGGAGGACATCAGTGACGTGCAGACAGTACTCGATGATGATGATGTAGCTGATCGCACTTGGGATCTGTGTGAATTAGGGGCTTCATCATCATTGGGAGAAGAGGGTGACAGCTTGCCCGTGAGGCAGCGGCGGAGCCATCAATTCTCTAGCATGGCTGGGATTCAGCAGGATGGCAGCAGTGGGACGTCGGGAGCCAAACGTGCCCAGGGTAGACCACCCGCTTCAAAGGAGCTTACCTGCCCAGAAAGTAGTGGTGCAGGCATTCACGGAAGCAGCGGTGGTAGCAGTCAGTCAGTGTTGGGGGTAAAATCACCTACTTGGTGGTGTGGCAGTTTTTTATTAAGCTGTTGGAGGAGGTGAACATGGACATTTGTAGATTCTGTGGGCAGAAGGTGAAGTGTGGACAGGGTGCCAATGTTGGCACCACGGCCCTGCCTCAACATATGCAGCGTCACCATAAAGTGGCCTGGGAGAACCGTGGCTCCGATTTGGTGGTCCAGCCTGCCGCAGCAACTTCTGCATCACCCAGTGGCATGCACCCGATTTCAGGCAGTCAAGACTCCACCACCTCAGTCGAAGGAAGCTGTCTGTCCTTCCCATCATCTGCTGGTCCTGATGCTTCTGCTCCTCCTCCTACTCTTCATCAGTCATTCCGTCAGCAATCGATCACCGGAGCCATTGCCAAGATACAACAGTATGCGTGCACTCACCCAATGGCGCAGAAGCTGAATGTGCTCCTGGCCTCCCTTTCCAAGTGGTGGACTCTGCACCTTTCAGAGAACTGATGGCTTGTGCCGAGCCGAGGTGGAGAGTCCCAAGCCGTTGTTTCTTTACCAAAATGACAGAACCAGTCCTGCACACATATGGAGAACAGAAGGTGGGCCAGTCCTTAAGCCTGTCAGTGTCTGCCAAAGTGCATGGCAGCACCGACATGTAGAGCTCTAACTATGGTCAGGGACAATACATACCCTTTACAACCCACTGGGTGAATGTGGTTCCTGTACAGCCACACCAATAACTTGGCAAGGTTACGCCGCTTCCACCTCCACGTCTGCCTCTGCTTCCTCATCCACCACCGGGTCCTTAGCCTCTACTACAGGGATAATTCACAGTTCCCCTCCAGCATACCACATGTGCAGGGTACGCTGGTGTCACGCTATTCTGCTACCACACAGGGGAGGAACTGCTCCATGTCTTTTATTAAGAAATCGAATCCTGGCTTTCTTTGCGACAACTGAAAATCGAAACCATGGTGACTGACAACGGGAAAAACATGGTGTCGGCGCTGTGTCAAGGAGGGCTGAGCCATGCGCCTGCATGGCACACATGTTCAATCTGGTTGTCAAGGGGTTCCTGAAGTCTTCCACCCATCTGCAATACATCCTAAAAATGGCCAGGAAACATTGCATGCACTTCAGCCACTCGTACACGCAAAGCACACCCTCCTTGAGCTGCAGCGGCAGAACGGCATCCCCAAAATAGGTTGATATGCAACATTTCCTCTCGTTGAAATTTCACCCTCCATATGTTGGACTAACTATATGAACAGAGAAAGGCCATAAACGATCTCTTGATAATCCAAGCGGACAGGAGTAGACTTGAGCGAACACCTGGATGTTCGGGTTCGAGAAGTTCGGCCGAACATCCCGGAAATGTTCGGGTTCGGGATCCGAACCCGATCCGAACTTCGTCCCGAACCCCATTGAAGTCAATGGGGACCCGAACTTTTCGGCACTAAAAAGGCTGTAAAACAGCCCAGGAAAGAGCTAGAGGGCTGCAAAAGGCAGCAACATGTAGGTAAATCCCCTGCAAACAAATGTGGATAGGGAAATGAATTAAAATAAAAATTAAATAAATAAAAATTAACCAAAATCGATTGGAGAGAGGTTCCATAGCAGAGAATCTGGCTTCCCGTCACCCACCACTGGAACAGTCCATTCTCAGATATTTAGGCCCCGGCACCCAGGCAGAGGAGAGAGGTCCCGTAACAGATAATCTGTCTTCATGTCAGCAGAGAATTAGTCTGCATGTCATAGCAGAGAATGAGGCTTCACGTCAGCCACCACTGCAACAGTCCATTGGCATATATTTAGGCCCAGCACACACACAGGCAGAGGAGAGAGGTCCCGTAACAGACAATCTGGCTTCATGTCAGCAGAGAATCAGTCTGCATGTCATAGCAGAGAATGAGGCTTCACGTCACCCACCACTGCAACAGTCCATTGGCATATATTTAGGCCCAGCACACACACAGGCAGAGGATAGAGGTCCCGTAACAGAGAATCTGGCTTCATGTCAGCAGAGAATCAGTCTGCATGTCATAGCAGAGAATGAGGCTTCACGTCAGCCACCACTGCAACAGTCCATTGGCATATATTTAGGCCCAGCACACACACAGGCAGAGGAGAGAGGTCCCGTAACAGAGAATCTGGCTTCATGTCAGCAGAGAATCAGTCTGCATGTCATAGCAGAGAATGAGGCTTCACGTCACCCACCACTGCAACAGTCCATTGGCATATATTTAGGCCTAGCACACAGGCAGAGGAGAGAGGTCCCGTAACAGACAATCTGGCTTCATGTCAGCAGAGAATCAGTCTGCATGTCATAGCAGAGAATGAGGCTTCACGTCACCCACCACTGCAACAGTCCATTGGCATATATTTAGGCCTAGCACACAGGCAGAGCAGAGAGGTCCCGTAACAGACAATCTGGCTTCATGACAGCAGAGAATCAGTCTGCATGTCATAGCAGAGAATGAGGCTTCACGTCACCCACCACTGCAACAGTCCATTGGCATATATTTAGGCCTAGCACACAGGCAGAGCAGAGAGGTCCCGTAACAGACGATCTGGCTTCATGTCAGCAGAGAATCAGTCTGCATGTCATAGCAGAGAATGAGGCTTCACGTCACCCACCACTGCAACAGTCCATTGGCATATATTTAGGCCTAGCACACAGGCAGAGCAGAGAGGTCCCGTAACAGACAATCTGGCTTCATGTCAGCAGAGAATCAGTCTGCATGTCATAGCAGAGAATCAGGCTTCACGTCAGCCACCACTGCAACAGTCCATTGTCATAAATTTAGGCCCAGCACCCAGGCAGAGGAGAGAGGTCCCGTAACAGACAATCTGGCTTCATGTCAGCAGAGAATTAGTCTGCATGTCATAGCAGAGAATCAGGCTTCATGTCAGCCACCACTGCAACAGTCCATTGGCATATATTTAGGCCTAGCACACAGGCAGAGGAGAGGTTCATTCAACTTTGGGTAGCCTCGCAATATAATGGTAAAATGAAAATAAAAATAGGATTGAATGAGGAAGTGCCCTGGAGTCCAATAATATATGGTTATGGGGAGGTAGTTAATGTCTAATCTGGACAAGGGACGGACAGGTCCTGTGGGATCCATGCCTGGTTCATTTTTATGAACGTCAGCTTGTCCACATTGGCTGTAGACAGGCGGCTGCGTTTGTCTGTAATGACGCCCCCTGCCGTGCTGAATACACGTTCAGACAAAACGCTGGCTGCCGGGCAGGCCAGCACCTCCAAGGCATAAAAGGCTAGCTCTGGCCACGTGGACAATTTAGAGACCCAGAAGTTGAATGGGGCCGAACCATCAGTCAGTACGTGGAGGGGTGTGCACACGTACTGTTCCACCATGTTAGTGAAATGTTGCCTCCTGCTAACACGTTGCGTATCAGGTGGTGGTGCAGTTAGCTGTGGCGTGTTGACAAAAGTTTTCCACATCTCTGCCATGCTAACCCTGCCCTCAGAGGAGCTGGCCGTGACACAGCTGCCTTGGCGACCTCTTGCTCCTCCTCTGCCTTGGCCTTGGGCTTCCACTTGTTCCCCTGTGACATTTGGGAATGCTCTCAGTAGCGCGTCTACCAACGTGCGCTTGTACTCGCGCATCTTCCTATCACGCTCCAGTGCAGGAAGTAAGGCTACTTTCACACTAGCGTTCGGGCGGATCCGTTCTGAACGGATCCGCTCATATTAATGCAGACGGAGGCTCCGTTCAGTACGGATCCGTCTGCATTAATAACTTTAAAAAAATTTGCAAGTGCGCAAGTGCGAAAGTAACCTGCGCGGATCCGTTCAGACTTTCAATGTAAAGTCAATGGGGGACGGATCCGCTTGAAGATTGAGCCACATTGTGGCATCTTCAAACGGATCCGTCCCCATTGACTTACATTGAAAGTCTGGACGGATCCGCACGCCTCCGAACGGCCAGGCGGACACCCGAACGCTGCAAGCAGCGTTCAGCTGTCCGCCTGTCCGTGCGGAGGCGAGCGGAGCGGAGGCTGAACGCCGCCAGACTGATGCAGTCTGAGCGGATCCGCCTCCATTCAGACTGCATCAGGGCTGGACGGCTGCGTTCGGGTCCGCTCGTGAGCTCCTTCAAACGGAGCTCACGAACGGAAACCCGAACGCTAGTGTGAAAGTAGCCTAAGGTGGGCACATTGTCTTTGTAGCGTGGATCCAGCAGGGTGGCAACCCAGTAGTCCGCACAGGTTAAAATGTGGGCAACTCTGCTGTCGTTGCGCAGGCACTGCAGCATGTAGTCGCTCATGTGTGCCAGGCTGCCCAGGGGTAAGGACAAGCTGTCCTCTGTGGGAGGCGTATCGTCATCGTCCTGCCTTTCCCCCCAGCCACGCACCAGTGATGGACCCGAGCTGCGTTGGGTGCCACCCCGCTGTGACCATGCTTCATCCTCATCCTCCTCCACCTCCTCCTCATCCTCGTCCTCCTCGTCCTCCAGTAGTGGGCCCTGGCTGGCCACATTTGTACCTGGCCTCTGCTGTTGCCAAAAACCTCCCTCTGAGTCACTTCGAAGAGACTGGCCTGAAAGTGCTAAAAATGACCCCTCTTCCTCCTCCTCCTCCTCCTGGGCCACCTCCTCTTCCATCATCGCCCTAAGTGTTTTCTCAAGGAGACATAGAAGTGGTATTGTAACGCTGATAACGGTGTCATCGCCACTGGCCATGTTGGTGGAGTACTCGAAACAGCGCAACAGGGCACACAGGTCTCGCATGGAGGCCCAGTCATTGGTGGTGAAGTGGTGCTGTTCTGTAGTGCGACTGACCCGTGCGTGCTGCAGCTGAAACTCCACTATGGCCTGCTGCTGCTCGCACAGTCTGTCCAGCATGTGCAAGGTGGAGTTCCACCTGGTGGGCACGTCGCATATGAGGCGGTGAGCGGGAAGGCCGAAGTTACGCTGTAGCGCAGACAGGCGAGCAGCAGCAGGATGTGAACGCCGGAAGCGCGAACAGACGGCCCGCACTTTATGCAGCAGCTCTGACATGTCGGGGTAGTTGTGAATGAACTTCTGCACCACCAAATTCAGCACATGCGCCAAGCAAGGGATGTGCGTCAAATTGGCTAGTCCCAGAGCTGCAACGAGATTTCGCCCATTATCACACACCACCAGGCCGGGCTTGAGGCTCACCGGCAGCAACCACTCGTCGGTCTGTTGTTCAATACCCCGCCACAACTCCTGTGCGGTGTGGGGCCTGTCCCCCAAACATATGAGTTTCAGAATGGCCTGCTGACGTTTACCCCGGGCTGTGCTGAAGTTGGTGGTGAAGGTGTGTGGCTGACTGGATGAGCAGGTGGAAGAAGAGGAGGAGGAAGCCGAGAAGGAGGAGGTGGCAACAGGAGGCAAAGAATGTTGCCCTGCGATCCTTGGCGGCGGAAGGACGTGCGCCAAACAGCTCTCCGCCTGGGGCCCAGCTGCCACTACATTTACCCAGTGTGCAGTTAGGGAGATATAGCGTCCCTGGCCGTGCTTACTGGTCCACGTATCTGTGGTTAGGTGGACCTTGCTACAGATGGCGTTGCGCAGTGCACACTTGATTTTATCGGATACTTGGTTGTGCAGGGAAGGCACGGCTCTCTTGGAGAAGTAGTGCCGGCTGGGAACAACATACTGTGGGACAGCAAGCGACATGAGCTGTTTGAAGCTGTCTGTGTCCACCAGCCTAAATGACATCATTTCATAGGCCAGTAGTTTAGAAATGCTGGCATTCAGGGCCAGGGATCGAGGGTGGCTAGGTGGGAATTTACGCTTTCTATCAAATGTTTGTGAGATGGAGAGCTGAACGCTGGCGTGTGACATGGTTGAGACGCTTGGTGACGGAGGTGGTGGTGGTGGTGTTGGTGGTACATCCCCTGTTTGCTGGGCGGCAGGTGCCAACGTTCCTCCAGAGGCGGAGGAAGAGGCCGAGGCGGCAGCAGCAGAATAGGCCGAGGCGGCAGCAGCAGAAGAGGTAGCAGGGGGAGCCTGAGTGACTTCCTTGGTTTTAAGGTGTTTACTCCACTGCAGTTCATGCTTTGCATGCAGGTGCCTGGTCATGCAGGTTGTGCTCAGGTTCAGAACGTTAATGCCTCGCTTCAGGCTCTGATGGCACAGCGTGCAAACCACTCGGGTCTTGTCGTCAGCACATTGTTTGAAGAAGTGCCATGCCAGGGAACTCCTTGAAGCTGCCTTTGGGGTGCTCGGTCCCAGATGGCGGCGGTCAGTAGCAGGCGGAGTCTCTTGGCGGCGGGTGTTCTGCTTTTGCCCACTGCTCCCTCTTTTGCTACGCTGTTGGCTCGGTCTCACCACTGCCTCTTCCTCCGAACTGTGAAAGTCAGTGGCACGACCTTCATTCCATGTGGGGTCTAGGACCTCATCGTCCCCTGCATAGTCTTCCACCCAGTCTTGATCCCTGACCTCCTGTTCAGTCTGCACACTGCAGAAAGACGCAGCAGTTGGCACCTGTGTTTCGTCATCATCAGAGCCATGCTAAGGTGGTATTCCCATGTCCTCATCATCAGGAAACATAAGTGGTTGTGCGTCAGTGCATTCTATGTCTTTCACCGCTGGGGAAGGGCTAGGTGGATGCCCTTGGGAAACCCTGCCAGCGGAGTCTTCAAACAGCATAAGAGACTGCTGCATAACTTGAGGCTGAGACAGTTTCCCTGGTATGCATGGGGGTGATGTGACAGACTGATGGGGTTGGTTTTCAGGCGCCATCTGTGCGCTTTCTGCAGAAGACTGGGTGGGAGATAATGTGAACGTGCTGGATCCACTGTCGGCCACACAATTGACTAATGCCTGTACCTGCTCAGGCCTTACCATCCTTAGAACGGCATTGGGCCCCACCATATATCGCTGTAAATTCTGGCGGCTACTGGGACCTGAGGTAGTTGGTACACTAGGACGTGTGGATGTGGCAGAACGGCCACGTCCTCTCCCAGCACCAGAGGGTCCACTAACACCACCACGACCATGTCCACGTCCGCGTCCCTTACTAGATGTTTTTCTCATTGTTATGGTTCACCACAACAACAAATATATTATTTGGCCCAATGTATTGTATTCAAATTCAGCGGGATATAAATTTGAGGCCTAGTATTTAGGCGCTGGGTGACCGGTATGGATTTAGTGACAGAATTAGACTTGGAAATGCACAGAAGCGTGTGTGTGTGAAGTTATTCTGAATGACCCAATGTGCACCTTGAATATTATATACCCTTTTAGGGATAGATTTCAAATAGCTCTGATATAGCAGAAACCACTAAATTATGAAATTGCTAAATTGGGAATTGTATTTCAACCCAGAACAAAAAATGTGCTTTGACGGATACTAAATAACTTTCCCAGCCACAACAGGACAGCGTTAACGAGAGATTTAGCAGGATATAAATTTGAGGCCTAGTATTTAGGCGCTGGGTGACCGGTATGGATTTAGTGACAGAATTAGACTTGGAAATGCACAGAAGCGTGTGTGTGTGAAGTTATTCTGAATGACCCAATGTGCACCTTGAATATTATATACCCTTTTAGGGATAGATTTCAAATAGCTCTGATATAGCAGAAACCACTAAATTATGAAATTGCTAAATTGGGAATTGTATTTCAACCCAGAACAAAAAATGTGCTTTGACGGACACTAAATAACTTTCCCAGCCACAACAGGACAGCGTTAACGAGAGATTTAGCAGGATATAAATTTGAGGCCTAGTATTTAGGCGCTGGGTGACAGGTATGGGTTTAGTGACAGAATTAGACTTAGAAATACACAGTAGCGGGTGTGTGTGAAGTTATTCTGAATGACCCAATGTGCACCTTGAATATTATATACCCTTTTAGGGATAGATTTCAAATAGCTCTGATATAGCAGAAACCACTAAATTATGAAATTGCTAAATTGGGAATTGTATTTCAACCCAGAACAAAAAATGTGCTTTGACGGACACTAAATAACTTTCCCAGCCACAACAGGACAGCGTTAACGAGAGATTTAGCAGGATATAAATTTGAGGCCTAGTATTTAGGCGCTGGGTGACAGGTATGGGTTTAGTGACAGAATTAGACTTAGAAATACACAGTAGCGGGTGTGTGTGAAGTTATTCTGAATGACCCAATGTGCACCTTGAATATTATATACCCTTTTAGGGATAGATTTCAAATAGCTCTGATATAGCAGAAACCACTAAATTATGAAATTGCTAAATTGGGAATTGTATTTCAACCCAGAACAAAAAATGTGCTTTGACGGACACTAAATAACTTTCCCAGCCACAACAGGACAGCGTTAACGAGAGATTTAGCAGGATATAAATTTGAGGCCTAGTATTTAGGCGCTGGGTGACAGGTATGGGTTTAGTGACAGAATTAGACTTGGAAATACACAGTAGCGGGTGTGTGTGAAGTTATTCTGAATGACCCAATGTGCACCTTGAATATTATATACCCTTTTAGGGATAGATTTCAAATAGCTCTGATATAGCAGAAACCACTAAATTATGAAATTGCTAAATTGGGAATTGTATTTCAACCCAGAACAAGAAATGTGCTTGAACTGACACTAAATAACTCGCCCAGCTACAGCACTAAGGACAGATTTAGCTGGATATAAATTTGAGGCCTAGTATTTAGGCGCTGGGTGACAGGTATGGGTTTAGTGACAGAATTAGACTTGGAAATGCACAGTAGCGGGTGTGTGAAGTTATTCTGAATGTCCCTATGTGCACCTTCAATATGATCTACCCTTTTAGGGATAGATTTCAAATAGCTCTGATATAGCAGAAACCACTAAATTATGAAATTGCTAAATTGGGAATTGTATTTCAACCCAGAACAAGAAATGTGCTTGAACGGACACTAAATAACTCGCCCAGCTACAGCACCAAGGACAGATTTAGCTGGATATAAATTTGAGGCCTAGTATTTAGGCGCTGGGTGACAGGTATGGGTTTAGTGACAGAATTAGACTTGGAAATACACAGTAGCGGGTGTGTGTGAAGTTATTCTGAATGACCCAATGTGCACCTTGAATATTATATACCCTTTTAGGGATAGATTTCAAATAGCTCTGATATAGCAGAAACCACTAAATTATGAAATTGCTAAATTGGGAATTGTATTTCAACCCAGAACAAGAAATGTGCTTGAACGGACACTAAATAACTCGCCCAGCTACAGCACTAAGGACAGATTTAGCTGGATATAAATTTGAGGCCTAGTATTTAGGCGCTGGGTGACAGGTATGGGTTTAGTGACAGAATTAGACTTGGAAATGCACAGTAGCGGGTGTGTGAAGTTATTCTGAATGTCCCTATGTGCACCTTCAATATGATCTACCCTTTTAGGGATAGATTTCAAATAGCTCTGATATAGCAGAAACCACTAAATTATGAAATTGCTAAATTGGGAATTGTATTTCAACCCAGAACAAGAAATGTGCTTGAACGGACACTAAATAACTCGCCCAGCTACAGCACTAACGACAGATTTAGCTGGATATGAATTTGAGGCCTAGTATTTAGGCGCTGGGTGACAGGTATGGGTTTAGTGACAGAATTAGACTTGGAAATGCACAGTAGCGGGTGTGTGAAGTTATTCTGAATGACCCTATGTGCACCTTGAATATTATATACCCTTTTAGGGATAGATTTCAAATAGCTCTGATACAGCAGAAACCACTAAATTTTTTAATTGCTAAATTGGGAATTGTATTTCAACCCAGAACAAAAAATGTGCTTTGACGGACACTAAATAACTTTCCCAGCCACAACAGGACAGTGGTAACGAGAGATTTAGCGGGATATAAATTTGAGGCCTAGTATTTAGGCGCTGGGTGACCGGTATGGATTTAGTGACAGAATTAGACTGGGATATGGCCAAAAAATAACCACACTATTGCTGGTTAAATGCACTTGGTGATGGGCGCAGCTTGCCCCTGATGTAGTATATGGCCAAAAAATGAACAGACTATTGCTGGTTAAATGCACTTGGTGTCACAGCTTGACCAACCACACTACTGAGGGTTAAATGCACTTGGTGACGGGCGCAGCTTGCCCCTGATGTAGTATATGGCCAAAAAATGAACAGACTATTGCTGGTTAAATGCACTTGGTGACGGGCGCAGCTTGCCCCTGATTTAGTATATGGCCAAAAAATGAACAGACTATTGCTGGTTAAATGCACTTGGTGTGATAGCTTGACCAACCACACTACTGAGGGTTAAATGCACTTGGTGACGGGCGCAGCTTGCCCCTGATGTAGTATATGGCCAAAAAATAAACAGACTATTGCTGGTTAAATGCACTTGGTGTGACAGCTTCACCCTGATGTAGGCTTTAGCCAAAAAACAAACGCACCATTGAGGGTTAAATGCACTTGGTGACAGGCGCAGCTTGCCCCTGATGTAGTATATGGCCAAAAAATAAACAGACTATTGCTGGTTAAATGCACTTGGTGTGACAGCTTCACCCTGATGTAGGCTTTAGCCAAAAAACAACCACACCATTGAGGGTTAAATGCACTTGGTCGCAGCTTGTGCTGGCGCACCACAAGACACAAAATGGCCGCCGATCACCCCAGAAAAATGTGACTGACAAACGGTCTGGGCAGCCTAAAAACAGTGAGCAATTGAGGATCAGCAGCTCAATGATCCACAGCTGCAGATCGATCAGTTAATCAAGTCCTTTGGAGGAGTTAATCTGCCTAATCTCGCCCTACTGTCGCAGCCGCAACCTCTCCCTACGCTAATCAGAGCAGAGTGACGGGCGGCGCTATGTGACTCCAGCTTAAATAGAGGCTGGGTCACATGGTGCTCTGGCCAATCACAGCCATGCCAATAGTAGGCATGGCTGTGATGGCCTCTTGGGGCAAGTAGTATGACGCTTGTTGATTGGCTGCTTTGCAGCCTTTCAAAAAGCGCCAAGAAAGCGTCACAAAAGCGCGAAGAAAGCGACGAACACCGAACCCGAACCCGGACTTTTACGAAAATGTCCGGGTTCGGGTCCGTGTCACGGACACCCCAAAATTCGGTACGAACCCGAACTATACAGTTCGAGTTCGCTCATCCCTAGACAGGAGTACTCCCCTGTGTGACTTCGATGTCAGCCAATGGCAGCTCATGCGTGACACCTGCCGTTTGCTCAGGCCCTTTGAGGATACCACGTTATTTATCAGTCGCCAGGACTACGGGATAAACAACGTCATTCCACTGCTTCATGTCCTGGAACAGATGCTGGTAAATCTGGGAGGTCAGGGGACTGGAGACGTGGAGCCTAGATCTCCCGGCCACATTAACCCTGTGGGGGCTAAACTGGAGGAGGACATTGGAGCGCAAGCAATGTGTAGTGAAATGGGTGTTTTTTCTACACAGGTGACAGGTAAAGTGGAGCAGGAGCAGTCAGAGGAGCTAAAGATCAATGAAGAAAAGGAGGCAGAGGACTCAGACACACCGTGGCAGTATGCAGTGGAGATGGAGGCAGTTGCACAAATTGCCTGATGCATGCTCACTTGCTTGCGTAGTCACAGCCAAATTGTCACCATTCTTCAGAGGGCTGACTTCTGGCTCTACACCTTGCTGTACCCTCGTTACCGGTCCAAAATGGGTGCATTTTTTACACCCACTGAGAAAGAGGACAAACTGAACTACTATAGAGACATCCTATGTAGTCACTTGGCCACTGCGCTATCGTCCATCCTGTAACAGGTCTGACTGGGGGAGCCCTCTGCGCTCACATTCCTCTGCCATGGCTGCTGTGGCAGGGTGGGGGGGTAGGAGCAGTTCCAGCTCCATCAGCAGTAACTTGAGTCTAGAGTCGCTGATTAGCAGCTTTCTTCACCTACAGCAGCAGCTAAACCTGTAGCAGGACCTGAACCAGCAGGTTGTGACATACTTTGACAGCACCCTGCCACCCCACATTGAAGATCTGCTGGACTACTTAGCAGCCAAACTGGATTTATGGCCGCAACTGGCAGAGTTTGCCCTGGAAAAGCTGTCCTTTCCAGCCAGTAGTGTGGCATCAGAGTGGGTATTTAGTGCAGCGTAGGTCATCCATGGCTCCTCACAAACACGAGACTGGTTTCTTCTGGCTACCTGCCTCATCTACTATTCTGATGCTACCACCTGCCTGATGCCACACATCTGATGCAAAGTGCTCCTTCTTTCACCCACCTTCTTCAGCTGGTATTGAACCCACCTCCCTACTCTGTCAACAGGTCACTCTGTGGTCTCCTGATGCTGCTGCCACCTTACTACTCAGGTCTCCTGATGCTGCTACCCCCATACTATGTTATCTTGCCACTCTGTGCTCTCCTGATGCTGCTGTCACCTCCACACTATGTCACCTTGCCACTGTGGCCTCCAGATGCTGCTGCCATCTCCATACTCTGTCATTGTGCCACTCTGTGGCCTTCTGATGATGCTGCTGCCACCTCCACAATCTGTCATTGTTCTACTCTGTGGTCTCCTCATGCTGTTGTTGCCACTTCCACGCTATCACTGTGCCACCCTGTGGCCTCCTGATGCTTCTGCTGCCACCACCTCCACACTCTGTCATTGTGCAACTCTGTGGCTTCCTGATGCTGCTTCCACCTCCACACTGTCATTGTGCCACTCTGTGGCCTCCTCCTGATGCTGCCGCTACCTCCAGACTCTGTTATTGGGCCAATCTGTGGTCTCCTCATGCTGCTTCCACCTCACCACTATGTCATAGGGACACTCTGTGAACTTCTAATGCTGTTCCTACCCTCCCCACTTCATGACTGGGCCACTATTTTGCCTTTCGGCCTGGCTGCTATCATCATTTATTTGACCCTTCTTCTGATCTGTCAGAAGGAAGGAAAAATTAGACACACAACGGATCCTGTCTATGTTACAGCTGTAAGGCCTGCATGATATGGTCCCTTTTTTGCATCAGAATTGGCCGATCATTTGGTAGCTAAAAGCAGAAGTGGGTACAAAACACAGAAGACATGCAAATATTCCATTCATGTTTCAGCTCTGTTTTGTATCCACTCCTTTTTTGGGGGCTTTAGCAATACTGATGGATTACTGACCAAATGCTGACTGAGTGAAGGCGGATGCTCCACAGACAGGATCCGTTTTTGGGGGTTATTGTTCTGACGGATCAGAGGAAGGGCAAAAAAATCTGTGACTTTAACACAAACTTACTGCCGACACCCTCTTCACTTCGCGGAGAGGGGGACTATACTTGTATAAGCGTTTAATAGAGCTATGTGGAATCAGCTGCCGACAGTGTAAAAGGAGTGCGCTTCTTCAGCGTCCCACTACGTGTGTGGGCACTGCTTAAAAGCACTTTTTACTTTATTATGAGCACTAGGTTGATATGTATAGTTTTGCATTTGTGTAACTGCAAAATCCCTGTTAACAGGCCTATTAGGTGCAATTTATACATCTCACCACTAGATGGGTATAGAGCTTAGGTCTTATATATACTTAAGGTAGGCCTAGTGAGTCAGTTGAGACCAGGAGGGAGTAGAGAGGAGTTTAAACTAGGATGTAGTTCAGAAGAGAGCAGATCAAGTTAGTGGGAGGAAAGATAGAGTGAAGACTTCGCAACACAGATTAGTGAGTGGAGCCAACTTAGCTAGCGTTTTCCTTCTGTAGCTGGACTATAGGCTTGCATCCCTGACAAGTAGGAGAAGAGTTTGCCTCTCTGGAAAAGAAACAAGCATTCCTAGGAATTCATTGGTGATAAGAGCCATTAGTGAGGGCCACAGACACCTTTGCATGGTGGAGGTTTATAGCTTCAGGCAGCCACACCAACCTTCTAAGAGACAGTTGAGTTTTCCTGTCTACACATATTCAGCTTGTAGGGAAAGACAAGGAATATTATCTAAATCATCTAAAGGAACCAGGTACACCTAACCCACTGCTCCAAAACCCACCAAAAACCTGACGAGCTTTAAACAGTGGATTTGCAGAATTATCTCTGTATCAACTAAAGACTGCATAATTGTACTACTGCAACTGAAAGACCTCTAAAGTAAAAGTTGTGAGTTGCATCTTACCACTGTCTACCTCATTATTACTACCTATGGTTGTACCACCATTAACGGTACTGGCGTCACAACAAAAACCATCAAAGGACTCAGCCGTAACAAGCACCCTAAGCACCCTTAACATCAAGGGCACCTAAACCACCATCTTGGCTGATGCTTCCTACCACAGAGCGTGCCCCGGAGGATTTTGTGCTGTCCATCTCAACACTGTGCTGCCGGCCCAGGAAGGCTATCTGCTAACTGTGAGTAAACTGATGAACTGTGTGTTATATCATTTGACCCCTGATTGGTCTACCGTGAACCTCACGTGTTCCCCCTGCGACTGGCTGGCTGCACTTCTTCTTGACGCTGAGATTGACCTGTAAGGCTGAGTTCACACTTGAGTAATTTGTGAGTTTTGGCTCCAGTGGTCAGTTTTGATGTTGAGTGATGGCATTCTTCTCAAGGGTGTGTGCTTATTCTGCTGTCCTTGATGTTTAGGAGCTACCAGCTCCCACAGCCCTCTACCCCTATATGCTGATTGGAACCTCTTATCTTGTATACCAAATAAGAAGAAAACTGTTAACCATCCATAGGCAGCAAGAAGAAACTTCCATCTCATGAATGCCAGGAGTCAATAATGGACTCACACTGAAGCTGCTCAACAGTGATTTAATGAAAAGTACATCACAAAAAGTAAGGCACCCAGCACTGAAATCAGAATCCTACTTGCTTGTTTAACATGCCTTTAGATAGGGCAGGATATAGAAAGTGAGAGACCCCCTTTAATGAAGTAGTAAACTAGATATTTTGTTAAAGGCAGAGGGTATGAATCTACTGTACCAACCAACTGGTTTGAAGTAGGGCTAACTGTATGGACATTAACCCAGCAGTCCTCTGTATTCACTCTTTAATGCCTATACAGGGATCTGGACTTCACTGTGGAGGGGCCACCAGGCTACTACCCCATAAGATAGCCCCAATGTGGTTGGTGGCTGACCCATGGGTCAGAGACATCAGTGTAAAGCACCCAATGATCAGGCAATAGGCACTGTCTGGAAAAGGGCAAAGGTCAAGGCATGCAACATACTAGTGTATCCGAGAGACAAATCTGAGGTCAGGGCAGGCAGCAGTAGGGCAATCAGGCTAAGGTCAGATCTTGTGGCTAGCAGTCAGAGTTGGCAATCAGACAAGAGTATGGTACAAGGGTAAATCACTGCTAAAGGTGCACCACAATAATATGAAACTGACAACACTGGCTAATCCCTCAAGCTGATGTTAAGAACTGAGACTTCAGCCAATGTATTCCTGTAAGGAACACATCGGAGCCCTTTTGCACCACCGTCAAGGTATCTCAGTATCAGCAGTACGCAATGGCGCATTCTAAACATATCAAGAAAAATAACTCAAATTAAGTGGCCTAAGTGGAAGGAAATGCTCAAAAACCTCAAACACTGTAGCGTGTTTATATACGGGGGAGCAATTCCTCCGCATGTGATCCGGGATTGCCATTAGCAACGGATCACATGTGGAGGAATTGCTCCCCCGGTTATAAACACACCACACACAATGTTTGCGGGTTTTTAGCATTTCCTGCCACTTAGGCCACTTTATTTCAATTATTTTTATGGTACAAGGGTAGTCTAGGAAAGACAAGGAAACTTAAAATTCAAGCAGCCTTCTACTGGAGAGGGTGTCTTATGTACCCAGAAACAGCCAGCACTTTGGCTATGGAAACATTTGGACATGCGCACACTGGTCATTTAAGAGGCTGAAAGCAATTTCACAAGCACTATAGAGGCATAACAAAAAATGTACAGGCTGTAGCCTGCACACATTATCATAGATGCTGGTGGCTCGGAGCGGCACTAGCAGAAGATTGAGACAACAGCGGACAGCTGCAGGCCGGATGAGTTGTACAGTGTCCATGCCCAGAGAGGAAAGCGGGGCAGCGGTATGCATGGACCACTAACACAACAAATTTTGCTCAGTAATACATATCCACCCCACACAATGTGATGGTGATGTGTGGTATCAATCATCCAAAGCAATTCCAGAATTTCAAAAATGTTAGTGTTCAGCTAAACTCTATTTGTTAAAAGTACTATGATTAGTATTGATCGAGCATGCTCGGCCGAACACCAGTTGCCGAACACAATGCTCGAATCTCCTCCCCGCACGTTTGTTGGCTGCTACACAGCCAATAAATGTGCAGGTAAGTGCTGCCCTTCACTGTAATGCCGTAGCCATGTTGGTTACTGGTATTACAGTGATATAGCACCCAATGACACGTGTTCGGCTCAGTGTTAGTCAGGGAGAGCTGTGCTGAAGAAGTGAAAGATAGTGTAGGGAGTGAATTTCTTTTTTGTGTAAGTTGAAACACTTGTCAGAGACCCAAAAGTACTTTTAAGGACTATTGTTGTGTGTGGCAGCAGCAATATATATTTTAAGCACAACCTGCGCTAAATTGCTAAAACTTTACATCCTGCGCTAAATAGCATGCAATAGTTGGGCCGCTGCAGACAGCGACATTATCTGTGCTACATATCCTGTGTAACGTGTGCGCACCCAAAAAATATCTGTGACATAGTGTACTTTTTCCATAGACTGTGTCTGCTGCGGACAGTGACATTAGCTACGATACATCTCCTGTGCAACGCGTTCACATTCAAAAAATATCAGTGACATCCAGTGTACTTTTTCAGTAGACGATG
Source organism: Bufo gargarizans (assembly GCF_014858855.1). NCBI lineage: Eukaryota > Metazoa > Chordata > Amphibia > Anura > Bufonidae > Bufo > Bufo gargarizans. The sequence continues at coordinate 262,222,735 of NC_058083.1, forward strand.
TCCGCTGCGGACAGTGACATTACCTGGGGTACATCTCCTGTGTAACGTTTCCACATCCCAAATATCTGTCACATTCCCTGCAATTTTTTATTAGCCGCTGGTGACATCAGAGACATTATATCTGCGGTATTTCTCCTGTGGAACATTTCCACATCCCAAATACCTGTGACATTCCCTGTAATTTAATATTAGACGCTGGTGACATCAGTGACATTATCTGCAGTATTTCTCCTGTGTAACGTTTCCACATCCCAAATGCCGGTGACATTTCCTGTAATTTTATATTAGCCGCTACTGACATCAGCGACAGTAACTGCAGTATTTATCCTGTGTAACGTGTGCGCATCCAAAAATATCTGTGACATCCAGTGTACTTTTTCCGTAGATGGTGTCCACTGCGGACAGTGACATTAGCTGTGCTACCTCTCCTGTGTAACGTGTGCACATCCCAAAAATATCAGTGACATCCAGTGTACTTTTTCCGTAGACAGTGTCTGCTGTGGACAGTGACATTACCTGGGGTACGTCTCCTGTGTAAAGTTTGCACATCCAAAATACCTGAGACATTCCCTGTAATTTTATATTAGCCGCTGCTGACATCAGCGACATTATCTGCGGTACGTATATCTCCTGTGTGACGTTTCCACAGCCCAAATTCCTTTTGATTTTTTTGCTCATACACTTACAAATCCTATGCTACTGTACGTTTGACATCCTTTCAAGCATATATAACATTAAATATGAAATATCTGAGCAGTAAGGGACAGGGCAGTGGCCATGATGCTGGGTGTGGCGAAACTGTGCCTGCTGCTGGAGCACCAGAAAAACAATCATCCACGATATCTAGCTTCATGTCCCAGTTTGCAGGGCAGCGCAGAACAACGGTCTCGACCAGGTGGTCAGTTGGATTGCAGCAGATAATGCTTCCAGTCGGTTATTCACCACCCTGTCTTCCACCAAGTCCAGTCTCAGTAGCCAAGAGTCTGGTCAACACAATCATCACCCTGATCCTCCTTCCTCCCACCATGGAGAGTCTTGCCAAGCAAATGATCCCACACTCGGATATTCCGAGGAGCTCTTTTCAGCGCCATTCCTTCATTTGGGCCTGTCTTGTCTTGAAGAGGGACATGAGATCTTGTGCCCTGATTCCCAAACTCTTGAGCATCCACACTCACAAGAAGATGACAGTGGGGAATGGCAATTAGTGTTTCACGAGATGAATGATGATGATGACACACAGTTGCCAATAAGTCAATGGCAATTAGTGTCTCAAGAGGTTTATGATGAGGATGAGACACAGTTGTCAATAACTGACTTTGTTGTTAGGTCAACATGTCAGGAGGATGATCAGAGTGAGGCAGTGGAGGTGGTAGACAATGAAGTCACTGACCCAACATGGGAAGGTGGCAAGCCGAGCAAGGACAGCAGTAAAGAGGGGGAGGGATCCGCAGCACCGCGACAAGCTGAAAGAGGCAGTGGGGTGGCAAAAGGGAGAAGGCGGGCCACACCAAACAGGCCTGCAACTGTTCTCTGGAGCACCCCCTTGCGACAATCTCCCTTGCCAAGGGTTAGGTGTTCTGCAGTGTGGCACTTTTTTGAGGAAAGTTCGGACGATAAAAAAATTGTCATTTGCAACCTGCACCATACAAAAATGAGCAGGGGCATGAACACTAGCAACCTCACCAGCATTATCTGCCACATGGCATCAAAGCACCGGAATAGGTGGGTCAAACACCTGGGTCCACAATCTGTGTCTGCAGGTCACACCACTGCCTCCTCTTTCCCTGTGTTACGTGCTGGCCAATCTCCTGTACAAGGCGCAGGCCCAGATGCTTCCAATGCTGCACCTGGACCTTCGCAAGCACCATCAGCGACCACATCCACTTCTGTGTCCCAGCGCAGCGTCCAAATGTCCTTATCCCAGGCATTTGAACGCAAGTGCAAATACCCAGCCACCCACCCACAGGCCATAGCACTAAATGTGCAACTTTTCAAATTACTGACCCTGGAAAGGTTGCCATTTAGGCTTGTGGACACTGAGGCCTTCTGCAAACTGATGTCAGCGGCCATCCCTCGTTATGCAGTCACCAGCCGCCACTATTTTTCAAGGTGTGCCATGCCCACCTTACACCAGCATGTGTCACTTAACATCACCTGTGCCCTAACCAACGCAGTTACTGGGAAGGTCCACTTAACCACTGACACATGGACAAGTGCTTTCGGCCAGGGACGCTACGTTTCCCAGACGGCACACTGGGTGAACGTTGTGGAGGCCGGGAGTGAGTCGTACCCTGCGATGGCACAGGTGCTACCGATGCCAAGATTGTGGGCCCTAACTCCATCAGGGTTTCTGCCACTACCTACGCTAGCGGCTCCAAACCCCACTTCAAACCTATCCCAATTTGCCTGAGCTATTGATGAAGGCCGCATGTGTGCACATTTCCGCAAGTCATTGACAGCTTCCGCCGGTCTGTCAACGCTGCAGCAGCGCTTACAATTGCCAGTTCACCGACTGTTGTGCGACGTGAGCACGCACTGGAACTCTACGTTCCACATGTTGGCCATGGCTTTGTGAGCAGCAGAGGGCAGTAGTGGAATACCAGCTGCAACATGGTCGTTGCCTTTTCTAGTCAGCTTCCACTCTTCACAATCGAGAAGTGGGCATGGATATATTACCTTTGTGAGGTTTTAAGAAACTTTGAGGAATCAACAGATGGTGAGCGGCTATAACACTATTATCAGAGTCACCATCCCACTATTGTTTTATACTCAAACGCTCGCTGCACACAATTAAGGCCGATGTTTTGCATGTCAAAGAGGTGGAAATGGAGGAAGACATCACCCAGGGTGATAGCCAGACCACCCTCAGTTCGTCTTTTTAGCGCAAATTGGATGATCATGATGAGGAGGAGCAACAGGAGACGGTTGCCACCGCTACAGAGGGTAGAACCCATGAAAGTTTTATTTCATCTGTTCGGAGTGGATGGACAGATGTGGAGAAAGAGGATGAGGAAATTGAGAGTGATCCTCCTGATGATGACAGCGAAGTCTTGCCTGTTGGTACTCTGGCACACATATCGAACTTTATGTTAAGCTCCCTTTCCCAGTACCCACGCGTTTTTACGCATTTTGGACAATGCAGATTACTGGTTATTCACCCTTCTCGACCCCTGCTACAAATAAAACTTCTCATCTCTCATTCCTGTGGTGGAGAGGACGAGCAAAATAGTGCAATACCAGAAGGTCCTTGTTGAAAAATTGCTCCAAAAATTTTCAGCTGACAATGCTGGCGGCAGAGTACGTAGTTCTTTGGGCGACTGAGAAGGGGAGATGAGGGTAAGACACAGCAGTTCCAACATAGGCAGGGCGATACTCTCCAAGGCCTAGGACGGTTTCATGACACCCCACTAGCACCCTCACCGTGATGCGCGGCCTAGTGTTACAAAGAGGGAAATTTTTTGGAAGATGGTGAAGGAATACGTAGCAGACCGTGTCAGAGTCCTCAATGATCCCTCTGTGCCTTACAACTACTGGGTGTCCAAGCTGGACACGTGGCACGAACTGGCGCTCTATTCCTAGGAGGTGCTGGCCTGCCCTTCTGCCAGCATTTTGTCAGAGCGGGTATTTAGTGCTGCTGGGAGCATAATAATTGATAAGCGCATCCCCCTGTCAACTGACAGGTTGACTCTTAAAAAAATGAACAAGGCCTGGATTGCCCCTGACTTCACTACTCCACCATAGGAAAGCAGCTGAGCATAAAGGCGCTTTAAATGTGTTTTTTTTTATAATGTACTGAATACACTGTATTCCCATGCACCCCTTCCACCACAAAAAAAAAGGCATATGGTTCAATCTTCCTATTCTTATCCTCCTCCTCCTCTTCCTTCATATCAACATGCTTATTAGTCTGCCCTTGCTCCTTATTATGTAGAGGGTCAGCTCACCTGCAGTCCCTCACCTGCAATCTTTCAGAGAGTCAGCTCACCTGCAGACCCTTGCATATAATGTTTTAGAGGGTCAGCTCACTAGCAGGCCCTCTCCTACAATCTTTTAGAGGGCCAGCTCACCTGCAGGCCCTTGCATGTAATGTTTCAGAGGGTCAGCTCATCTGCAGGCCCTCGCATATAATGTTTTACAGGGTCAGCTCAGCAGCAGGCACTCGCCCCTAATGTTTTATAGAGTCAGCTCTGCAGAAGACCCTCACCCCTAATGTTTTAGATGGTCAGCTCAGGAGAAGGCCCTCATCCGTAAAGTTTTAGAGGGTCATCAGCAGACCATCAATCATAATTTTTCAATGGTGTATGATGCCCTCCTTTATGTGTAATAAAGGGTATATTGTAGTGCCGATTCCTTGTAATTTTTGGCAGCCCTTTCACTTAGTGCATAGGCTTTATTAGTGTAGGAGTCCCACTACATGAACAATCGTACCACAATGTTAATGAGGCCCTCCTTTATGTGATATACAGGTTGTATCAGAGCGCATCTTCCGTGCAATTTTTGGCAGCATTTGCACTTTATATACAAGTAAATATATAGGAAAGAATGTTTCCTAACAATTTTTCCTCTAAAATCAATTTTATCTTCGGTATTGTGTGTATTAGTGTCAGTCTGTAAAAGTGGCGTACTACTCGGACAACATCATTCCCAGCAGCAACCTGGGAGTCCAAGATGCATCCAGACATCCTCCCCATGCTGTTCCCAAACCATTTTGGTGGCGTTTCCATTAATTTCTGACCAAGGGGGTGCCTGGTTTAATGCTTGAGTTCTCCTATTGACTTCCATTGTGCTCGGGTGCTCGGTAGAGCACCCGAGCATCCAGAGGTGTTCGGCCAGAGCACCCGAACACCCGAGCACTTTGGTGCTCGATCAACACTCATTATGATACATTTTTATTGAAGTTTTAAAGGTAAAACAAACAAACTTAGGTAAGGATGTTCGCCCTCTTAGAGCACAGTATTATGTTCACTTGACATTTTTACTGCTCCTTGTTCTCTTCATTTGTACTTTACAAGGTTATTTTATTGTGATATAGCTATTGCTTTTATTTATCTGCTATTGTTGTACATATTTGTTTTACCCTTGCTCTAAGCAGTAAGAATAATGTAAAAGCCTGTTTTCAAATCACTAAGAATGATAACTTTTGTTTGTCCAATAAATACTGGAGGTTATCTCTATTAAATTAAATGTATTTTTATCTGAAAACATTTTTATATCAACTAATGGATTTGATCTACAGTGGGATGCTAACAGATGTCTTGATAAGCTGAATTCAGGGTTATCATTGTGTAAACACTTTTTCATAATTTAACCAGAGAAATATGGAGGTAATACAATTAGTAGACAGTCCCATTGCATTGTGCATTATCCTTAACAAATGATTTCATACTTCAGCACATTATTAAATTAATATAAATTTTTAAAGCCACCAAAGGTTGTTTACAAACCAATATAATTAGAAAACTCCAATTCAGGTTCTCCTTTGCGATGTCATATTAGCTTTTGCACTTTGTTTTATCAGGATGTAACAATTAGTGATGTTTTAATCCCTGTGAGGGATCTCTTCTTTCAAGGGGTCACAATCACAGACTTCCTTCATGGACACCAGGATTCAGGTCCAAACTTGTGCTTTATTGTGGCATATCACAAACAAAACAATACAAAATAAACTCCTGCCCGTCTGGGCCCTAACTAACACAACTTTATTTTCCCTGACTCACCTCTAAATACAGGGTCCCAGGCTCCAAGCCTCGGCAGATCAGCCCAACAAAAACAGTCTATACGAGGAAGAGATCCGGCTTCTCTAAGCCACACGGTCTCAGCCCACCTGGCTCTGACCACACAAGCCTCCAGGCTTTCCTCTCTGTAAGGTCACTTCCTCTTCCCCAAACTGACAGTCTAGGGTGGGCTTTTACTTTACCTTAATGATCCCAGGTGATTACAGATCCCTCAGGCTAGGGAAAAAACCTGCCCTGTAATGGGTTGGACTGGGGAGGTCCTACTACCAAACCTACCTTCCCCAGTCTAATAAAATCCAGCCCATGAACTACTAAAATAAAATAGATTCAGCAACAATGTTTGCTGAAGCCAGCACCATCCTGGATCTTACTTACCTCACCCAATTGAGGAACCTGGGTGAGATATACACCCCTTCCAGGGCTTTAACGCACACATCACTGTTCACATTGCAACACCCCTTAATGACAGGGGAATTTTTTATTTTAGTTTTTTACGCCCAGCTTTCCCAAAGCCATAATGTTTTTATTTTTCTATTCACATAGCCATATGAGTGCTTGTCTTTTGCAGGACAAGTTGTACTTTCAAATGGACCATTTACTGTTGCATACAATATAGTGAGAAGCTGGAAAAAAAATTCAAATGTGATGCAATTATTAAAAAAAACACAATTCCGACACAGTTTTATGGATTTTGTTTTTAAAGAGTTTCCTATGCAGTAAAACTGACCTGTTACTTTCATTATGTGGGTCAGTACGATTATAACGATACTCCACATGTATAGTTTTTCTTGTGTTTTGTAGTGGAAAAAAACACTTTGGGAAAAAACTAATTTTTTCTTTGCATCATCAAATTCTTACCGCCATAACCTTTTCTATTTTTATGTGTATGGAACTGTGTGAGGCTCCTTTTATGCAGGGCGATTTTTACTTGATTGATACCATTTTAGGGTGGGTATGAATTTTTGATCACTTTTTATTCAATTTTTTGTGGGAGCTGAAGCGACCAAAAAACTGCTAATCGGCCATTTTGACTTTTTCCATTTCGTAGTTTGCTCTATGGGATAAATATTTTTATATTTTAATAGTACGGGCATTTTTGCATGTGAAGATATACATTATGTTTATTTTTTTTATTTTTTATGTACTTTTATTTAAATTTTGGGGAAAAGGAGGTGATTTTTTTTAAACCCTTTTTCACACTTTTTTTTATAGTTTTCTTAGGAACCTATAGAAAGCAATTATTAGATTGCTTTTCTCATAGACTCCAATGCATTGGAGTTTATGAGGCGTTTAAGAGACTTACATAAGGTGGTCAGGAATGGGTTCATGATAGATTAACCTAAAGGAAAAATAAAATCACCTGTTAATGTCCTTTTCCCTCTACTAAAAATCATACAATATTTAATTTCTTTTCCCACAATCAATTTTTGTTTATGGCATTTTTGGCAATACTGGTTTTTATTTTAAAATTGTATTAGTTTTCAAAAGGTAACAGTAAAATATACATAGATTGGTACTTCAAAAAACAAATGAAGTTTCCATTACAGCTGGCAGAACTGAAGCAGATACATTAGTCGGAGGCCAGAGTATTAAACCACGGCTTGTATATAGTCCTTCTAGCAAGAAGTTGTGGGTCCACTCTGCTCATTGTAATGATCAGCTTTAAATCCAGAGAAAAACTAAACAAAAACTTTGAGAATTTTCTGGTGAGAATCACCAAAAAGGGCCTAGAAGTAGCTGTCTGTCTGTCAGAGCAGAGACAGTCAGATGCATTGAAATATGGACATGGCCTACTGCAAGGACGTCTTGAGTCCGGTGTGAGTCAAACAAGTGTGCAAAGGACGAAGGTCAGCAATTCCTCATTGGAGATTTGTTTTTCTAAAGCACAGCATGCTCTAGGTGATTGTGAGGATGATTTTACCCATGGTCCTCACTTCAAATAAAGCTGGCTCTAAAGCTAAAACTGTATTTCAGTTACAGCAGTTTCATACATTTTGGGGGAGATTGTATTAACCCAGACACATAGTATGGCTAACACAACTGGACAATACTAGCATACAACAATAGAGATGGCCTTGCGGTTCGTCCAGGGGTCGTTTTGCGGTGAACTTTGCGCGTTCGCGATTCGACGAACATGTGTAGATGTCTGCCGGTGCCATATTATTTTGCATTGCGCCAAACTTTGACCCATGACACCACGATCAGGTGCGACAGGACAGCCAATTGAGATGTTTCAGCACATGGACACACTATAAAAGAACCCGATCTGGCAGCCATTTTACAATGTATGATTTACCAGTGTAGGGAGAGATTGCTTTGTGGAGCAGGGACAGGCTGTTAGGGACACCAAACGCTAGCTAATAGGGCCACAAAAGTCCTTTTAAGGACTGGCATAGGTGTGCTATTGATAGGTGTTATATACTAAAGGGTGTGATATATTTATAATATACTTTCTAACATAGAAAGTATATTATAGTGTATTTGTATTGTGCAGCAGTTGTGTGCGGATCTTCTGCGATACCGCAGCTATATAGAGGGACAAACGCTATTGGAACAACTAATTGCAACGGGTGTGATATAACTGTTGCCCCCCCCCCCAAAAAAAAAACTGATTAAGGGGTGTGATATACCTTCTTCCACAAAATACTGCTTTAGGGCTGTGAAATATCTGTTGCCCCAAATAAACAGGATGGTGTGGTATAACTGTTGTCGCAAAAAAATTATTGAGGGGTATGATATACCTGCTTCAACAAAATACTGATTAAGGGTTTAGATATACCTGTTTCTACCAAATATTGATTGAGGGATGTGATAAGCCTGCTTCCAGGCTTATCGCATCCCTCAATAAGCCTGCTTTTTTAGCGCATCCTGTGATAAAAAGCGCACAATAGTTAGGCCTCTGTAGACAGAGACATTAGCTGCTCCACATATCCTGTGTAAAGTGTGCGCATCCCAAAAATACAGTGTACTTTTTCAATAGACGGTGTCCGCTGCGGACAGTGACATTAGCTGTGCCACATCTCCTGTGTAAAGTGTGTGCATCCAAAAAATATCTGTGACATACAGTGTACTTTTATAATAGATGGTGTCCGCTTCTTACAGTGACAGTGCCAGGGGAACATCTCCAGTGTAACATGTGCGGTTAAAAAATGTATCTGTGACATACAGTGTACTTTGTCAATAAACTGTGTCCACTTCTGACAGTGACATTACCAGGGGCACATCTGCAGTGTAACATGTGCACTTCAAAAATGTATCTGTGATTCAGAGCAGAGCTCAAAACCTTCCTCCAAGCTAAATGGGGCAAATTTTATTTGAACTCCCAGCAAAAAAAAATTGCCCATGGTGATAAGGCTACAAAATTTTTAATGACTAGGATAAAAAGTAGGAGAGCTGCAAACTATATACATCAACTCACTTCCCCTGAGGGTAAGCCCATCTTTTCGGCCGTCCAGATTGCTGCCCAGTTCCGATCCTTTTATGAAAACCTCTACAACCTCCCCTCCAACGCAGCTCCTGATACACGAGCCCCCCACATATCATCTTTTCTCAACTCCTCCAACATCCCTACCATAACAACAGAACAAAAAACGCTCTTAGAAGCTCCCTTTACCCTAGTGGAACTTAGCAAAGCATTAAATCAAATGCTGAAAGGTAAGAGCCCTGGCCCAGACGGCTTACCTGTGCCGTATTATAAGACCTTTAAAGAGACCCTTTTACCACACCTTCTTGAGGTCTGTAACCTATCCCTTAAAGGGGTCCCACTGTCCAGAGATATGACGGTAGCCCACATCACGCTCATACCTAAAGAAGGGAAAGACCCCAAACAGTGTTCCAATTATAGGCCCATTTCCCTCCTAAACATAGACCTCAAACTCCTGGCCAAAATGCTGGCCAACAGACTGGCTACTCTTCTCCCCTCTATTGTTCACAGGGATCAGGTGGGCTTTATCTGCAACAGGGAGGGTAAAGACAACACTTCCAGAGTGATTAATGCTCTCTGCCACGCCAACTGCAACTCCTCTCGCTTTCTTCTTCTCAGCACAGATGCCGAGAAGGCATTCGACAGGGTGAATTGGTTATATCTGAGGCATGCCTTGCTCAGGTTTGGCCTCCCTGATCCCTTTGTTCAAGCCACCTTTACCATGTACGACCAAGCATCAGCTCGGGTCATGGTCAATGGGAACCTCTCCTCTCCATTCGCCATAAAGAACGGGACGAGGCAGGGATGCCCTCTGTCTCCACTTCTGTTCATATTAGCCCTAGAACCGCTCTTGTCTATCATCAGGTTGGACAGGAGAATTGAGGGTCTATGTTTGGGAGGCAGGGAACAAAAGCTGGCAGCGTTTGTGGATGACGTCTTAATGATGACGGTTAATCCTTCAGTCTCTCTCCCTTGTATCCAGTCCCACCTCAACCTTTATAGCGCGGTCTCCGACTTCAAGATAAACGCTAACAAATCCCTAGTTCTATGCTCAGGTATCAACCCCACTGCTAAACGACGTCTCAAGGAAAACTCGCCCTTTAACTGGTCCTCTCCTACCATCTCCTACCTGGGTGTAACAATTAGCCCCAAGATAAATGATTTATTCTCCCTCAACTATTCCCCCTTAAATCTTCAATTCCATTGACAGTCTGGCCCAATCCAACCCCACCTTGTCCTGGTTTGGCCGCAAAAATTTGCTCTCTTCCCTCTACCTCCCCCGCCTAACCTATCTACAACAGGTTCTCCCAATCCCTGTACCCAAACATTATTATGCAGCACTTCACAAAAAGTTCAGATCCTTTATCTGGAATGGGAGGAAAGCCAGACTTGCCTTCTCCCTCCTCACTAGGCCTAGGGGGGGCAGGGGGATAGGCTTGCCTAACCCGGAGCTATATGGTAAAGCTATTCTCCTCGCTCGTGCAGTGGCATGGCTACGCCCAGCTACGCATTCTTCTGTAGTAGAAATGGAATTAGAGATACTAGGGAAGCCACCTAGGGCCCTCTTATTAGGACGCCAAAACATCATATTTGAATCACTCTCCCACTACCCTATTGTCAAGGCTACTCTTGAGGCTTGGAAGTGGTTCTCTACATCCCATTGCTCAATACCCTTCCCCTCTCCACTTCTTACAACAAAGGATGCGCTCGGCACAGCTCCCCCAGCCCTGAGACCGACTACATCTCTAGGACTGTCCTCTTCAACAATCACTCTCTCATCACTGTTGGACCCCTCTGGCAAACCCATCGGCTTAGACGCCATGAAAGGCCTTCTTAACCCTCGCCCATGTGATATGTTCTCAATAATATATCTTAGAGCTTACTTAAACCAACACATTCAATTGGGTGCCCTCCAACGTCCCATAGTCTGGCTCAAGTCCGTGATCTCCCTCCCCTCAGCCCCTAAGAAATTGATCTCACAAATCTACAGTAGACTACGCTCGGCCCCTATGCTGGCCAAACCAGCCTTCCTGAAACAATGGGAAGCAGATCTAAACATTAATATCCCCTTCACATCCCTCCCCAAGCTTCTTGAGTCTCCCACAGGACCTCCCATTGTGTCCGTATCCAGGAGAATAGATACAAGATCCTCACAAAATGGTACCGTACTCCTGATAAGACGGCTCTCTTTTCCCCCACTGCCTCAAACACATGTTGGAGGTGCCTGCAGGGAAAAGGAGACTTCCTTCATATCTGGTGGTCTTGCCCCCTCATAACCAAATGGTGGTCCGAAATATTTTCTGTGGCAAACAGTATATGTCGTACCTCCATTCAGCCCTCACCCCAACTGGCCTTATTGTCCATCTATCAGGGAACGACTCCCCCACGACTCCCTTTTGTCTTCACTCAAATGCTACTAGCTGCTCGCCTCATACTTCCTAACTACTGGTTGCAAACCCAAATCCCCTCTCTAGAAAAGTGGATACTAAAAGTAGATCAATTGCACAGGTTTGAGGAAATGTCATCATGGGAAGCCCGCACGCATACCACATTCCTCAAAAATTGGCTCCCATGGTCGACCTATAGGTCTCCCAACAGGGTAATCTCCTCGTGTCCAGCTCCCTAAGCCCCCTAGGCAAGTCACAACTTGTTACTAGTCACACTCGTCCTGGTCTTCTCATCGAGACTTCTACCCCATCCATTGACTACCACCCTATCTTAACGTTAGGCCTCTTACATACCACTCCTCACACTAGTCGACCACTAAGCTTCACTTAAAAACCTGTGGCCTACGGTTGTGACCCACATCCACTACCCCCCCCCCCCTCAATCCGCCACCCATCTTACAGGATGCTATACTCACTCCCAAACTGCCGGTTTAACCGGCCACCTTCAATATATATGTCCAAATATGCCATGTACTTGATTGTATTTCAACCTTTTCTGTACCTACTTGCATGGCCTGCGTGCCTGTACCGGTAACCCTGTTACTTCCTTTTCTTTATTGAAAATCAATAAAAAAGTTAAATAATAAAAAATAAAAAAATGTATCTGTGACATATAGGGATGAGCGAACCCGAACTGTATAGTTCGGGTTTGCACCGAATTTTGGGGTGTCCGTGACACGGACCCAAACCCGAACATTTTCGTAAAAGTCCGGGTTCGGGTTCGGTGTTCGTTGCTTTCTTGGCGCTTTTTGAAAAGCTGCAAAGCAGCCATTCAACAAGCGTCATACTACTTGCCCCAAGAGGCCGTCACAGCCATGCCTACTATTGGCATGGCTGTGATTGGCCAGTGCAGCATGTGACCCAGCCTCTATTTAAGCTGGAGTCACGTAGCGTCGCATTTCACTCTGCTCTGATCAGTGTAGGTAGAGGTTGCAGCTGCGACGTTAGGGCGAGATTAGGCAATGATTAACTCCTCCAAAAGACTTCATTCAGAGATCGATCTGCAGCTGTGGATGATTGAACTGCTGCTATTCAATTGCTCACTGTTTTTAGGCTGCCCAGAGCGTTTTTCATTCACTTTTTTTCTGGGGTGATCGGCGGCCATTTTGTGTCTTGTGGTGCGCCAGCACAAGCTGCCACCAAGTACATTTAACTCTCAATAGTGTGGTTATTTTTTGGCTATATCCTACATCAGGGTGAAACTGTCACACCAAGTGCATTTAACCATCAATAGTGTGGTTATTTTTGGGCCATATACTACATCAGGGGCAAGCTGTCACCAAGTGCATTTAACCCTCAATAGTGTGGTTGTTTTTTGGCTATATCCAACAGCAGGGTGAAGCTGTCACACCAAGTGCATTTAACCATCAATAGTGTGGTTATTTTTTGGCCATATACTACATCAGGGGCAAGCTGAGCCTGTCACCGAATGCATTTAACCCTCAATAGTGTGGTTGTTTTTTGGCTATATCCTACATCAGGGTGAAGCTGTCACACCAAGTGCATTTAACTATCAATAGTGTGGTTATTTTTTGGCCATATACTACATCAGGGGCAAGCTGAGCCTGTCACCAAGTGCATTTAACCCTCAATAGTGTGGTTGTTTTTTGGCTATATCCTACATCAGGGTGAAGCTGTCACACCAAGTGCATTTAACCATCAATAGTGTGGTTATTTTTTTGCTATATCCTACATCAGGGTCAAGCTGTCACACCAAGTGCATTTAACCATCAATAGTGTGGTTATTTTTTGGCCATATCCCAGTCTAATTCTGTCTGTAACCTGTCACCCAGTGCCTAAATAATAATTATCCCTAAAATGGTATATTAGATTCAAGGTGCAGATAGGGTCATTCTCAATAACTTCACACACACGCTACTGTGCATATCCCAGTCTAATTCTGTCTGTAAACGTATACCTGTCACCCAGCGCCTAAATAATAGGCCTCAAATTTATAGTCAGCTAAATCTGTGGTTATTTCTGTAGCTGGGCAAGTTATTTAGTATCCATCAAAGCACAGTTTTTGTTCTGGGTTGAAATACAATTCCCAATTTAGCAATTCTCTAAATTAGTGGTTTCTGCTATATCAGACCTACTTTAAATCTATCCCTAAAAGGGTATATAAGATTCAAGGTGCACATAGGGTCATTCTCAATAACTTCACACACACGCTACTGTGCATATCCCAGTCTAATTCTGTCTGTAAACGTATACCTGTAACCCAGCGCCTAAATAATAGGCCTCAAATTTATAGTCAGCTAAATCTGTGGTTATTTCTGTAGCTGGGCAAGTTATTTAGTGTCCGTCAAAGCACAGTTTTTGTTCTGGGTTGAAATACAATTCCCAATTTAGCAATTCTCTAAATTAGTGGTTTCTGCTGTATCAGGCCTACTTTAAATTTATCCCTAAAAGGGTATATTAGATTCAAGGTGCACATAGGGTCATTCTCAATTACTTCAAACACACGCTACTGTGCATATCCCAGTCTAATTCTGTCTGTAAACGTATACCTGTCACCCAGCGCCTAAATAATAGGCCTCAAATTTATAGTCAGCTAAATCTGTGGTTACTGCTGAAGCTGGGCAAGTTATTTAGTGTCCGTCAAAGCACAGTTTTTGTTCTGGGTTGAAATACAATTCCCAATTTTGCAATTTCCTAATTTAGTGGTTTCTGCTGTATCAGACCTACTTTAAATCTATCCCTAAAAGGGTATATAAGATTCAAGGTGCACATAGGGTCATTCTCAATAACTTCACACACACGCTACTGTGCATATCCCAGTCTAATTCTGTCTGTAAACATATACCTGTCACCCAGCTCCTAAATAATAGGCCTCAAATTTATATTCATCCAAATCTGTCATTATTGCTGTAGCTGGTCAAGTTATTTAGTGTCCGTCAAAGCACAGTTTTTGTTCTGGGTTGAAATACAATTCCCAATTTAGCAATTCTCTAAATTAGTGGTTTCTGCTGTATCAGGCCTACTTTAAATCTATCACTAAAAGGGTATATAATATTCAAGGTGCAGATAGGGTCATTCTCAATAACTTCACACACACGCTGCTGTGCAATTCCAAGTCTAATTCTGTCTGTAAACGTATACCTGTCACCCAGCGCCTAAATAATAGGCCTCAAATTTATAGTCAGCTAAATCTGTGGTTATTGCTGTAGCTAGGCAAGTTATTTAGTGTCAGTCAAAGCACAGTTTTTGTTCTGGGTTGAAATACAATTCCCAATTTAGCAATTCTCTAAATTAGTGGTTTCTGCTGTATCAGGCCTACTTTAAATTTATCCCTAAAAGGGTATAAAAGATTCAAGGTGCACATAGAGTCATTCTCAATTACTTCACACACACGCTACTGTGCATATCCCAGTCTAATTCTGTCTGTAAACGTATACCTGTCACCCAGCGCCTAAATAATAGGCCTCAAATTTATAGTCAGCTAAATCTGTGGTTACTGCTGTGCTGTATTAGTGTAATACGGTACCTAAATAGATAGCCAGATAGTGCTAGGTGTCTGTAAAAAAAGGCCTGAATTTGAATTCAATACATTGGGCCAAATAATATTTTTGTTGTTGTGGTGAAAGATAACAATGAGGAAAACATCTAGTAAAGGACGTGGATGCGGACCTGCTACTGACCGCCGCCATCTGGGACCGAGCACCCCAAAGGCAGCTTCAAGGAGTTCCCTGGCATGGCACTTCTTCAAACAATGTGCTGACGACAAGACCCGAGCAGTTTGCACGCTGTGCCATCAGAGCCTGAAGCGAGGCATTAACG
This sequence comes from Bufo gargarizans, assembly GCF_014858855.1. Taxonomy (NCBI): domain Eukaryota; kingdom Metazoa; phylum Chordata; class Amphibia; order Anura; family Bufonidae; genus Bufo; species Bufo gargarizans. Next base: position 262,238,121 of record NC_058083.1, read on the forward strand.
TTCTGTACCTTAGCACAACCTGCATGACCAGGCACCTGCATGCAAAGCATGAACTGCAGTGGAGTAAACACCTTAAAACAAGGAAGTCACTCAGGCTCCCCCTGCTACCTCTTCTGCTGCTGCCGCCTCGGCCTCTTCTGCTGCTGCCGCCTCGGCCTCTTCTGCTGCTGCTGCCTCGGCCTCTTCCTCCGCCTCTGGAGGAACGTTGGCACCTGCCGCCCAGCAAACAGGGGATGTACCACCAACACTACCACCTCCGTCACCAAGCATCTCAACCATGTCACACGGCAGCGTTCAGCTCTCCATCTCACAAACATTTGAGAGAAAGCGTAAATTCCCACCTAGCCACCCTTGATCCCTGGCCCTGAATGCCAGCATTTCTAAACTACTGGCCTATGAAATGCTGTCATTTAGGCTGGTGGACACAGACAGCTTCAAACAGCTCATGTCGCTTGCTGTCCCACAGTATGTTGTTCCCAGCCGGCACTACTTCTCCAAGAGAGCCGTGCCTTCCCTGCACAACCAAGTATCCGATAAAATCAAGTGTGCACTGCGCAACGCCATCTGTGGCAAGGTCCACCTAACCACAGATACGTGGACCAGTAAGCACGGCCAGGGACGCTATATCTCCCTAACTGCACACTGGGTAAATGTAGTGGCAGCTGGGCCCCAGGCGGAGAGCTGTTTGGCGCACGTCCTTCCGCCGCCAAGGATCGCAGGGCAACATTCTTTGCCTCCTGTTGCCACCTCCTCCTACTCAGCTTCCTCCTCCTCTTCTTCAACCTGCTCATCCAGTCAGCCACACACCTTCACCACCAACTTCAGCACAGCCCGGGGTAAACGTCAACAGGCCATTCTGAAACTCATATGTTTGGGGGACAGGCCCCACACCGCACAGGAGTTGTGGCGGGGTATAGAACAACAGACCGACGAGTGGTTGCTGCCGGTGAGCCTCAAGCCCGTTCTGGTGGTGTGCGATAATGGGCGAAATCTCGTTGCAGCTCTGGGACTAGCCGGTTTGACGCACATCCCTTGCTTGGCGCATGTGCTGAATTTGGTGGTGCAGAAGTTCATTCACAACTACCCCGACATGTCAGAGCTGCTGCATAAAGTGCGGGCCGTCTGTTCGCGCTTCCGGCGTTTACATCCTGCCGCTACTCGCCTGTCTGAGCTACAGCGTAACTTCGGCCTTCCCGCTCGCCTCCTCATATGCGACGTGCCCACCAGGTGGAACTTCACCTTGCACATGCTGGACAGACTGTGCTAGCAGCAGCAGGCCATAGTGGAGTTTCAGCTGCAGCACGCACAGGGCAGTCGCACTGCGGAACAGCACCACTTCACCACCAATGACTATGTCTCCTTGAGAAAACACTTAGGGCGATGATGGAAGAGGAGGTGGCCCAGGAGGAGGAGGAGGAAGAGGGGTCATTTTTAGCACTTTCAGGCCAGTCTCTTCGAAGTGACTCAGAGGGAGGTTTTTTGCAACAGCAGAGGCCAGGTACAAATGTGGCCAGCCAGGGCCCACTACTGGAGGACGAGGAGGACGAGGATGCGGAGGAGGTGGAGGAGGATGAGGATAGAGCATGGTCACAGCGGGGTGGCACCCAACGCAGCTCGAGCCCATCACTGGTGCGTGGCTGGGGGGAAACGCAGGACGTTGACGATACGCCTCCCACAGAGGTCAGCTTGTCCTTACCCCTGGGCAGCCTGGCACACATGAGCGACTACATGCTGCAGTGCCTGCGCAACGACAGCAGAGTTGCCCACATTTTAACGTGTGCGGACTACTGGGTTGCCACCCTGCTGGATCCACGGTACAAAGACAATGTGCCCACCTTACTTCCTGCACTGGAGCGTGATAGGAAGATGCGCGAGTACAAGCGCACGTTGGTAGACGCGCTACTGAGAGCATTCCCAAATGTCACAGGGGGACAAGTGGAAGCCCAAGGCCAAGGCAGAGGAGGAGCAAGAGGTCGCCAAGGCAGCTGTGTCACGGCCAGCTCCTCTGAGGGCAGGGTTAGCATGGCAGAGATGTGGAAAAGTTTTGTCAACACGCCACAGCTAACTGCACCACCACCTGATACGCAACGTGTTAGCAGGAGGCAACATTTCACTAACATGGTGGAACAGTACGTGTGCACACCCCTCCACGTACTGACTGATGGTTCGGCCCCATTCAACTTCTGGGTCTCTAAATTGTCCACGTGGCCAGAGCTAGCCTTTTATGCCTTGGAGGTGCTGGCCTGCCCGGCGGCCAGCGTTTTGTCTGAACGTGTATTCAGCATGGCAGGGGGCGTCATTACAGACAAACGCAGCCGCCCGTCTACAGCCAATGTGGACAAGCTGACGTTCATAAAAATGTACCCAGCATGGATCCCACAGGACCTGTCCATCCCTTGTGCAGATTAGACATTAACTACCTCCCCTTAACCATATATTATTGTACTCCAGGGCACTTCCTCATTCAATCCAATTTTTATTTTCATTTTACCATTATATTGCGAGGCAACCCAAAGTTGAATGAACCTCTCCTCTGTCTGGGTGCCGGGGCCTAAATATATGACAATGGACTGTTCCAATGTTGGGTGACGTGAAGCATAATTCTCTGCTATGACATGCAGACTGATTCTCTGCTGACATGAAGCCAGATTCTCTGTTACGGGACCTCTCTCCTCTGCCTGGGTGCCTGGGCCTAAATATATGACAATGGACTGTTACAGTGGTGGCTTACATGAAGCCTGATTCTCTGCTATGACATGCAGACTGATTCTCTGCTGACATAAAGCCAGATTCTCTGTTACGGGACCTATCTCCTCTGCCTGGGTGCCTGGGCCTAAATATATGACAATGGACTGTTACAGTGGTGGCTGACGTGAAGCCTGATTCTCTGCTATGACATGCAGACTGATTCTCTGCTGACATGAAGCCAGATTCTCTGTTACCGGACCTATCTCCTCTGCCTGGGTGCCTGGGCCTAAATATATGACAATGGACTGTTACAGTGGTGGCTGACGTGAAGCCTGATTCTCTGCTGACATGAAGCCAGATTCTCTGTTACGGGACCTCTCTCCTCTGCCTGGGTGCCTGGGCCTAAATATATGACAATGGACTGTTACAGTGGTGGCTGACGTGAAGCCTGATTCTCTGCTATTACATGCAGACTGATTCTCTGCTGACATGAAGCCAGATTCTCTGTTACGGGACCTCTCTCCTCTGCCTGGGTGCCTGGGCCTAAATATATGACAATGGACTGTTACAGTGGTGGCTGACGTGAAGCCTGATTCTCTGCTATGACATGCAGACTGATTCTCTGCTGACATGAAGCCAGATTCTCTGTTACGGGACCTCTCTCCTCTGCCTGGGTGCCTGGGCCTTAATATATGACAATGGACTGTTACAGTTCTGGCTGACGTGAAGCCTGATTCTCTGCTATGACATGCAGACTGATTCTCTGCTGACATGAAGCCAGATTCTCTGTTACGGGACCTCTCTCCTCTGCCTGGGTGCCTGGGCCTAAATATATGACAATGGACTGTTACAGTGGTGGCTGACGTGAAGCCTGATTCTCTGCTATGACATGCAGACTGATTCTCTGCTGACATGAAGCCAGATTCTCTGTTACGGGATCTATCTCCTCTGCCTGGGTGCCTGGGCCTAAATATATGACAATGGACTGTTACAGTGGTGGCCGACGTGAAGCCTGATTCTCTGCTATGACATGCAGACTGATTCTCTGCTTTGACATGCAGACTGATTCTCTGCTGACATGAAGCCAGATTCTCTGTTACGGGACCTCTCTCCTCTGCCTGGGTGCCTGGGCATAAATATAAGACAATGGAATGTTACAGTGGTGGCTGACGTGAAGCCTGATTCTCTGCTATGACATGCAGACTGATTCTCTGCTGACATGAAGCCACATTCTCTGTTAAGGGACCTCTCTCCTCTGCCTGTGTGCCTGGGACTAAATATCTGACAATGGACTGTTACAGTGGTGGGTGACGTGAAGCCAGATTCTCTGCTATGGGACCTCTCTCCAATTGATATTGGTTAATTTTTATTTCTTTTATTTTTATTTTTATTTTTATTCATTTCCCTATCCACATTTGTTTGCAGGGGATTTACCTACATGTTGCTGCCTTTTGCAGCCCTCTAGCTCTTTCCTGGGCTGTTTTACAGCCTTTTTAGTGCTGAAAAGTTTGTGTCCCCATTGACTTCAATGGGGTTCGGGTTCGGGACGAAGTTCGGGTCGGGTTCGGATACCGAGCCCGAACATTTCTGGGAAGTTCGGCCGAACTTCTCGAACCCGAACATCCAGGTGTTCGCTCAACTCTAGTGACATACAGTGTACTTTTTTGGCGTAGACGCTGCGCACAGTGATATTACCAGTGGTACCTCTCCTGTATAACCTTTCCTCATCCCAAATACCTGTGATATTCCCTGTAATTTTTTTATTAGGGCTGGTGACAGCATTGACATTATATGCGGGATATCTCCTGTGTGACGTTTCCACATCCCAAATACCTTTTTTAATTTTTTTGTGCATACACTTCCAAATGCTACACTACTGTATGTGTGACAGACATTCAATCATATATAACATTTTATATGAAGAAGGCGAGCAGTAAGGGACGGGGCAGTGGCTGTGATGCTGATGGTACATGCAGAGGCTGTGGCCCTGGGCGCGGTGAAACTGTGCCTGCTGCCAGAGCACAAGAAAAACAATCATCCATGATACCTAGCTTCATGTCCCAGTTTGCAGGGCGGCGCAGGACAACACTCTTCAAGTCAGACCAGTGCGACCAGGTGGTCGGTTGGATTGCAGCAGATAATGCTTCCAGTCGGTTAGGCACCACAGTGTCTTCCACCAAGTCCAGTCTCAGTAGCCAAGAGTCTGCTCAACCCAATCCTCACCCTGATCCTCCTTCCTCCCACCATGGAGAGTCTGGGCAAACAAGTGATCCCACACTCGGATAATCTGAGGAGCTCTTTTCAGCGCCATTCCTTAATTTGGCCCTCTCACCAAGAACGCTTGAAGAGGGACAGATCTTGTGCCCTGATTCCCAAACTCTTGAGCATCCACAATCACAAGAATATGACGGTGGGGAACGGCAATTGCTGTTTAATGAGGTGGATGATGATGAGACACAGTTGCCAATAACTCAAAGGCAATTACTGTCTCAAGAGGTTGAGGAAAAAGATGAGACACAGTTGTCAATCACTGAGGTAGTGGTTAGGTCAACAAGTTAGGAGGTTGAGCAGAGTGAGAAAGTGGAAGAGGAGGTGGTGGACGATAAAGTCACTGACCCAACCTGAGAAGGTAGAAAGCCGAGCGAGGACAGCAGTACAGATGAGGAGAGATCTGCTGCACCGCAACAGGCGGGAAGAGGCAGTGGGATGGCAAAAGGTAAAAGTTGGGCCACACCAAACAGGCCCGCAACTGTTCCCCAGAGCACCCCCTTTTGTAAATCTCTCTTGCCACAGTCTGGCGCTTTTTTTAGGAAAGTGTGGATGACAAAAGAATTGTAATTCGCAACTTGTGTCATACAAAAATGAGCAGGGGCGTGAACACTAGCAACCTCACCACCACCAGCATGATCCACCACATGGCATCAATGCACCGTAATAGGTGAGCCAAACGCCTATGTCCACAATCTGTGCTGCAGGTCACACCACTGCCTCCTATTCCCCTGTGTTATGTGCTGGCCAATCCCCTGTCGAAGGCGCAGGCCCGGATGCCTCCCACCCTGCACCTGGACCTTCGCAAGCACCATCAGTTATTACATCCACTTCCGTGTCTCAGCGCAGCGTACAAATGTCCTTACCCCAGGCATTTGAACGCAAGCTCAAATACCTAGCCATCCACCCACAGGCCATAGCACTAAATGCACAGCTTTCCAAATTACTGGCCCTGGAAATGTTGACATTTAGGCTTGTGGACACTAAGGCCTTCCACAGTCTCATGTCAGCGGCCGTCCTGCGTTACACAGTCCCCAGCCGCCACTATTTTTCAAGGTGTGCCGTGCCTGCCGGAAAGAGTAGGACTTAACTTAAGACGGACGGGGAGCAGGAGATTCTCCAAACACCAGCTGAGAACTCCAGAAGCAAATATAAACCACAAGGGCTATAGTGAGAGGCGGCTATAAATAGCACCACTAAATAGCTAATGAGCAGAAGCTGTGGGGAGGTGGGATCCTACCCAAAACTACAACAAAGATAGAGTCAGATAGACTCACGTGTAGTAAGTCATCAGATCTTTTTACGGATCCATGGATACATGGATCGGATCCGCAAAACACATGCGGACGTCTGAATGGAGCCTTACAGGGGGGTGATCAATGACAGGCGGGTGATCAATGACAGGGGGTGATCAGGGAGTGTATATGGGTGATCACCCGCCTGCCATTGATCACCCCCCTGTAAGGCTCCATTCAGACGTCCGCATGTGTTTTGCGGATCCGATCCATGTATCCATGGATCCGTAAAAATCATGCGGACGTCTGAATGGAGCCTTACAGGGGGGTGATCAATGACAGGGGGTGATCAGGGAGTGTATATGGGTGATCACCCGCCTGTCATTGATCACCCCCCTGTAAGGCTCCATTCAGACGTCCGCATGATTTTTACGGATCCATGGATACCAAAACACATGCGGACGTCTGAATGGAGCCTTACAGGGGGGTGATCAATGACAGGCGGGTGATCAATGACAGGGGGTGATCAGGGAGTGTATATGGGTGATCACCCGCCTGTCATTGATCACCCCCCTGTAAGGCTCCATTCAGACGTCCGCATGTGTTTTGCGGATCCGATCCATGTATCCATGGATCCGTAAAAATCATGCGGACGTCTGAATGGAGCCTTACAGGGGGGTGATCAATGACAGGGGGTGATCAGGGAGTGTATATGGGTGATCACCGGCCTGTCATTGATCACCCCCCTGTAAGGCTCCATTCAGACGTCCGCATGATTTTTAGGAAACCATGGATACCAAAACACATGCGGACGTCTGAATGGAGCCTTACAGGGGGGTGATCAATGACAGGCGGGTGATCAATGACAGGGGGTGATCAGGGAGTGTATATGGGTGATCACCCGCCTGTCATTGATCACCCCCCTGTAAGGCTCCATTCAGACGTCCGCATGATTTTTACGGATCCATGGATACCAAAACACATGCGGACGTCTGAATGGAGCCTTACAGGGGGGTGATCAATGACAGGCGGGTGATCAATGACAGGGGGTGATCAGGGAGTGTATATGGGTGATCACCCGCCTGTCATTGATCACCCCCCTGTAAGGCTCCATTCAGACGTCCGCATGATTTTTACGGATCCATGGATACCAAAACACATGCGGACGTCTGAATGGAGCCTTACAGGGGGGTGATCAATGACAGGCGGGTGATCAATGACAGGGGGTGATCAGGGAGTGTATATGGGTGATCACCCGCCTGTCATTGATCACCCCCCTGTAAGGCTCCATTCAGACGTCCGCATGTGTTTTGCGGATCCGATCCATGTATCCGTGGATCCGTAAAAATCATTCGGACGTCTGAACGGAGCCTGACAGGGGGGTGATCAATGACGGGGGGTGATCAGGGAGTTTATATGTGGTGATCATGGGTGATCAGGGGTTTATAAGGGGTTAATAAGTGACGGGGGGGGGTGTAGTGTAGTGTGGTGTTTGGTGCGACTGTACTGAGCTACCTGAGTCCTCTGGTGGTCGATCCTAACAAAAGGGACCACCAGAGGACCAGGTAGTAGGTATATTAGACGCTGTTATCAAAACAGCATCTAATATACCTGTTAGGGGTTAAAAAATTCGGATCTCCAGCCTGCCAGCGAGCGATCGCCGCTGGCAGGCTGGAGATCCACTCGCTTACCTTCCGTTCCTGTGAGCGCGCGCGTCTGTGTGCGCGCGTTCACAGGAAATCCCGGCCCTCGCGAGATGACGCGTATATGCGTCGTTGAGCGCAGGGCTGCCGCCTCCGGACCGCACATCTGCGTTAGGCGGTCCGGAGGCGGTTAAAGGACCAAAAGTAATGGGACAATTGGCTTCTCAGCTGTTCCATGGCCAGGTGTGTGTTATTCCCTCATTATCCCAATTACAATGAGCAGATAAAAGGTCCAGAGTTTATTTCAAGTGTGCTATTTGCATTTGGAATCTGTTGCTGTCAACTCTCAAGATGAGATCCAAAGAGCTGTCACTGTCAGTGAAGCAAGCCATCATTAGGCTGAAAAAACAAAACAAACCCATCAGAGAGATAGCAAAAACATTAGGCGTGGCCAAAACAACTGTTTGGAACATTCTTAAAAAGAAGGAACGCACCCGTTCAGCAACACCAAAAGACCTGGAAGACCACGGAAAACAACTGTTGTGGATGACCGAAGAATTATTTTCCTGTTGAAGAAAATACCCTTCACAACAGTTGGCCACATCAATAACACTCTCTAGGAGGTAGGTGTATGTGTGTCAAAGTCAACAATCAAGAGAAGACTTCACCAGAGTGAATACAGAGGGTTCACCACAAGATGTAAACCATTGGTGAGCCTCAAAAGGCCAGATTCGAGTTTGCCAAACAACATCTAAAAAAGCCTTCACAGTCCTGGAACAACATCCGAAGGACAGATGAGACCAAGATAAACTTGAACCAGAGTGATGGGAAGAGAAGAGTATGGAGAAGGAAAGGAACTCCCCATGATTCTAAGCATACCACCTCATCAGTGAAGCATGGTGGTGGTAGTGTCATGGCGTGGGCATGTATGACTGCCAATGGAACTGGTTCTCTTGTATTTATTGATTTTGTGACTGCTGACAAAAGCAGCAGGATGAATTCTGAAGTGTTTCGGGCAATATTATCTGCTAATATTCAGCCAAATGCTTCAGAACTCATTGGACGGTGCTTCACAGTGAAGATGGACAATGACCCAACGCATACTGCAAACGCAACCAAATAGTTTTTTTTAAGGGAAAGAAGTGGAATGTTATCCAATGGCCAAGTCAATCACCTGTCCTGAATCTGATTGAGCATGCATTTCACTTGCTGAAGACAAAACTGAAGGGGAAATGCCCCAAGAACAAGCAGGAACTGAAGACAGTTGCAGTAGAGGCCTGGCAGAGCATCACCAGGGATGAAACCCAGCGTCTGGTGATGTCTATGTGTTCCAGACTTCAGGCTGTAATTGACTACAAAGGATTTGCAACCAAGTATTAAAAAGTGAAAGTTTGATTTATGATTATTATTTGGTCCCATTACTTTTGGTCCCTTAACAAGTGGGAGGCACATATGCAAACTGTTGTAATTCCTACACTATTCACCTGATTTGGATGTAAATACCCTCAAATTAAAGCTGACAGTCTGCAGTTATAGCACATCTTGCTTGTTTCATTTCAAATCCATTGTGGTGGTGTATAGAGCCAGAAATTTTTGAATTGGATCGATTTCCCAATATTTATGGACCTGACTGTATGCACTGTTTCTAGCTACAACTTGTAAAAACAAGACTTTCTGCCCTGTAAGAATATACAGGACTACAATGAGAAACTTCTAAACCTGTGAAATCTCACTACAGCGTTGCCTTTGAACTTTGTGGCTTATTTGGGTCTGTTGTACATATCCAACTGCCACACCTTGCTTCTGTAGCACAGCCTAACTATTTCCTGACACTGGATTCAAATCACTATGCAAAATAGGACTTTCTCATTGGGTGTTTCTGTTGAACTCTGCTATTTGAACCCTGCTTGCTATGGATTGCTATGGCAGTCTCTGCTTGTGGATAATGCCTCATTCACACAGTCAGTGTTCAGCCAGTGATTTCCATCAGTGATTGTGAGCCAAAACCATGTGCGGCTCTGGGTTTGACTACCGTTATTCTCTGTCTGACTTCCGGCCTTTCCAATGGATTCTATTTCTTCTACCTGCCTGTGTCCTGCTATCAGCTACCAATCTATGCCCTATAACTCTGCTATTGCACAGTAACTATCTCAACTCTGCTACTTTAGAGTAACAATCTCAACTGTGCTTCTCCACAGTACTGATTTCAAAACATTTAGGCAACTTTAACACAGTCAGTGTTTGGTCAATTTTTGATTTCCATCAGTGATTGTGAGCCAATGTTTGATCAGTGTTTTCTATCAGTGATTGTGAGTCAAAACTAGAAGTGAAGCCTATACAGAGTTAATATATAATGGAAAGATTTGTACCTATTCCGTGTTTTAGACCAGCACCAGATTCTGGCTCACAATTAGGGTACGGTAACACAAAGCCGCCGTGATCCGGTCAGGTTACAGCCGTGCTGCGGTCAAGAACCATGCGGCCAATTAGCCACAGCTGCCTTTGATTTAACTAATGAATATCACACTGTATAGTGGTTTCTTCATTTTGTTGTTAATGTCCGCGTGGCACCATCAATACCATGCGGCCATTAATAATGAAGACCAATTGTACAGTGCAGTCTTCATTAGATAAATGAAAGGCAGCTGTGGCTAACTGGCCACATGGTTCTTAACACCAGCATGGGTGCAAAACAACCGTATCACGGCGCTCTGTGTGGCCGTACCATTACTGTTTTCACAGTTCATGACTTGTTTCATGTGTCTGGCTGCTTACTGGGTGCAGCCCAATGATCCACAATACAAATATTTATCTATGTTACTTTACCCTGATCCACTGCTTGCTTTAGGGTACTTTCACACTTGCATCAGAGGATTCCTGCAGGCAGTTCGGTCTTCGGAACTGCCTGCCAGATCCGTCAAAATGCATGCAAACTGATGGCATTTGTCATACGGATCAGGATCCTGATCCGTATGACAAATGCATTGAAATGCTGCGGTATTATCTCTATCCTGAAAAGGCAAAAAAACTGAACTAAAGACATCCTGATGCATCCTGAACGGATTACTCTCCATTCAGAATGCATGGGGATAAAACTGATCAGTTCTTTTCCGGTATAGAGCCCCTAGGACTGAACTCTATGCCGGAAAAGAAAAACGCAGGTGTGAAAGTACCCTTATTCCTGTGCTATCTTTTTAACAGAGTAAGGTTCCAGTTATATATTGCTGGTTTTAGACACACTTTATGAGGAAGATAATATATTATTTGTATGTATTATTTAATGCCATATGATGTTGAAATATTATGTAAATTCTGTGTTATATCTATAGTTGTAATTTAATATTAATGCTTTTTCTTACTTAATTATTACTTTCTAAAGTGTATTCTTGTGCACATAGGAGCTAAGTTACTTCAATTTTATTATATACTTTCTTCTAATAAAAGTATTGCAAGAAAACAAATCAGTCCTGCAGCCTCAAAAAGATTAAGTGATTGCAACTAATTTAATATACATAATACAGAAAATTTCATTTCATCACCAGTTACTGTTTTGAACAGGAAACTGAATTGTCTGCAAAAGTGGAATTTTCATTGCAACACCAGAATAATTCCCCCAGACATATCCAAATTCAGAAGATGACAGGAAGGTGGATGCTGACAGCAAAGATCGCCCTTGAGGGTGTTTAGAAGAAAATCTATCATCTGTGAAACTGGAGTGATAACAGCCATTAGCTGCAAGGGATGTACTCCTTGTCAATTTTCCAAAAGAGAAAATGCTTTTACAGAAAAGATAAACTGTGACTGTCAAGCAAAGATGATACTCTTATCATTGACAAGATTAATCACTAAAATACTAAGGAACTGGTGTACCAGAAAAGCTTGCTGGACTGCTGTGCACTATTGTTAAACAGTCGCTCTTATTCTGTGCACTTTTCTAGGTTTTGTTTGAATGGACCATGAACACACATAAAAGTATGGTAAACTAAACATGGCATATATCTAAAGCACCACATATGACACGTTACATTAAAAAGAAATGGCCCTATTTTAGAAAATTAAAGGGATAATTCCATAATTTATGTAAGAAATGACAATCAGACACCATACACTACATGACAATCTCTTTGTAACAAAGCTGGAACCAGCCCTGTACCTCACATGGATCCAGAGAGATCCCCATTCATTGCTCCAATTGTTCTGCCTGCATATATACATTTGCAGGCAAGTAACATTACTTTTTAGAATTGCACTTTTACTAGTTATACTGCCTTTTACCACACTATCATTCAAATTATAATCTAGCGGTGTCACCGTTATACTGTAAATGACAAGGTTGGGCTGTATTACAGATTTGATCTTAAGGTTCAGTAGCTTTGAAAAATTTGAATATCGTGCAAAGTTCATTTATTTTAGTAATGCAACTTAAAAGGTGAAACTAACATATGAGATAGACTCATTACATGCAAAGCGAGATATTTCAAGCCTTTATTTGTTATAATTTGGATGATTACCGCTTATGAAACCCCAAAGTCACAATTTTGAGGTACCCTTTGCTCAGGGGGTACGGATTAGTTAGCTGACTAGAGTGTGACACTTTGAGCCTAGAATATTGACCCTTTTCACAAAATTCGAATTTTAAGCTGCATTAATGCAATTCCTTTTAATTTGCATGTCTGAAATAAATGGACTTTTGCACGATATTCAAATTTTTCGAGTTTCACCTGCACTTTATGGTAGAAATGTTACTATATTATTTTATTACATACTTTCATTATTAACTAAATTACAAATACGTAAAAGTCTGCAGTTTGTGTGTATGTGGCATCTTGCCTTAAAGCAATCCTGTTTGGTGGTATCAGTGACTGAAATGACTCAGGAATCTATGGGTGGAAATAAGAAAAATAAAAAAAAAATAACAATAATAGCATATTTATAGAGGTTGGGTATGCACAAAAAATAATGGATGCAGCAGAAAATATAGTTGCAGCAAATAGATGCTGTTGCAGGTCATAGTGAAATAATTATTTATTATGGGGCATTTAATTACCCTTAAATAAATAGGAAAACCTGCAATTCCAGGAACACTAATAGGTTTTTAATCCCATCTCTGTTGGCCTTATAGAAGCCACTTTTTTAAAATTTGACATACAGTATGTCATTTTATGCAGAAATAACTTTGGAATGCTATTATTTATCCTAGTAATTCCGAGATTGTCTTCTCGTGAAACATTGTACTTTATGTTATTTAAACATTTTTGGTACATATATTTAGTTTTTATTATCCAAAAATTCTAAATGCTATGAAAATTTAACAAAATTATCAATTTACCAAATCCAAATTTCTCTGCTCTTAAGACAGATAGTCATAGCTCACAAAATACTTAACAATTAATATTTAGGTCTGCTTTATGTTGGCATCATTTCTCAGTCATACATACATAAATACATATTTTGTTGGAGATATTAGTCCGCTTTCAGACGAGCGAGTGTCAGGCTGCGGACTAGCAGCAAAGCTCCCATCCTGAACTTCCAGCACTGCCGGGGTCGCATAGCATTGTATTGATTTATAATGCTATGTAACCCTTAGAGGTCTGGAATGTAATGGATAAGGGCTCATGCACATGACTGTAAGTATTTTGCGGTCCGCAAAAAACGGATTCACAAAAAATACGGATGACATCTGTGTGCATTTCGTATTTTGCGGAACGAAACAGCTGGCCCCAAATAGAAGAGTACTATCCTTGTCCGTAATGCGGACAATAATAGGACATGTTCTATTTTTTTGCAAAACGGAAATACGGACATACGGAAATGGAATGCACATGGGGTAACTTCAAGTTTTTTTTCTGACCCATTGAAACAAATGGTTACATATACGGTCCGCAAAAAAAATGCAACAGACACGAAAAGAAAATACGTTTGTGTGCATGAGGCCTAACACCGACATAATGTTGTAAGTGTAATACAATACATTCCAGAACTATAAGGGTTACATAGCATCATAAATCAATGGAATGCTATGCGACCCCGGCAGTGCTGGAAGTTTAGAACAGGTGTTGCGCTGCGAGTCTACAGCGTGACACTCGCTCGTCTGAAAGAAGCCTTAAGGGGCTTATAAATTTAGTATTAATAAACCAACAATTGTTTCCCTTTTACTTACTATGTAAGCGACCCAATATCACCTATAGCGCAACCAATAATCGATATTTGGATCTAATTCAAATCACAAATTACAACTCCAACACATGACTTTATACAAAATCAAGAGTTTTTATTGGTACATATAGAGTTGCAACCATTTCTGGCCACACAAACATTAAGAACACTTAAAATGTCACTCAGACTGCAGATGTGTGGTAATTACAGTACATATCGATAAAGTGCAAGTGCCTACATATATACGAACCAAAAAGATACAGTCAGTGCCTAACAAGAGTATTGTCCAGTCCACAATGTATTATCACAAGGTCCAATTATAGACCCAGGACCATATGGACATCAACTCATACTATGCTATGTCCAAACTTAGTACAATAAACAGAGAGTAAAGCATACTGACCACGTATCCACCACAACACCTACAGTCCGTGCCCCGACGCGCGTTTCGCCGTCAGCTTTTTCAAGGGGTAATGACAAACACTTAATAGCCGGGTATATATCGTCACTGGGGTGGGTGGAACAATTTCCATCTAACCAATGGACTAAAGACACGTTGATGAGAGGGCAGGGTGCAACAACTCCTCACCTGTATAGTTGAAAAAAATCGCTTGCATCGTATGCTGTGGCGCACGAAGCACCGCACACCAATGGTACCCGCGTACGCGGTTGCAGCGATGACGTAGGACGGCCTCGCTCAACCGAGCACAGGGCGTCACATGTCAGAGCCAAGACCGCGTCAGCACGCCCGCAGCTGCGCAGAAGGACGTGCGCACTACGAGCTCCATATTGGGTGAGGGAAAATAACCATCACAATCCTCTCTCAATCAATGTGTCCATTGTCCTAAATATTACATCATCCACATGTGTATGGGCACAATATCTCGCTCAATAAATATTACTTAATGTCCCCCGACTATTCTTAAGATTGCACGTCAGTACAGATCTACACTATTCCTAACAGTGAAATATACATACCCCATCAATTTCTATATGGGGACTCCCAGAAAGCATATAAATTCACCTAAAATTCTATAATGCCAATTATGGATCTATAAATATACATATAATACATTGTGTATATATACCACAATATTCTGTATACAGTGTATCTTTCCCTATATAAAAGATAGTTACAAGAAAATTATTTATAAGTGCACATAAATTAAAAATAGTGCTGGAAGTTTAGAACAGGTGTTGCGCTGTGAGTCTACAGCGTGACACTCGCTCGTCTAAAAGAAGCCTTAAAGGGCTTATAAATTTAGTACTCATTTGCAATTTTTCAAGAAAATTTCTAATTCCTATTTTTTTGGACCAGTTCAGTTCTGAGGTGGCTTTGGGAGACCTATATATTAGAACTGCCCCATAAATAACTCCATTTTTAAAACTGCACCCCTCAAAGTATTCAAATGGCATTTAGGAATGTGTTAATCATGTAGGTGTTTCCCAGGAATTAATGCAAAATATAAATGAAATAAAAAAAAGTCTTTAAAAAAGAAAAAAATTGCTGATTTTACATTTTCAGATTTTTTTTTTTTTTTGGGGGGGGGGGGGGGGGGAACAGCATGTGATAAAATAGAACTAAGGGTAAGTTCACACTTCACTTATTTGATCAGTTCCAAGTGCGGGTCAAAAACACATGGCAGGTAAAATCTTTCCATTACACCTGATATCTGAGTAGGCTTCAATACTGGTTTTGGCTCACAATAACTAATGGAAATAACTGATCAAATAATTGAAGTGTGAACTCAGCCTAATAAATTTTTTCTAAATATCCCAAATTGACTTGAATAACGGCTTCAAAATGGAAGGGCTACATATTTTGTGGATTTTGGGGCTCCCCTTTTTTAGGAAGTTTTTAAGACACCATTTCAGGTTTGCAAAGGCTTGTGGTGCTAAAACATAAGGCCCCATTTTAGAAACTTAAACTCTGAAGTAATTAATATAGGGAGCAGTAAGCATTTTGACCCAACAGGGATTTCATAGAATTTATTAGAATTAGGGCATGAAAATAAAAAGTTATTCGTAACAATAATATGTAGTTTTAGCTCAGAAGATTTTTACAAACGTTAACAGTAGAAAAAGTACCCCAAAAATCACTACACCATATCATCCAACTACAGCAATACCCCATATGTGTTTGTGGCCTTCTGCAGAAGAGAAGAAGCGTTATTTGACTATTGTAATCCAGATTTTACTGAAATGGGTTTGAGGGCCATGTCGAGCTGGAAACGCCCCTGAGGTACCAGCACAATGGAACCTCTAAGAAGTAATCCTATTTTTGAAACTACATCCACCCCCATGGAATTCAGCTAGGGATACGATAATGATTTTGACCCCACAAGTTTTTCCTAGACTTTATTAACATTGGACTGTGAAAAATTATGATTTATTTAATAGGATGTTGCTTTTGAATATGGTAATATGAAATTTAGATAGGTTTTTACCATGTTTTACTACTTTTGCATCATAAAATCACTTTTTTATTAATAATTTTTTGATGGGGGAGAGAGGGAGATTTCTCCCTCTGTAAACTGCTTAGATGCTGTGGCCACTACTAACTGCAGCATCTAAAGTGTTAAATGGTCAGGATTGGTGGAAATACTAGTCCTGAACATTGCAGCAGAGTGTTAGCTTTACGTTACTGATTAAGGAGGTGGCTCAAATCCTGAGCCACTGTCATCTCTATGACATAAATACATGTTCTGGCACATTAATGTAAGGCTTGTCATGCAGTATATTTAACAATAATAAAATACAATTACTGTGAGGAATAAGGATTATTATTTCATTCCTGCCACATGCTCCAGGAGTGGGAAGAGGAAATCAAACTCCACAGGATGGCCCTGCATCAAAGCGTAGTCAGATAGCAGAGGTCAGAGAACTCCACAGGAGGTCCTGGCCAAGCAGGCCATACATTTTCTCACCTCCATTGAAACAGCATGGATCCTGCAGGAAAACTTCCCTGCAGGGGGTCTAGGCCATCCCCCAGTTCAATCAAATTATCAGACATCATGTAAACGGCGATTCATAAGGAATTATGAATCGCCCGTCCATCACAGACATAAACCAATACATATTTGTGTCCCTGTGGCCATGATGAACAGGCCCGTGGTCATAGTTTGGTGGTGGTATTACAGGGAGGGGAGATATACATATCTCCCCACAGAAACCAAACAACAGTACCATGCTTGGACTCTACTGGTAGCCGGAACCCAGGCAGATCTATTGGTCCCAGAACCACCTCCCTGCGACATTCTGGTCTGGAGCTATGAGCCCTAAAAGGTTTTGTGGCTCATTTGCTGCCAGCCACAGAAGAGAGGGATGGGACTCCTCCCAGAGGCCAGGAGGGGCCGGGTACAGGTCAAAAGGCTTCTGCCAGCAAGCGGGTGTGTCTTTTCTCTGAAAGGGGGGTCACATTGTGCCATATGTTTAGAGGGACCTGCAAACTTCTGACATCACTGACCCCCATGTGACTACAGCTAAGAACTCATTATAACACCAAGGACTCATCCATCTGGTAAACTGACTTTTTGCTCTGTTTAATCCTGTTTGTACCATGCTACTTGCTATTTGCAACCTCAGACCACTGTATATATCCTATGTGTGTATAGTGTTATTTCTAGCCCTTAAGGCAATTAAATATATAATTTATTCTTGTGCTGTCTTGCATCTCGGTAAAGAATCCCCACGTCCGTGTTTCAGGCTAGTTATACGCTACTGCGGTTGGTTTGTCACCCTATATAATCCTGTTAGCAGACCGGGTTTACAGTGAGGAACAGAAGTATTTGAACACCCTGCGATTTTGCAAGTTCTCCCATTCAGAAATCATGGAAGGGTCTGAAATTCGCATTGTAGGTGCATTCCCACTCCGAGAGACAGAATAAAACAAATAATAATCAGGAAATCAAATTGTATAATTTGTAAAGAATTTATTTGTCTTGCACTGCTGATCATAAGTATTTGAACACCTGAAAAAATCAGTGTTAATATTTGGTACAGAAGCCTTTGTTTGCAAATACAGAGGTCAAACGTTTCCTGTAGTTCTTGACCAGGTTTGCACACACTGCAACAGGGGTTTTGGCCTACTCCTCCACACAGATCTCCTCTAGATCTGTCAGGTTTTGGGGCTGTCACTGAGCAGCACGGAGTTTCAACTCCCTCCAAAGATGTTCTATTGGATTTAGGTCTGGAGACTGGCTAGGCCACTCCAGAACCTTTATATGCTTCTTACGGAGCCACTCCTTGGTTATCCTGGCTGTGTACTTCGGGTTGTTGTCATGTTGAAAGACCCAGCCACGACCCATCTATAATGCTCTGACTGAGAGAATGAAGTTGTTGCTCAAAATCTCACTATAAATGGCCCTATTCATCCTTTCCTAAATACAGTGCAGTCGTCCTGTCCCCCTCACAGAAAAGAACTCCAAAGCATGATGTTACCACCCCCATTCTTCACAGTAGGGATGGTGTTCTTGGGATGCAACTCAACCTTCTTTTTCCTCCAAACACAACGAGTGAAGTTTAGACCAAAAAGTTCTACTTTGGTCTCATCTGACCCCATGACTTTCTCCCATGCCTCTTTGGATCATGCAGATGGTCATTGGCAAACTTCAGATGGGCCTGGACATATGATGACTTGAGCAGGGGAAGCTTCTGTGCAATTCACGATTTTAAGCCATGACGGCGTAGTGTTCTACCGACAGTGACCTTTGAAACTGTGATCCTAGCTCTCTTCATGTCATTGACCAGCTCCTCCCTTGTAGTTGTGGGCTGATTCCTCACCTTTCTTATCATCAGTGATACCCCACAAGGTGAGATCTTGCATGGAGCCCAAGTCCGAGGGAGACTGACAGTCGTCTTTAGCCTCTTCCATTTTCATACAATTTCTCAGTTTATCTATTTTCACCAAGTTGCTTGGCAATTGCCCCGTAGCTCTTTCCAGCCTTGTGGAAGTTTCCAGTTTTGTCTCTGGTGTATTTTGAGAGCTCTTTGGTGTTGCCCATGGTAGTAGTTGGTGTCTGAATGACTGTGGGGTGGACAGGTGTCTTTAAAGAGCTCAGACAGGTGCTACTAAGTTAGAATAATGAGTGTAGTAAAGGTGGACTTTTTTAAGGCACAGTAACAGGTCTTCAAGAGACAGAATTCTTGCTGTTTCTCAGGTGTTCAAATACTTATGTTCAGCAGTACAAGACAAATAAATTCTTTAAAAAAATCATACAATGTGATTTAAAAAATTCTGTCTCTCAGAGTGGGAATGCACCTACAATGTTAATTTCCGACCCCTCCATGATTTCTAAGTGGGAGAACTTGCAAAATTGCAGGGTGTCCAAATAATGTTCCTCACTGTATATCAAACGAGAAACTGGTGGCCGTATACCCCGGCTGAGGAAGAGCTGTGAGTCTGTGAACACTGTACCAAGCTGACCTTACCTGTTCCTCAGAGATGGCGTATTGTCACGCCTTGGTAACCAATGAGGCGCTGGCCTCTACATAACTTAGACGGACTTAACACTTTTCTAACTTTATGCCAGCTCCCATGCTGGCATCAATTTAGACCATTTTCTATGCCTGAAACAGGGACCGTCGTCCCTACCTTTTCACCATGCCGAAAAAGGAGGAAAAGTCGCAGATTGTGACACAAATAACCTTTGTGCCGCAATATGTGACATATATACGCCAAGTGAAGTATATGCCGTATACAGGCATTTAAAAAATATCTTAAATAGATCCTGTGAAATATATATGTGTTATGGGAATAAAAGTGTTAGAAATAGGAGATAAAATGGTTAAATAAAACTGTTTCACCAAGCAAAAAGAGCAGTGTTGACTTTAAAAAAAAATTAACTAGACAAATCACAAGTCCAGGTGGCATACACCCCAAATTCTGCAGGAACAAAATCCAAGATAGAGAAACTGCTGCTTCTAAAATGTTAAGTTTCAATAATGACATGGTCTGTTTCAACAGTCAAATAGCAAAGAAGTCAGAAAGTAACATCAGAAATTATAGTACTGTGATTTTAACCTTTATTGTGGGTAAAATATCTTTTTAAGACTACATGCATACATTCAGGATTCATGTGTGGAGAATCCGCACTTAAATCGGCAGGTGTTCACAGGCAAATCTGTGCGGTCAATCCGCATCAATTTGCATGTGGATTTGGTGCGGATTTTAAGCTTGCGGATTCTTTTGTCCTTTTTCTTTTCCCCACATAGGTCTATATACAAGAAACACCCTAGTTTCGATCATTTCCTGTGACATAATCTGTGATACAAATGCTACTGTTCGACTTCTCCGCCTACGCAAACCATATATGCGACTCTATATCCAGACAATAATCTCTATTGTGAGACGACATCGCCTGAGAGAGGTTAGTAAAACTATTATTAATGAAATGTATGGATGTGATAAATGAATGGGGTCAATAATTTCTTCAACTTTCATCAGCATCAAACCAGACAGAGGTGAAGAATGTGGGTCCATCAGCTTCTTATTCAGCATGAAGAGAAAGGACACTTCTGTGTGCTGTATAGAGATTTACGAAGGTATGTATATTATCATCTCAATAACCAAATCTCTTTGCAAGAACTCTGTACTTTCTTCAAGGAGGCAAAAGTTAAACATGGCCTGAATGATATGATTGTAATTATATACCCATTATTTTTTTTTTTTTTGTTTTGGAAATATTTTTTAGATACCCTGAGAAATTTATCTCATTTTGTTGCTTACTAATTGACGGATTTGATCGCTTGTTGTCCATTTTAAGACCTGCATTGACGTTTCAAAGTACTGTTATGAGGAAGGCAATCTATGCAGAGGAAAGGCTTCTCATCACCTTGCGATAAGTTAATACCGGTAATTGATTTTAGGCTGGGGCCACACTACATCTTTTGGCTGCAGCTTTTAGCAAACAAGCAAGTCATGGGGCACTTGTGTAAGTTAATTAAATAACACTGTGACCTCCAATCACAAATGAATGACGGAGTTGACAAACAACAGTGATATATGAAGTGCAATGTGGTTTCTTTGGCCACTTTCTGTGAAAATTGTGATGCTGATGAACCATCCTCTAGATTTTTTTAAATCTTGGTTCTGTGCCCTGTGTAGTTGCAGAAGACTGCTACTGCAATGCTGTTTGGCCACTACACAGTGCATTTAAAAAAATGTTTTGCAGCTCCCTTAACTGTGTAGTAAAAAGCCTCTTCTAGTGATGATCGAGCATGCTCGGCCGAACATCAGTTCGGCTCGAGCACCTGGATGCTTGGCACATGGCGGTACTCGGCCGAGTACCACATGTGCTCCAGCTCCATGCTCGAGTCTCCTCCCTACACGTTTCTTGGCTGCTATGCAGCCAATAAACGTGCAGGTAAGTACTGCCCTCACTGTAATGCCAGTAGCCATCTTGGCTACTGGCATTACAGTGATTAGCTGGCCGGAACTTGTCATAGCAACAACCGATGATGCATTTTCGGCTCAGGGAGTGGAATTAAATATTTTTTGGTACCAAAATGTTTCAGAGACCCAAAAGTCCTTGTAAGAACTATTGTTTGTGACAGCAATATATGTTTGTAGCGCAACGTGCGCTAAATTGCGCTAAATTGCTCAGGGTTAGGGAGAGCTGTGCATAGGAAGGAACAGACAGTGTAGGGAGTGTAATAGGAAGATTTTTATGCAAAAAACATTTTAGAGACCCAAAAGTCTATTGTGTGTGACAGAAGCAATATATATTTTTAGCGCATCCTGCGCTAAATACAGTGTAATGGGCCAATGCAGACAGTTAAATTATTTGCGCCACATCTCCTGTGTAAAGTGTGCACATCCCTAAAATATCAGTGACATCCAGTGTACTTTTTCCGTAGACTGTGTACACTGCGGATAGTTAAATTATCCACGCCACATCTCCTGTTTAAAGTATGCACATCCCTAAAATATCAGTGACATCCAGTACACTTTTTCCGTAGACAGTGTCCGCTGCGGACAGTTAAATTATCCGCATCCCTAAAATATCAGTGACATCCAGTGTACCTTTTTCCTTAGACAATGTGAACAGTGACATTACCTGTGGTACATGTACTGTATAATGTTTTATAATCATAAATACCTTTGTAAAAAAAATTCCGCATACACTTCCAAATCCTACACTACTGTACGTGTGACATACTTTCAAGCAAATAACATAGTACATAGTAACATAGTACATAAGGCCGAAAAAAGACATTTGTCCATCCAGTTCGGCCTGTCATCCTACAAGTTGATCCAGAGGAAGGCAAAAAAACCCTGTGAGGTAGAAGCCAATTTTCCTCACTTTAGGGGAATAAAAATTCCTCCCCGACTCCAATCAGGCAATCAGAATAACTCCCTGGATCAACGACCCCTCTCTAGTAGCTATAGCCTGTAATATTATTACGCTCCAGAAATACATCCAGGCCCCTCTTGAATTCCTTTATTGTACTCACCATCACCACCTCCTCAGGCAGAGAGTTCCATAGTCTCACTGCTCTTACCGTAAAGAATCCTCTTCTATGTTTGTGTACAAACCTTCTTTCCTCCAGGCGCAGAGGATGTCCCCTCGTCACAGTCACCGTCCTGGGAATGAATAGATGATGGGATAGATCTCTGTACTGACCCCTGATATATTTATACATATTAATTAGATCTCCTCTCAGTCGTCTTTTTTCTAAAGTGAATAACCCTAATTTTGATAATCTTTCAGGGTACTGTAGTTGCCCCATTCCAGTTATTACTTTAGTTGCCCTCCTCTGGACCCTCTCCAGCTCTGCTATTTAAAATGAAGAAGGCAAGCAGTAAGGGACGGGGAAATGTCCGTGATGCTGATGGTGCACTCAGAGGCCATGGCCCTGGGCATGGAGAAACTGTGCCTGCTGCCAGAGCACAAGAAAAACAATCATCTACTATACCTAGCTTCATGTCCAAGTTTGCAGGACGGCGTAGGACACCACTCTCGAAGTCAGACCAGTGCGACAACAGGTGGTCGGTTGGATTGCAGCAGATAATGCTTCCAGTCAGTTAAGCACTAGTATTCAGCGGGAGGTGCCATATTCGATTTTGCGATATTTCGCGAATATTTGCTTGAATATTCGTCTTATATTCGTCTAAACCAAATATTCATCATTATTGTATTTATCGCGATTAATATGCGATTTAATCATTTGCATATTAGGATTTTTAAGCTTAATATTAGAAGTTATAAATTAGAACTTCTAATTGCCTTATAACTTAATAATAAGGCAACTTTCCTATTCTTTAATCTTGGAGATCTAGATTTAACACGAATATAGCGCTATATTCTATGTCTTTGTTAATAGAAGAATCAAGATAGCGAAGTATTCTTTATTCTATATCAACGAAGATAGCAAAGTATTCTACATCAACGAAGATAGCGAAGTATTCTACATCAGCGAAGATAGCAAAGTATTCTACATCTTCCTCAATTTAAGTTTTTATCGCATTGCGATTAAAACTTAGGCGATTTTGATAATGGTGGTATTGGGAGAATTAACGGTCGGATATAACGAATATACAGTTGCAAGAAAAAAGTATGTGAACCCTGTGGAATGATATGGATTTCTGCACAAATTGGTCCCAAAATGTGATCTGATCTTCATCTAAGTCACAACAATAGGCTATCACAGTCTGCTCAAACGAATAACACACAAAGAATTAAATGTTACCATGTTTTTATTGAACACACCATGTAAACATTCACAGTGTAGGTGGAAAAAGTATGTGAACCCCTAGACTAATGACATCTCCAAGAGCTAATTGGAGTGAGGTGTCAGACAACTGGAGTCCAATCAATGAGATGAGATTGGAGGTGTTGGTTACAGCTGCCCTGCCCTATAAAAAACACACACTAGTTCTGGTTTTGCTTTTCACAAGAAGCATTGCCTGATGTGAATGATGCCTTGCACAAAAGAGCTCTCAGAAGACCTACGATTAAGAATTGTTGACTTGCATAATGCTGGAAAGGCAGGGGAGTAGCTAAAGGCTCATGGGCCCTGGTGCAAGAGTTCAACTTGGGCCCCCGTCCCTCAGTGCTTTGTGGCCAGGGGCAGGGAAGCACAATGCCTTCCGGCTGCCTGAGGCAAACATTGAAACTGCACACCCCCATGCCAAATTCTTGACCTAACCCCTTCCCTCCAGCAAGAGGTGTAACTTGACCAACATGCACTTTCTATAAAACAGGTGTCTTATTATGTGCTACAAGGGTCTTTGGGGCCCCTCAGGCTCCTGGGCCCAGTAGCGACTGCTAACTCTGCACCCCCTATAGCTACGCCCCTGGGAGGCCCGTTCCCATCATGGCCGCCATTGGCTGACACACACACACACGAACGCCAGATGTTTCCACCTACAGGGAGATGCATCAGTGGCCGTGCGGACATCAGGAGCAATGTGAGTGCCGCTGAGCGAGGTAAGTACAATCTGTGTGAGGGGCCCACGCATATGGGGGAGGCATTATAGGTCTTGGATAACCCCTTTAATGGAAATGACCACAATTGCCATGAAAATCAGACATAATAAATCAATTCACTCATCTCTATTATATTAGAAAAAAATACCCAAATATGATGTTACCATTAAAAATACAGTGGGTGAGCCACATTGAAAGGCTGTGAACATTTTGTTACGCCTGACCTGTAGGACACATCAACCTGTATTGTGTCAGGGATCTGTAGTGATGTAAACCCATTAACAGATCACCACCACGATTGAGCAGTGGAGACCTGCAGGTTATTAATGGCATGACCCCGCACATAGCAAGAGCCATTCTACATATTAGGTCATTATAATAGAAGAGGATGCTGGGAGTAATACTTCACCCTATGCAGAGAGGCTAAGATTGTCTGATGTATCTCTAATAAGGGCATACAACATCAAAGAATCCACAAAAATGGGGAAAATAAGTTTCCTCTCAAGCCTGGTTAGTTTCAGATATTAGGTAGCCAGGCAAAGTCTGATTACTAAAGAAAGGGAAAATAAAAAAAAATCTGTTTTATCTGCTGATTAGAGCCTTTAGAGATGACACACAGTTTGCCAAAAAAACAAAAACCAAGAGGGAAAGCAGGAAAGAAAAACTTAAAGCAAGCTTCAAAACAAAAAAGATTGCTTTGACATGATTCAGATTAATATGCAAATAACTACATATATAAAAACCACTTAACCACAATATGCTGCCTTTTGCTGACCCCCCTGGTCTTTTCAGCTGTTATCAAAGAAGACTGAGACAAAGCTGAAGCCTACAGAGCTCCCATACATCACAGGGATCCACCGCTGACCCTTCACATCAGACCAGGTTGCGGTGCTCCATTATTGTCAGGCTATTGCATCCTATTTGTCACCGAATGTCGAATAACTCAGACATGACGCTCACCACTCTATAGGGGCTGTGTGCTGATATGGAGCAACTGTAAACCATATGGCTAGCAAGCTGGCATGGGGCAATCTTCAGCAATGTGGAGGGGAATTTACTGGAAGTGAGAAACTAAATGTAACGAATAATATCATAATAATGAAGTACAATATCACCTCCCTCACTCGCGAGCCGCATCTTCTTCCCCACGTCCGGCCAGTACTGCCGTGGGAGCGGGACCTCCCTCCTCTGGCTGAGCCTGCGCCTACATACACTGCTCTACCTCCGCCCCTCTGAAGTCTGAACTTAGCCGCCGGCGCCGCCTGCAGCGCGCAAGTGTTATAAACTACCCGGGCCAAGGCTTCACTCCTTATCTCCTGGGGGGCCCCGTGGGCCCCCCTGACTCAGGGGCCCGGTCGCAGTTGCGACCGCTGCGACCCCTATAGCTACGCCACTGTGGAAAGGGTTATAAAAGTATCTCCAAAAGCCTTGCTGTTCATCAGTACAAGGTAAGACAAATTGTCTATAAATGGAGAAAGTTCAGCACTGCTACTACTCTCCCTAGGAGTGGCCTTCCTGTAAAGATTACTGCAAGAGCACAGCGCAGACTGCTCAATGAGATGAAGAATCCTAGAGTGTCAGCTAAAGACTTACAAAAGTCTCTGGCATATGCTAACATCCCTGTTAGCGAATCTACGATATGTAAAACACTAAACAAGAATGGATTTCATTGGAGGATACCACAGAGGAAGCCACTGCTGTCCGAAAAAAACATTGCTGCATGTTTACAGTTTGCACAAGAGCACCTGGATGTTCCACAGCAGTACTGGCAAAATATTCTGTGGACAGATGAAACCAAAGTTGAGTTGTTTGGAAGAAACACACAACACTGTGTGGAGAAAAAGAGGCACAGCACACCAACATCAAAAACTCATCCCAACTGTGAAGTATGGTGGTAGGGGCATCATGGTTTGGGGCTGCTTTGCTGCATCAGGGCCTGGACGGATTGCTATCATCAAAGGAAAAATGTTTATCAAGACATTTTGCAGGAAAACGTAAGGCCATCTGTCCACCAGCTGAAGCTCAACAGAAGATGGGTGTTGCAATAGGATAACGACCCAAAGCATAGAAGTAAATCATCAACAGAATGGCTTAAACAAAAGAAAATACACAGTCTGGAGTGGCCCAGTCAGAGTCCTGACCTCAACCCGATTGAAATGCTGTGGCATGACCTCAAGAAAGCGATTCACACCAGACATCCCAAGAATATTGCTGAACTGAAACATTTCTGTAAAGAGGAATGGTCAAGAATTACTTCTGACTAGAGTTGAGCGGACACCTGGATGTTCGGGTTCGAGAAGTTCGGCCGAACTTCCAGGAAATGTTTGGGTTCGGGATCCGAACCCGACCCGAACTTCGTCCCGTACCCGAACCCCATTGAAGCCAATTGGGACCCGAACTTTTTGGCACTAAAAAGGCTGTAAAACAGCCCAGGAAAGAGCTAGAAGGCTGCAAAAGGCAGCAACATGTAGGTAACTCCCCTGCAAACAAATGTGGATAGGGAAATGAATAAAAATTAAAATAAAATAAATAAAAATTAACCAATATAAAATGGAGAGAGGTGTCATAGAAGAGAATCAGGCTTCACGTCAGCCACCACTGCAACAGTCCATTGTCATATATTTAGGCCCAGGCACCCAGGCAGAGGAGAGAGGTCCCGTAACAGAGAATCTGGCTTCATGTCAGCAAAGAATCAGTCTGCATGTCATAGAAGAGAATCAGGCTTCACGTCACCCAACATTGGAACAGTCCATTGGCATAAATTTAGGCCCAGGTACCCAGGCAGAAGAGAGAGGTCCCGTTAGAGAGGTCCCGTTACAGAGAATCTGTCTTCATGTCAGCAGAGAATCAGTCTGCATGTCATAGCAGAGAATCAGGCTTCACGTCACCCAACATTGGAACAGTCCATTGTCATATATTTAGGCCCCGCACCCAGACAGAGGAGATGTTCATTTAACTTTGGGTTGCCCCGCAATATAATGGTAAAATGAAAATAAAAAGAGGATTGAATGGGGAAGTGCCCTGGAGTACAATAATATATGGTTAAGGGGAGGTAGTTAACGTCTAATCTGCACAAGGGATGGACAGGTCCTGTGGGATCCATGCCTGGTTCATTTTTATGAACGTCAGCTTGTCCACATTGGCTGTAGACAGGCGGCTGTGTTTGTCTGTAATGACGCCTCCTGCCGTGCTCAATACACGTTCAGACAAAACGCTGGCCGCCGGGCAGGCCAGCACCTCCAAGGCATAAAAGGCTAGCTCTGGCCACGTGGACAATTTAGAGACCCAGAAGTTGAATGGGGCCGAACCATCAGTCAGTACGTGGAGGGGTGTGCACACGTACTGTTCCACCATGTTAGTGAAATGTTGCCTCCTGCTAACACGTTGCGTATCAGGTGGTGGTGCAGTTAGCTGTGGCGTGTTGACAACATTTTTCCACATCTCTGCCATGCTAACCCTGCCCTCAGAGGAGCTGGCCGTGACACAGCTGCCTTGGCGACCTCTTGCTCCTCCTCTGCCTTGCCTTTGGGCTTCCACTTGTTCCCTTGTGACATTTGGGAATGCTCTCAGTAGCGCGTCTCCCAACGTGCGCTTGAACTCGCGCATCTTCCTATCACGCTCCAGTGCAGGAAGTAAGGTGGGCACATTGTCTTTGTAGCGTGGATCCAGCAGGGTGGCAACCCAGTAGTCCGCACACGTTAAAATGTGGGCAACTCTGCTGTCGTTGCGCAGGCACTGCAGCATGTAGTCGCTCATGTGTGCCAGGCTGCCCAGAGGTAAGGACAAGCTGTCCTCTGTGGGAGGCGTATCGTCATCGTCCTGCCTTTCCCCCCAGCCACGCACCAGTGATGGGCCCGAGCTGCGTTGGGTGCCACCCCGCTGTGAACATGCTTCATCCTCATCCTCCTCCATCTCCTCCTCATCCTCGTCCTCCTCGTCCTCCAGTAGTGGGCCCTGGCTGGCCACATTTGTACCTGGCCTCTGCTGTTGCAAAAAACCTCCCTGTGAGTCACTTCGAAGAGACTGGCCTGAAAGTGCTAAAAATGACCCCTCTTCCTCCTCCTCCTGGGCCACCTCCTCTTCCATCATCGCCCTAAGTGTTTTCTCAAGGAGACATAGAAGTGGTATTGTAACGCTGATAACGGCGTCATCGCCACTGGCCATGTTGGTGGAGTACTCGAAACAGCGCAACAGGGCACACAGGTCTCGCATGGAGGCCCAGTCATTGGTGGTGAAGTGGTGCTGTTCCGTAGTGCGACTGACCCGTGCGTGCTGCAGCTGAAACTCCACTATGGCCTGCTGCTGCTCGCACAGTCTGTCCAGCATGTGCAAGGTGGAGTTCCACCTGGTGGGCACGTCGCATATGAGGCGGTGAGCGGGAAGGCCGAAGTTACGCTGTAGCGCAGACAGGCGAGCAGAGGCAGGATGTGAATGCCGGAAGCGCAAACAGACGGCCCGCACTTTATGCAGCAGCTCTGACATGTCGGGGTAGTTGTGAATGAACTTCTGCACCACCAAATTCAGCACATGCGCCAAGCAAGGGATGTGCGTCAAAATGGCTATTCCCAGAGCTGCAACGAGATTTCGCCCATTATCGCACACCACCAGGCCAGGCTTGAGGCTCACCGGCAGCAACCACTCGTCAGTCTGTTGTTCTATACCCCGCCACAACTCCTGTGCGGTGTGGGGCCTGTCCCCCAAACATATGAGTTTTAGAATGGCCTGCTGACGTTTACCCCGGGCTGTGCTGAAGTTGGTGGTGAAGGTGTATGGCTGACTGGATGAGCAGGTGGAAGAAGAGGAGGAGGAAGCTGAGTAGGAGGAGGTGGCAACAAGAGGCAAAGAATGTTGCCCTGCGATCCTTGGCGGCGGAAGGACGTGCGCCAAACAGCTCTCCGCCTGGGGCCCAGCCAGTGGCGGATCCAGAGCCTGGTCTCGGGAGGGGCACTTTCAGATTATTTTCTGTCCGCCGCCACAAAACAATGGTACTTATAGAACAGACTACACAGTGTAGCGGTATACTGTACATTGTGGGGCACAGTGTAGCGCTATACTGTATATTTTCGGGCAC
Source organism: Bufo gargarizans (assembly GCF_014858855.1). NCBI lineage: Eukaryota > Metazoa > Chordata > Amphibia > Anura > Bufonidae > Bufo > Bufo gargarizans. The sequence goes on from NC_058083.1 coordinate 262,267,612, forward strand.
AGTGTAGGCTATATGTGTATAACAAACATATTTCACATGAAAACTTACAATTACTTGACTTGACCCTTGGGGATCTCGGACGCCACTTCCACACTTTGGCCCGGGGCTCGGCGGAGCTGATGTTGTGTTTTATTTTAATGAGAACGATTTCATAATAAGGATTTGGAGAAGGGGCAGAGGGATAGCAGAGCAGGGAGAGGCCGGTGCTGCTACTAGGGGGTCATACCATGGGGGAGTAATAAAGCCCACCATAATGCCCCCCAGTAGAAATAATTCGCCTTATAATGTGACAGTGCAAAAAATACCCCCTTGTAATGCCCCCAGTTGAGCTAATGTCCCCATAGTGCCCCAGTATAAAATACCCCTATATAATGCCCCTAGTAAATGACCCCATAGTGCTCCACATCCAGTAATAAGAGCCCCTCTGTGCCAGTAATAACAGCCCCCAGTGATAACAGCCCCTCTGTGCCAGTAATAACAGCCCCCAGTGATAACAGCCCCCTGTGCCAGTAATAAGAGCCCCCAGTGATAACAGCCCCCTGTGCCAGTAATAAGAGCGCCCAGTGATAACAGCCCCCCTGTGCCAGTAATAAGAGCCCCAGTGATAACAGCCCCCCTGTGCCAGTAATAAGTGCCCCCAGTGATAACAGCCCCCCTGTGCCAGTAATAAGCGCCCCCAGTAATAACAGCCCCCCAGTAAAAGTATTGTATATAATAAAAAATAAAAAAACACATACTTACCTCCATGTCAGCGATGCGATGCAGGCCTCTTCTGGCCTGTGTCTCATGCTGTATGGCTCAGGCAGCGCGATGACGTCATCGCGCCGCCTGCGCCGGCCTCTGATAGGCTGCAGGCACTTGGCCGGCAGCCTATCAGAGGAAGGGAAAGGGACACGCCTCTCCCTCCCTGCCGAAGCACAGGCTGTACTGAGGACAGCGATACAGATGACTGGAGATGAGCGCTTCCACAATGGAAGCGCTCATCTCCCTGTGCCCCGCTGCCGCCGCCGCAATTGCCCCGTTGCCCCCCCTGGATCCGCCACTGGGCCCAGCTGCCACTACATTTACCCAGTGTGCAGTTAGGGAGATATAGCATCCCTGGCCGTGCTTACTGGTCCACGTATCTGTGGTTAGGTGGACCTTGCCACAGGTGGCGTTGCACAGTGCACACTTGATTTTATCGGATACTTGGTTGTGCAGGGAAGGCACAGCTCTTTTGGAAAAGTAGTGCCGGCTAGGAACAACATACTGTGGGACAGCAAGCGATATGAGCTGTTTGAAGCTGTCTGTGTCCGCCAGCCTAAATGACAGCATTTCATGGGCCAGTAGTTTAGAAATGCTGGCATTCAGGGCCAGGGATCGAGGGTGGCTAGGTGGGAATTTACGCTTTCTCTCAAATGTTTGTGAGATGGAGAGCTGAACGCTGCCGTGTGACATGGTTGAGATGCTTGGTGACGGAGGTGGTGGTGTTGGTGGTACATCCCCTGTTTGCTGGGTGGCAGGTGCCAACGTTCCTCCAGAGGCCGAGGAAGAGGCCGAGGCGGCAGCAGCAGAAGAGGCCGAGGCGGCAGCAGCAGAAGAGGTAGCAGGGGGAGCCTGAGTGACTTCCTTGGTTTTAAGGTGTTTACTCCACTGCAGTTCATGCTTTGCATGCAGGTGCCTGGTCATGCAGGTTGTGCTAAGGTACAGAACGTTAATCCCTCGCTTCAGGCTCTGATGGCACAGCATGCAAACCACTCGGGTCTTGTCGTCAGCACATTGTTTAAAGAAGTGCCATGCCAGGGAACTCCTTGAAGCTGCCTTTGGGGTGCTCGGTCCCAGATGGCGGCGGTCAGTAGCAGGCGGAGTCTCTTGGCGGCGGGTGTTCTGCTTTTGCCCACTGCTCCCTCTTTTGCTACGCTGTTAGCTCAGTCTCACCACTGCCTCTTCCTCCGAACTGTGAAAGTCAGTTGCACGACCTTCATTCCATGTGGGGTCTAGGACCTCATCGTCCCCTGCATCGTCTTCCACCCAGTGTTGATCCCTGACCTCCTGTTCAGTCTGCACACTGCAGAAAGACGCAGCAGTTGGCACCTGTGTTTCGTCATCATCAGAGACATGCTGAGGTGGTATTCCCATGTCCTCATCATCAGGAAACATAAGTGGTTGTGCGTCAGTGCATTCAATGTCTTCCACCGCTGGGTAAGGGCTGGGTGGATGCCCTTGGGAAACCCTGCTAGCGGAGTCTTCAAACAGAATAAGAGACTGCTGCATAACTTGAGGCTCAGACAGTTTCCCTGGTATGCATGGGGGTGATGTGACAGACTGATGGGCTTGGTTTTCAGGCGCCATCTGTGCGCTTTCTGCAGAAGACTGGGTGGGAGATAATGTGAACGTGCTGGATCCACTGTCGGCCACCCAATTGACTAATGCCTGTACCTGCTCAGGCCTTACCATCCTTAGAACGGCATTGGGCCCCACCAAATATCGCTGTAAATTATGGCGGCTACTGGGACCTGAGGTAGTTGGTACCCTAGGACGTGTAGCTGTGGCAGAACGGCCACGTCCTCTCCCAGCACCAGATGGTCCACTAACACCACCACGACCATGTCCGCGTCCGCGTCCTTTACTAGATGTTTTCCTCATTGTTATCGTTCACCACAACAACAAAAATATTATTTGACCCAATGTATTGAATTCAAATTCAGGCCTTTTTTTAAAGACAACTAACACTATCTGGCTATCTATTTAGGTACTGTATTACACTAATACAGCCACAGCAGTAACCACAGATTTAGCTGACTATAAATTTGAGGCCTATTATTTAGGCGCTGGGTGACAGGTATACGTTTACTGACAGAATTAGACTTGGAAATGCACAGTAGCGTGTGTGTGAAGTTATTCAGAATGACCCTATGTGCACCTTGAATCTAATATACCCTTTTAGGGATAGATTTTAAATAGCTCTGATACAGCAAAAACCACTAAATTAGGAAATTGCTGAATTGGGAATTGTATTTCAACCCAGAATGAAAACTGTGCTTTGACGGACACTAAATAACTTGACCAGCCACAGCAGTAACGACAGATTTAGCTGGATATAAATTTGAGGCCTAGTATTTAGGCGCTGGGTGACATGTATAGGTTTACTGACAGAATTAGACTTGGAATTGCACAGTAGCGTGTGTGTGAAGTTATTCAGAATGACCCTATGTGCACCTTGAATCTAATATACCCTTTTAGGGATAGATTTAAAATAGCTCTGATACAGCAGAAACCACTAATTTAGGAAATTGCTAAATTGGGAATTGTATTTCAACCCAGAACGAAAACTGTGCTTTGACGGACTCAAAATAATTTGACCAGCCACAGCAGTAACGACAGATTTAGCTGGATATAAATTTGAGGCCTAGTATTTAGGCGCTGGGTGACAGGTATAGGTTTACTGACAGAATTAGACTTGGAAATGCACAGTAGCGTGTGTATGAAGTTATTCAGAATGACCCTATGTGCACCTTGAATCTTATATACCCTTTTAGGGATAGATTTAAAATAGCTCTGATACAGCAGAAACCACTAAATTAGGAAATTGCTAAATTGGGAATTGTATTTCAACCCAGAACAAAAAATGTGCTTTGACGGACACTAAATAACTTGACCAGCCACAGCAGTAACGACAGATTTAGCTGGATATAAATTTGACGCCTAGTATTTAGGCGCTGGGTGACAGGTATAGGTTTACTGACAGAATTAGACTTGGAAATGCACAGTAGCATGTGTGTGAAGTTATTCAGAATGACCCTATGTGCACCTTAATTCTAATATACCCTTTTAGGGATAGATTTAAAATAGCTCTGATACAGCAGAAACCACTAAATTAGGAAATTGCTAAATTGGGAATTGTATTTCAACCCAGAACGAAAAGTGTGCTTTGACGGACACTAAATAACTTGACCAGCCACAGCAGTAAAGACAGATTTAGCTGGATATAAATTTGAGGCCTAGTATTTAGGCGCTGGGTGACAGGTATAGGTTTACTGACAGAATTAGACTTGGAAATGCACAGTAGCGTGCATGTGAAGTTATTCAGAATGACCCTATGTGCACCTTGAATCTTATATACCCTTTTAGGGATAGATTTAAAATAGCTCTGATACAGCAGAAACCACTAAATTAGGAAATTGCTAAATTGGGAATTGTATTTCAACCCAGAACAAAAAATGTGCTTTGACGGACACTAAATAACTTGACCAGCCACAGCAGTAACGACAGATTTAGCTGGATATAAATTTGAGGCCTAGTATTTAGGCGCTGGGTGACATGTATAGGTTTACTGACAGAATTAGACTTGGAATTGCACAGTAGCGTGTGTGTGAAGTTATTCAGAATGACCCTATGTGCACCTTGAATCTAATATACCCTTTTAGGGATAGATTTAAAATAGCTCTGATACAGCAGAAACCACTAATTTAGGAAATTGCTAAATTGGGAATTGTATTTCAACCCAGAACGAAAACTGTGCTTTGACGGACACAAAATAATTTGACCAGCCACAGCAGTAACGACAGATTTAGCTGGATATAAATTTGAGGCCTAGTATTTAGGCGCTGGGTGACAGGTATAGGTTTACTGACAGAATTAGACTTGGAAATGCACAGTAGCGTGTGTATGAAGTTATTCAGAATGACCCTATGTGCACCTTGAATCTTATATACCCTTTTAGGGATAGATTTAAAATAGCTCTGATACAGCAGAAACCACTAAATTAGGAAATTGCTAAATTGGGAATTGTATTTCAACCCAGAACAAAAAATGTGCTTTGACGGACACTAAATAACTTGACCAGCCACAGCAGTAACGACAGATTTAGCTGGATATAAATTTGACGCCTAGTATTTAGGCGCTGGGTGACAGGTATAGGTTTACTGACAGAATTAGACTTGGAAATGCACAGTAGCATGTGTGTGAAGTTATTCAGAATGACCCTATGTGCACCTTAATTCTAATATACCCTTTTAGGGATAGATTTAAAATAGCTCTGATACAGCAGAAACCACTAAATTAGGAAATTGCTAAATTGGGAATTGTATTTCAACCCAGAACGAAAAGTGTGCTTTGACGGACACTAAATAACTTGACCAGCCACAGCAGTAACGACAGATTTAGCTGGATATAAATTTGAGGCCTAGTATTTAGGCGCTGGGTGACAGGTATAGGTTTACTGACAGAATTAGACTTGGAAATGCACAGTAGCGTGCATGTGAAGTTATTCAGAATGACCCTATGTGCACCTTGAATCTTATATACCCTTTTAGGGATAGATTTAAAATAGCTCTGATACAGCAGAAACCACTAAATTAGGAAATTGATAAATTGGGAATTGTATTTCAACCCAGAACAAAAAATGTGCTTTGACGGACACTAAATAACTTGACCAGCCACAGCAGTAACGACAGATTTAGCTGGATATAAATTTGAGGCCTAGTATTTAGGCGCTGGGTGACAGGTATACGTTTACTGACAGAATTAGACTTGGAAATGCACAGTAGCGTGTGTGTGAAGTTATTCAGAATGACCCTATGTGCACCTTGAATCTTATATACCCTTTTAGGGATAGATTTAAAATAGCTCTGATACAGCAGAAACCACTAAATTAGGAAATTGCTAAATTGGGAATTGTATTTCAACCCAGAACAAAAACTGTGCTTTGACGGACACTAAATAACTTGACCAGCCACAGCAGTAACGACAGATTTAGCTGGATATAAATTTGAGGCCTATTATTTAGGCGCTGGGTGACAGGTATACGTTTACTGACAGAATTAGACTGGTATATGGCCAAAAAATAACCACACTATTGATGGTTAAATGCACTTGGTGTGACAGCTTGTCCAACCACACTGTTGAGGGTTAAATGCACTTGGTGACAGGCTCAGCATGCCCCTGATGTAGTATATGGCCAAAAAATAACCAGACTATTGATGGTTAAATGCACTTGGTGTGACAGCTTGACCCTGATGTAGGATTTAGCCAACAAACAACTACACCATTGAGAGTTAAATGCACTTGGTGACAGCTTGCCCCTGATGTAGTATATGGCCAAAAAATAGCCACACTATTGCTGGTTAAATGCACTTGGTGTGACAGCTTGACCCTGATGTAGGATTTAGCAAAAAACAACCACACCATTGAGGGTTAAATGCACTTGGTGACAAGCTCAGCTTCCCCCTGATGTAGTATATGGCCAAAAAATAACCACACTATTGCTGGTTAAATGCACTTGGTGTGACAGCTTGACCCTGATGTAGGATTTAGCCAAAAAACAACCACACCATTGAGGGTTAAATGCACTTGGTGACAGGCTCAGCTTGCCCCTGATGTAGTATATGGCCAAAAAATAATCACACTATTGCTGGTTAAATGCACTTGGTGTGACAGCTTGACCCTGATGTAGGATTTAGCCAAAAAACAACCACACCATTGAGGGTTAAATGCACTTGGTGGCAGCTTGTGCTGGCACACCACAAGACACAAAATGGCCGCCGATCACCCCAGAAAAAATTGACTGATAAACGCTCTAACAGCCTGCAGCTGCAACCTCTCATTATGCTGATCAGAGCAGAGTGACGGGCGGCGCTATGTGACTCCAGCTTAAATAGAGTCTGGGTCACATGGTGCTCTGGCCAATCACAGCCATGCCAATAGTAGGCATGGCTGTGACGGCCTCTTGGGGCAAGTAGTATGATGCTTGTTGATTTGTTGCTTTGTAGCCTTTCAAAAAGCGCCAAGAAAGCGACGAACACCGAACCCGAACCCGGACTTTTACGAAAATGTCCGGGTTCGGGTCCATGTCACGGACACCGCCTTACACCAACAAGTGTCCCATAACATCACATGTGCCTGACCAACGCAGTTAATGGGAAGGTCCACTTAACCACGGACACATGGACAAGTGCATTCGGCCAGAGACGCTACATTTCCCTGACGGCACACTGGGTTAGTGGCTCCAAACCCCATTTCTCATTCCTTCGCCACCTCCTCCTCCACTTACACCTCTGATTTATCCATGTGCAGCACCAGTCAGTCATCAGTCGGTAGCTGGAAGCAGTGTAGCACTGCAGTGGGGAAGCGGCAACAGGCCAAGCTGGAGCCAATATGCTTAGAGGACAAACAACACACCGTGCAGAGATGTGGCAGGGGGATAAGAGACCAGAATGAGCTGTGGCTCTCACCACTCAACATATAACCAGGCATGGTTGTGTCTGATAATGGCCGTAAATTGGTGGCGGCTTTGGAGCTCGGCAAGCTCAGACACATCCCATGCCTAGCCCACGTGTTCAACCTTGTGGTTCAGTGGTTTCTCAAAAGCTACCCCAGTTTGCCTGAGCTACTGGTGAAGGTGCGCCGCATGTGTGCACATTTCCGCAAGTCATCGACTGTTCAGTCGCTCTGTCAACGCTGCAGCAGCGCTTGAAATTGCCAGCTTACCGGCTGTTGTGCGACGTGAGCAGGGGCTGGAAGTCCACGTTCCACATGCTGGCCAGGCTTTGTGAGCAGCAAGGGGGCAGTAGTGGAATACCAGCTGCAACATGGTCATTGCCTTTCCAGTCAGCTTCCGCTATTCATAAGTGAGGAGTGGGCATGGATGTCTGACCTCTGTGAGGTTTTAAGAAACTTTGAGGAATCAACACAGACTGTGAGCAGCGATAAAGCTATTATCAGCTGTGGGGGTTAGCTCTTCTCCGGGGGTCATTCTCACAGATGCGGCTTCAGGACACCAGGTTTCAGGTACAAACAGTGCATTTATTGCTTCTCAGCAAACCAAACATAAATAATACAAAATAAACACTTGCCCAGCTGGGCTTTAATTAAACATGAAGTTCCTGACTCACCTAAGTCACAGTTCACACCCTGTGGACCCATGCAGCTTTGTCAGCCAATGTCCCACAGCCTCCTGGCTGTACAGAGTCCAGTATGCCTACTGTCTCCAGTTCAGTGTTTCTTGTGGGGGACTGGGGATAAGTAGTCTGCCTGACTATAGCCCTGCAACACTCCCAGGCGTCGCTTCGTCACCCAATTCCAGGCTATCTCCCAGCGTTGTGGTCCCTCAGCCTTGCGCAGCTGAAAGCAAACTGACAGAGCCTCCAGGCCTCTATCCACAGGTAACACACTCCCCCAGCCTGACAGCCTGGACTGTGCTTTATTTCCCTCAGGCTAGGGGAAAACCTGCCCCGTAATGGGGTGGACTGGGGAGGTCCCTCTACCAATCCTACCTTCTCCCAGTCCAATAAAATCCAGCCCATAAACTTGTCTCAGCAACCTACACATTGCTGAAGCCATTTTAACCTTCTGGATTTTATTTACCTCACCCAGTTGAGGAAGCTGGGTGGGATATACACCCCTTCCAGGACTTTACCATGCACTTTTCTGTTCACCTTACCACACAGCATAACCATCCCACTTCTGTGTCTACCCAATGTGCTTACAATTAAGGATGATGCTTTGCATGTGGAAGGGGTGGAAATGGGGGAAAACATTACACAGGGTAATAGCCAGACAACCCTCAGTTTGTTTTCTCAGTGCGAATTGGACGATGAAGAGGTGAAGGAGGAGCAGGAGACGTTTGCCTCTGCTACAGAAGGTTGTACCAAAGGAAGTTTAATTTCATCTGTTCAGCGTTGGTGGTCATAAGAGGAGGAAGCGGATACGAGATTGAGAGCGATCCTCCTGATGACAACAGATGACAAACCTGTTGTTACTCTGGCACACATGGCTGACTTCATGTTAGGCTGCCTTTCCCGCAACCCGCGTGTTATATGCATTTTAGACAACACAGATTACTGGTTGTTCACCCTTCTCAACCCCCACTATAAAGAGAACGTCTCAGCTCTCATTCCTGTGGTGGAGAGGACGAGCAAAATGGTGCAATACTAGAAGATCCTTGTTGAAAAATTGTTTAAAAAATTTCCATCTGACAACTCTGGCAGCACGCACAGCAGTTCCAATAGAGGAAGGGCAACACTCTACAAAGCCTGGGACAGTTTCATGACACCCCGCCAGCACCCTTACCCTGGTGAAGGAGTACATAGCAGACTCTTTTAAAAATGAACAAGGCCTGGATTGACCATGACTTCTCGATTCCACCAGAGGAAAGCTGATAAAGGCACTTAAAATGTGTTTTTGTAATGTACTGAATACACTGTATTCCCATGCACCCCTTCCATCACAAACAAGGGTATATGGTTGAATATTCTTTTTCTCATCCTACTACTCTTTATCCATCATATTTACACATGCTTATTTGTCATATATAAAGCCCTCACATATATGCCCTTCGCATATAATGTTTTACAGGGACAGCTCAGCTGCAGGCCCTCGCATAACATTTTTAAAAGGGTCAGCTCACCAGCAGGCCCTTGCATATAATTTTTTTGAGGGTCAGTTCACCAGCAGGCTGAAGCATATAAATATTTACAGGGTCATCTCACCTGCAGGCCCTCGCATATAATTTTTTTAGAGGGTCAGCTCACCAGCAGACCTTTGAATAAAATGTTTTAGAGGGTCAGCTCACTTGCAGGCCCTCACCTACAACCTTTTAGAGGGTCAGCTCACCAGCAGGCCTGCACCTAAAATCTTTTACAGGGTCAGCTCTCCAGCAGGCCAGCACCTAAAATCTTTTACAGGGTCAGCTCACGAGCAGGCTCGCACCTAAAATCTTTTACAGGGTCAGCTCACCGGAAGGTGCATGCATATAATGTTTTAGAGGGTCAGCTCACCTGCAGGCCCTCACCTACAACCTTATAGAGGGTCAGTTCACCAGCAGGCATGCACCTAAAATCTTTCACAGGGTCAGCTCACCAGAATGTCCTCGCATATAATATTTTACAGGTTCAGCTCACCAGGACGCCCTTGCATATAATTTTTTACAGGGTCAACTCACCAGCAGGCCTGCACCTAAAATCTTTTACAGGGCCAGATCACCTGCAGACCCTCACCTAATTATACCTAATAGGTAATTTGTGTGCATGCTGCCTTGCTTGGATGTGGCAGTCGTAGCTGTTTCTCAGGCTCCCTCTCCGGAATCGAACAGTGATTCCCCGTTACCCGTAGTCACCATGGTTTGCGCTGATAATAACATGGAAAGTTGATAGGCCAGACATCCGAATGTATCGTTGCTGTCACGGGGACGAGCGATCGGCCCCAGGATATCTAGAGTCAACAAAGTGGCACCAGGCCCTCACCCATACATTTTTAGATGGTCAGATCAGCAGGCCCTTGCTCCTAATGTTTTTGAGGGTCACCAGCAGGCAATCAATCATAATTTTTCAAGGCTGTGTATGATGCCCTCTTTTATGTGTAACAAAGGGTGTATTGTAGTGTCGGTTCCCTGTAATTTTTGGCAGCCCTTTCACGTAGCGCATAGGCTTTATAAGTGTACGAGTCCCACTACATGAACAATTGTACCACAATGTGAATGAGGCCCTCCTTTATGTGATATACAGGTTGTATCGGAGTGCCTCTTCCTTGAAATTTTTGGCAGCACTTACACTTTATATACAAGTAAAGATATAGGAAAGATTGTTTCCTAACAATTTTTCATCTAAAATCTATTTTATCTTCGGTTTTGTGCGTATTATTGTCAGTCTGTCAAAGTGGCGTACTACATCTTTCCCAGCAGCGACCTGGGAGTCCAAGATGCAGTCAGACATCCTCCCAATGCTGTTCCCGAACCATTTCGGTAGTGTTTCCATCAATTTCTGACCTTTTACTATGAACCAGGCACGCTCCCCTCTTCAGAGCAGGGGGTGCCTGGTTTAATGCCTGGGTTCTCCCATTGACTTCCATTATACTTTGGTGCTCGGTAGAGCACCCAAGCATGCCGATGAGTTTGGGCCGAGTACCCGAGCACTACGGTGCTCCATCAACACTAGTCTCTTCCTTTGGATGGATTATTGGCATCTATTGGCACTAAAGCTTACCAAAGTGTATGCTATAAATAATATAATTTTGTTTTTTGTTTTAACTTTCAGATATTTGGCCACAGGAGAGAGCTTTACATCCCTGCATCTACAATTTCGGCTTGGCCACTCAACCATTTCATATATTGTAAGGTGCACATGTAATTCAATCTGGCAGAAATTTCAGCCCATAGTGATGCCTCCACCTACCGAAGAGACATGGCGTCAGATCGCAGTAGGCCTTCAAACTGTTACCAACTTCCCCAACTGCATAGGCGCAGTTGATGGTAAACACGTACGTGTGCAGCAGTTACCATACTCAGTATCACGCTTCTTTAATTACAAGAAGTATTTTTCTGTGGTGTTGGTTCCGGTGGCTGATGCACACTACAAATGTGTTGCCATTAATGTTGGCGCCTACGGCAGCACTGGGGACTCTCGGGTGCTGCGGACTTCACAAATTGGACTGATTCGACAAATTCTTCGAGAATGTGTTTTGCTCCCAGCCCCTCAACCACTTCTGGGAACCACGCATCCAGTCCCCTTTGTGATGGTATCGGAGGAGGCTTTTCCTCTAATGCCAAACCTGCTGCGCCCATATCCACGAAGAGTACTTAATGCACGAAAGAAGATTTAAAATTTTTGTCTGAGTCTTTCATTAAGACTCGTGGAATGCACCTTTGGAATCATGGTCAGTCAGAGGAGGGTCTTTACCATGGCCATTCAATTCTATCTAGTGTGAGACAGTGACAGGTCTTACGCAGGTTGGAGGCATGGAAGGGGTGGTTAGTGCGGTTCACGCCCCTATTCCACCACAGGTGAGACCAGCTGGATGTAGTCAGGCTGGCATAAAGCACCTCCCAGGCTGTCAGAAAGGGGGAACTGTGTTACCTGTAGACAGAGGCCTGGGGGCTCTGTCAGTGTGGTCTCAGCTGGGCAAGGCTGAGGGACCACAAGGCTGGGAGATAGCCTGGAGGTGGGGGACAAAGAGACGTCTGAGAGGGTCGCAGGGCCATAGTCAGGCAGACTACTGAGCCCCAATACCCCACAAGAAACAGTGAACTAGAGACAGTGGGCATACTGTGCTCTGTACAGCCAGGAGGCTGTGGGACATTGGCTGACAAAGCCGCACAAGTTCACAGGGTGTGAACTGAGACCTAGGTGAGTCAGGAAACTCTGTGTTATTTAGAGCCTAGACGGGCAAGTGTTTATTATTTTATGTGGATGTTACATGTATTAGGCGAAGCTGCGACTTCATGATGACCTGTATTGGTTGGAGTGTAAAATAAATGCACTGTTTGGACCTGAAACCTGGTGTCCTAAAGTCGTATCTGTGAGAATGACCCCCGGAGAAGAGCTAAACCTCTGCACTAGCCACAGTTGTTTCTGTGATTGAAGGGAACCTGATTTTGTGCATAGAGCTGAGGACATGGGTTGCTTGAACGCCGCTAGCACATCAGCAATACCCAGTCCCCATAGCTCTCTGTGCTTTTATTGTGTCAAAAAACGATTTGATCCATATGCAAATTACCCTGAGAGGAGTCCTGTATGTCAGATGGGTCAAGGACAGGACTCATCTCAGGTTAATTTGCATATGTATCAAATCGGTTTATTTACACAATAAAAGCACACAGAGCTATGGGGACTGGGGACTGCGGATGTGCTAGAGGCCATCTAGCAATCCATCTCCTCAGCTCTATACCCCAAATCCCGGTGACAGGTTCCCTTTAAGGCATGCTGTGTACTCTGCAACTATGCTCGAGAATATAGTCAAGACATGGAGTCACAGCTACCAGTTATTAACACAGCAATCAACTGGGGCCCAGGATGTCCAACCAATTTGGGTGACTACTTCTTGACTTGTGAAGGTGCCGTGCCCTGACAATACTCCTGTGTCGGTGGTTTGCAGGCTGTCCAGCGGATTTCTTCTTCTCAGTCTTGAGGTTCTTGACACTTGTGAGGACTCCAGAAGACTTTTTCTTGAAGTGACCCATTTTTATTTTTTATAAAGTATTCCCTTTGATTGTTAATTGATTATATACAAGTAAACTAATTAGCGATGAGCGAACCCGAACTGTATAGTTTGGGTTCGTACCGAATTTTGGGGTGTCCGTGACCCGGACCCGAACCCGAATATTTTCGTAAAAGTCTGGGTTCGGTGTTCGGTGCTTTCTTGGCGCTTTTTGAAAGGCTGCAAAGCAACCAATCAACAAGTGTCATACTACTTGCCCCAAGAGGCCGTCACAGCAATGCCTGCTATTGGCATGGCTGTGATTGGCCAGTGCAGCATGTGACCCAGCCTCTATTTAAGCTGGAGTCACGTAGCGCCGCACGTCACTCTGCTCTGATCAGTGTAAGGAGAGGTTGCAGCTGCGACGTTAGGGCGAGATTAGGCAGTGAATAACTCCTCCAAAAGACTTAATTCAGTGATCAATCTACAGCTGTGGATCATTGAACTGCTGCTATTCAATTGCTCACTGTTTTTAGGCTGCCCAGAGCGTTTTTCAGTCACTGCTTTCTGGGGTGGTCGGCGGTCGTTTTGTGTCTTGTGGTGCGCCAGCACAAGCTGCCACCAAGTACATTTAACCATCAATAGTGTGGTTATTTTTTTTGCAATATCCTACATCAGGGGCAAGCTGTCACCAAGTGCATTTAACCATCAATAGTGTGGTTATTTTTTGGCAATATCCTACATCAGGGGCAAGCTGTCACCAAGTGCATTTAACCATCAATAGTGTGGTTATTTTTTGGCTATATCCTACATCAGGGGCTTAGCTGTGCTTGCTATTTTATTGAGGGGTGAAATACAATTGCCAAAATAGCAGTACCCTAAATCTGGTGTTTCAGCTGTGGCCAGCCAATTGTAATACTGTCTGCTGTCTGGCAAAGGATATATTTTTGTTCAGGGTTGAAATACAATTCCCAACTTAGCAATTTCCAAAATTAGTGGTTTCTGCTGTATCAGGGCTACTTTAAATCTATTCATTAAAAGGGTATATAAGATTCAAGGTGCAGATAGGGTCATTCTCAATAACTTCACACACACACTACTGTGCAATTCCAAGTCTAATTCTGTGTGTAAACGTATACCTGTCACCCAGCGCCTAAATAATAGGCTTCAAATTTATATTAAACTAAATCTGTGGTTATTGCTGTGGCTGGGCAAGTTATTTAGTGTCCGTCAAAGCACAGTTTTTGTTCTGGGTTGAAATACAATTCCCAATTGAGCAATTCTCTAAATTAGTGGTTTCTGCTGTATCAGGCCTACTTTAAATCTATCCCTAAAAGGGTATATTAGATTCAAGGTGCTGATAGTGTCATTCTCAATAACTTCACGCACACGCTACTATGCATATCCAAGTCTAATTCTGTCTGTAAACGTATACCTGTCACCCAGCGCCTAAATAAAAGGCCTCAAATTTATATTCATCTAAATCTGTGGTTATTGCTGAGGCTGGGCAAGTTATTTAGTGTCCGTCAAAGCACAGTGTGGCGAAACCAACCTCGCTACAGTGTTTTGGAGGGGGCTGTTTGCCAGCCTCCTGCCCTGGGATTATGGTCCCTTAAGTTATTGGGTCTTAAGGCACTTGGGACTGAGCCCTCTGTCCCTGGATTGCATCATTTGCCTTACTTGCTTGGATTTTACTATTCCTATGGTGAGAACAATGGATGAAGCACATGGTGAGAACAATAGATAGCGGCCATTTTAACTCACAGACACTGTTCTGACTTTTCAACACGGTGCTATCTTGCCTGTATTTGGTGCACAGAGACATCATTCAGTACTTTGAAACTACCAAACGGGGGACACATTTATTAGTGACTATTTTCTGTATAACTTGTATATTTTCGGTGTAACTGGCATAAAACTGTATCTTCCAAACTACTGAACGGATGTGGGTGAATTTTGGATATGTGGTTCACCCAGATCCCCCAGTTCCGAGGATATATTGGTTATGGGGTTATTGCATGTTTTGGGGTTCCTGTGATATGTTTTATAAAACTGTATTTTTCTGCCTTTGATAATTCTATTCGCCCTTGTGTTCAATAGTCATCACCGGCAGAGGGGAGGATTTTGTGTGGGTGTGTTTCTATTGTCCCATTGTGTGTTTAAATGGTGATGTCTGTCCTGTTGTCTCCACATGTGTATTGGCGATCTCCCTTTGTCCTGAGAGATAATTGGATTGCCCTTGGTTGTCTCTGGGACAGAGAGGAGGAAACCATGATGCATTGTGGGGATGTGTTGTATCTGTCCTGTATTTGCAAACAACTGTAATAAAAACCAGGCTGCGTGTGCCAGCACGTCAGACCACTGCTTGACCCTCAACACGGAGCCTTGTCTCGTTATTGGGGGGGATTCCCTGTATGCTGTTAGAGACTGATTGCCAGGAGTGTAAGCTGATTGTATGCTTTTCCTGTTCGTCTGCTAGAAGCTATTCGCGAGGTTCCAGTTTGGAGTGCTATTTTGTATCCAGTTCGGGAGTTTGGTGTTCTGCAGTAGCTGTGCCTGTCTCTCAGAAAGGGGAATATTGCCTAAACGGATCTTAACCCCTTGTCTGCTGAAACAGTCCGTTACAATTGGTGGCAAGCAGCGGGATCGTTCCTACAGCCAGAAGGACAGCTACAGGAGCCACCATTTCTTTGGATTTTACAACTTAAGGGCAACGCATGTCTCAGTACAGCGATCCTAAAAGCACCAGGATGGAACCAGCAGTGGAGTACAGATACTCTGTTGAGGAATTTGACCGTATGATGTGGTTGCGGCTGAACTTCTTCGGACCCAATCCAGCTGAGAAATCCGTGAAGTTCGTGAGGAGTCTAGTGTTCAAGACCCTACTATTCCGGGCAGAAGGTGACGGTCAGCTGCCACGTTGGGTGGACCTCCATCAGAAGTTACAATTGCGGGACAGAGGGAGCCCAGTCTCCATTCTCCAGCGGCAGTGTGAATTGCACGGAATTGGAAGCCCTGTCTCCATTCCCCAGCGGCAGTGTGAATTGCAGGGAATTGGGAGCCCAGTCTCCATTCTCCAGCGGCAGTGTGAACTGCAGGGAGAGGAGAGCAGCGTCCTCCCTCCCCAGTGGCAGGCTGAGTTACAGGGGGCAGAGGTAGCTGTTGCTGCCCCCCAGCAGCAGAGTGATATGCCGGGAAGGCAGTGTGAAATGCAGGGAGAGGAGAGCAGCGTCCTCCCTCCCCAGCGGCAGGCTGAGTTACAGGGGGCAGAGGTAGTTGTTCCTACCCCCCAGCAGCAGAGTGATATGCCAGGAAGGCAGTGTGAAATGCAGGGAGAGGAGAGCAACGTCCTCCCTCCCCAGCGGCAGGCTGAGTTACAGGGGGCAGAGGTAGTTGTTCCTGCCCCCCAGCAGCAGCATGATTTTTTGGGAATTGGGAGCCCAGTCTCCATTCCCCAGCGACCGAGTGATGTACAGGGAATTGGGAGCCCAGTCTCCATTCCCCAGCGGCAGGCGGAGTTACAGGGGGCAGAGACAGTCGGTCCTGTCCCCCAGCGGCAGAGTGTCCAGCAGGGACTAAAGAGCCCAGTCTCCTTTCCCCAGCAGCAGGACACTGTAATGGGAGCAGAGACAGTCGGTCTCCCCCTCCAACAACCAGGCTCCAACCAGGCTTCTTCCATGGTAACGCTGGCACCAGGGCAGAGTACCGCTGATCCCTGCCCACAAAGCAACCTTCACTCCAAGGCAGGGAGCAACTCAGAGACCGGGAGTACCAGCTACCAATATAACCTTGGTGGATTTACTGGACAGAGACAGGCTACTAAATTCAACAGGTCCAGTATTTGGTTGTGGGTGGCCTGCCAGACTAACTCAGGTACCGACCGGCGTAAGGTCAGGTATCTGGTTAGTCTTCCCTGGGGGGGGGGGGGGGAGGAGATGTGTGGCGAAACCAACCTAGCCACTGTGTTTTGGAGGGGGCTGTTTGCCAGCCTCCTGCCCTGGGATTATGGTCCCTTAAGTTATTGGGTCTTAAGGCACTTGGGACTGAGCCCTCTGTCCCTGGATTGCATAATTTGCCTTACTTGCTTGGATTTTACTATTCCCATCGTGAGAACAATGGATGAAGCACATGGTGAGAACAATAGATAGCGGCCATTTTAACTCACAGACACTGTTCTAACTTTTCAACACGGTGCTATCTTGCCTGTATTTGGTGCACAGAGACATCATTCAGTACTTTGAAACTACCAAACGGGGACACATTTATTAGTGACTATTTTCTGTATAACTTGTATATTTACGGTGTAACTGGCATAAAACTGTATCTTCCAAACTACTGAACGGATGTGGGTGAATTTTGGATATGTGGTTCGCCCAGATGCCCCAGTTCCGAGGATATATTGGTTATGGGGTTATTGCATGTTTTGGGGTTCCTGTAATATGTTTTATAAAACTGTATTTCTCTGCCTTTGATAATTCTATTCGCCCTTGTGTTCAATAGTCATCACCGGCAGAGGGGAGGATTTTGTGTGGGTGTGTTTCTATTGTTCCATTGTGTGTTTAAATGGTGATGTCTGTCCTGTTGTCTCCACATGTGTATTGGCGATCTCCCTTTGTCCTGAGAGATAATTGGATTGCCCTCGGTTGTCTCCGGGACAGAGAGGAGGAAACCATGATGCATTGTGGGGATGTGTTGTATCTGTCCTGTATTTGCAAACAACTTTAATAAAAACCAGGCTGGGTGTGCCAGGCTGGGTGTGCCAGTATCAGGCCTACTTTAAATCTATCACTAAAAGGGTATATTAGATTCAAGGTGCAGATAGGGTCATTCTCAATAACTTCACACACACGCTACTGTGCAATTCCAAGTCTAATTCTGTCTGTAAACGTATACCTGTCACCCAGCGCCGAAATAATAGGCCTCAAATTTACAGTACAGACCAAAAGTTTGCACACACCTTCTCATTCAAAGAGTTTTCTTTATTTTCATGACTATGAAAATTGTAGATTCACACTGAAGGCATCACAACTATGAATTAACACATGTGGAATTATATACATAGCAAAAAAGTGTGAAACAACTGAAAATATGTTATATTCTAAGTTCTTCAAAGTAGCCATCTTTTGCTTTGATTACTGCTTTGCACACTCTTGTTATTCTCTTGATGAGCTTCAAGAGGTAGTCACCTGAAATGGTTTTCACTTCACAGGTGTGCCCTGTCAGGTTTAATAAGTGGGATTTCTTGCCTTATAAATGGGGTTGGGACCATCAGTTGCCTTGTGGAGAAGTCAAGTCAGGTGGATACACAGCTGATAGTCCTACTGAATAGACTGTTAGAATTTGTATTATGGCAAGAAAAAAGCAGCTAAGTAAAGAAAAACGAGTGGCCATCATTACTTTAAGAAATGAAGGTCAGTCAGTCCGAAAAATTGGGAAAACTTTGAAAGTGTCCCCAAGTGCAGTCACAAAAACCATCAAGCGCTACAAAGAAACTGGCTCACATGCGTACCGCCCCGGGAAAGGAAGACCAAGAGTCACCTCTGCTGCGGAGGATAAGTTCATCCGAGTCACCAGCCTCAGAAATCGCAGGTTAACAGCAGTTCAGATTAGAGACCAGGTCAATGCCACACAGAGTTCTAGCAGCAGACACATCTCTAGAACAACTGTTAAGAGGAGACTGTGTGAATCAGGCCTTCGTGGTAGAATATCTGCTAGGAAACCACTGCTAAGGACAGGCAACAAGCAAAAGAGACTTGTTTGGGCTAAAGAACACAAGGAATGGACATTAGACCAGTGGAAATCTGTGCTTTGGTCTGATGAGTCCAAATTTGAGATCTTTGGTTCCAACCACCGTGTTTTTGTGCGACGCAGAAAAGGTGAACGGATGGACTCTACATGCCTGGTTCCCACCGTGAAGCATGGAGGAGAAGGTGTGATGGTGTGGGGGTGCTTTGCTGGTGACACTGTTGGGGATTTATTCAAAATTGAAGGCATACTGAACCAGCATGGCTACCACAGCATCTTGCAGCGGCATGCTATTCCATTTGCTTTGCGTTTAGTAGGACCATCATTTATTTTTCGACAGGACAATGACCCCAAACACACCTCCAGGCTGTGTAAGGGCTATTTCACCATTAAGGAGAGTGATGGGGTGCTGCGCCAGATGACCTGGCCTCCACAGTCACCGGACCTGAACCCAATCGAGATGGTTTGGGGTGAGCTGGACCGCAGAGTGAAGGCAAAAGGGTCAACAAGTGCTGAGCATCTCTGGAAACTCCTTCAAGACTGTTGGAAGACCATTTTAGGTGACTACCTCTTGAAACTCATCAAGAGAATGCCAAGAGTGTGGAAAGCAGTAATCAAAGCAAAAGGTGGCTACTTTGAAGAACCTAGAATATGACATATTTTCAGTTGTTTCACACTTTTTTGTTATGTATATAATTCCACATGTGTTAATTCATAGTTTTGATGCCTTCAGTGTGAATCTACAATTTTCATAGTCATGAAAATAAAGAAAACTCTTTGAATGAGAACGTGTGTCCAAACTTTTGGTCTGTACTGTATATTCATCTAAATCTGTGGTTATTGCTGTGGCTGGGCAAGTTATTTAGTGTCCGTCAAAGCACAGTTTTTGGTCTGGGTTGAAATACAATTCCCAATTTAGCAATTCTCTAAATTAGTGGTTTCTGCTGTATCAGGCCTATTTTAAATCTATCCCTAAAAGGGTATATTAGATTCAAGGTGCTGATAGGGTCATTCTCAATAACTTCACACACACGCTACTGTGCATATCCAAGTCTAATTCTGTCTGTAAACGTATACCTGTCACCCAGCGCCTAAATAATAGGCCTCAAATTTATAGTCAGCTAAATCTGTGGTTATTGCTGTAGCTGGTCAAGTTATTTTGTGTCCGTCAAAGCACAGTTTTTGTTCTGAATTGAAATACAATTCCCAATTTAGCAATTTTCTAAATAAGTGGTTTCTGCTATATCAGGCCTGCATTAAATCTATCCCTAAAAGGGTATATTAGATTCAAGGTGCTGATAGGGTCATTCTCAATAACTTCACACACATGCTACTGTGCATATCCAAGTCTAATTCTGTCTGTAAACGTATACCTGTCACCCAGCGCCTAAATAATAGGCCTCAAATTTATAGTCAGCTAAATCTGTGGTTATTGCTGTAGCTGGTCAAGTTATTTTGTGTCCGTCAAAGAACAGTTTTTGTTCTGGGTTGAAATACAATTCCCATCTTAGCAATTCTCTAAATTAGTGGTTTCTGCTGTATCAGGCCTACTTTAAATCTATCTATAAAAGGGTATATTAGATTCAAGGTGCTAATAGGGTCATTCTCAATAACTTCACACACACGCTACTGTGCATATCCAAGTCTAATTCTGTCCGTAAACATATACCTGTCACCCAGCGCCTAAATAATAGGCCTCAAATTTATAGTCAACTAAATCTGTGGTTACTGCTGTGCAATACGTGTAATACGGTACCTAAATAGATAGCCTTATAGTGTTAGGTGTCTGTAAGAAAAGGCCTGAATTTGAATTCAATACATTGGGCCAAATAATATTTTTGTTGTTGTGATGAATGATAACAATGAGGAAAACATCTAGAAAGGGACGCGGACGCGGACATGGTCGTGGTGGTGTTAGTGGAGCCTCTGGTGCTGGGAGAGGATGTGGCCGTTCTGCCACATCCACACGTCCTAGTGTACCAACTACCTCAGGTCCCAGTAGCCGCCAGAATTTACAGCGATATTTGGTGGGGCCCAATGCCGTTCTAAGGATGGTAAGGCCTGAGCAGGTACAGGCATTAGTCAACTGGGTGGCCGACAGTGGATCCAGCACGTTCACATTGTCTCCCACCCAGTCTTCTGCAGAAAGCGCACAGATGGCGCCTGAAAACCAAGCCCATGAGTCTGTCACATTACCCCCATGCATACCAGGGAAACTGTCTGAGCCTCAAGTTATGCAGCAGTCTCTTATGCTGTTTGAAGACTCCGCTGGCAGGGTTTCCCAAGGGCATCCACCTAGCCCTTCCCCAGTGGTGGAAGACATAGAATGCACTGACGCACAAGCACTTATGTTTCCTAATGATGAGGACATGGTAATACCACCTCAGCACGTCTCTGATGATGACGAAACACAGGTGCCAACTGCTGCGTCTTTCTGCAGTGTGCAGACTGAACAGGAGGTCAGGGATCAAGACTGGGTGGAAGATGATGCAGGGGACGATGAGGTCCTAGACCCCACATGGAATGAAGGTCGTGCCACTGACTTTCACAGTTCGGAGGAAGAGGCAGTGGTGAGACCGAGCGAACAGCGTAGCAAAAGAGGGAGCAGTGGGCAAAAGCAGAACACCCGCCACCAAGAGACTCCGTCTGCTACTGACCGCCGCCATCTGGGACCGAGCACCCCAAAGGCAGCTTCAAGGAGTTCCCTGGCATGGCACTTCTTCAATCAATGTGCTGACGACAAGACCCGAATGGTTTGCACGCTGTGCCATCAGAGCCTGAAGCGAGGCATTAACGTTCTGTAACCTTAGCACAACCTGCATGACCAGGCACCTGCATGCAAAGCATGAACTGCAGTGGAGTAAACACTTTAAAAACAAGGAAGTCACTCAGGCTCCCCCTGCTACCTCTTCTGCTGCTGCCGCTTCGGCCTCTTCTGCTGCTGCCGCCTCGGCCTCTTCTGCTGATGCCGCCTCGGCCTCTTCCTCCGCCTCTGGAGGAACGTTGGCACCTGCCGCCCAGCAAACAGGGGATGTACCACCAACACCACCACCTCCGTCACCAAGCATCTCAACCATGTCACACGGCAGCATTCAGCTCTCCATCTCACAAACATTTGAGAGAAAGCGTAAATTCCCACCTAGCCACCCTCGATCCCTGGCCCTGAATGCCAGCATTTCTAAACTACTGGCCTATGAAATGCTGTCATTCAGGCTGGTGGACACAGACAGCTTCAAACAGGTCATGTCGCTTGCTGTCCTACAGTATGTTGTTCCCAGCCGCCACTACTTCTCCAAGAGAGCTGTGCCTTCCCTGCACAACCAAGTATCCGATAAAATGAAGTGTGCACTGCGCAACGCCATCTGTGGCAAGGTCCACCTAACCACAGATACGTGGACCAGTAAGCACAGCTAGGGACGCTATATCTCCGTAACTGCACACTGGGTAAATGTAGTGGCGGCTGGGCCCCAGGCGGAGAGCTGTTTGGCGCACGTCCTTCCGCCGCCAAGAATCGCAGGGCAACATTCTTTGCCTCCTGTTGCCTGCTCCTCCTACTCGGCTTCCTCCTCCTTTTCTTCCACCTGCTCATCCAGTCAGCCACCCACCTTCACCACCAACTTTAGCACAGCCCGGGGTAAACGTCAGCAGGCCATTCTGAAACTCATATGTTTGGGGGACAGGCCCCACACCGCACAGTAGTTGTGGCGGGGTATCGAACAACAGACCAACGAGTGGTTGCTGCCGGTGAGCCTCAAGCCCGTTCTGGTGGTGTGCGATAATGGGCGAAATCTCGTTGCAGCTCTGGGAATAGCCGGTTTGACGCACATCCCTTGCCTGGCGCATGTGCTGAATTTGGTGGTGCAGAAGTTCATTCACAACTACCCCGACATGTCAGAGCTGCTGCATAAAGTGCGGGCCGTCTGTTCGCACTTCCGGCGTTCACATCCTGCCGCTGCTCGCCTGTATGCGCTACAGCGTAACTTTGGCCTTCCTGCTCACCGCCACATATGCGACGTGCCCACCAGGTGGAACTTCACCTTGCACATGCTGGACAGACTGTGCGAGCAGCAGCAGGCCATAGTGGAGTTTCAGCTGCAGCACGCACGGGTCAGTCGCACTGCGGAACAGCACCATTTCACCACCAATGACTGGGCCTCCATGCGAGACCTGTGTGCCCTGTTGCGCTGTTTCGAGTACTCCACCAACATGGCCAGTGGTGATGACGCCGTTATCAGCGTTACAATACCACTTCTATGTCTCCTTGAGAAAACACTTAGGGCGATGATGGAAGAGGAGGTGGCCCAGGAGGAGGAGGAGGAGGAGGAAGAGGGGTCATTTTTAGCACTTTCAGGCCAGTCTCTTCGAAGTGACTCAGAGGGAGGTTTTTTGCAACAGCAGAGGCCAGGTACAAATGTGGCCAGCCAGGGCCCACTACTGGAGGACGAGGAGGACGAGGATGAGGAGGAGGTGGAGGAGGATGAGGATGAAGCATGTTCACAGCGGGGTGGCACCCAACGCAGCTCGGGACCATCACTGGTGCGTGGCTGGGGGGAAACGCAGGACGATGACGATACGCCTCCCACAGAGGACAGCTTGTCCTTACCTCTGGGCAGCCTGGCACAAATGAGCGACTACATGCTGCAGTGCCTGCGCAACGACAGCATAGTTGCCCACATTTTAACGTGTGCGGACTACTGGGTTGCCACCCTGCTGGATCCCCGGTACAAAAACAATGTGCCCACCTTACTACCTGCACTGGAGTGTGATAGGAAGATGCGCAAGTACAAGCGCACATTGGTAGACGCGCTACTGAGAGCATTCCCAAATGTCACAGGGGAACAAGTGGAAGCCCAAGGCGAAGGCAGAGGAGGAGCAAGAGGTCGCCAACGCAGATGTATCACGGCCAGCTCCTCTGAGGGCAGGGTTAGCATGGCAGAGATGTGGAAAAGTTTTGTCAACACGCCACAGCTAACTGCACCACCACCTGATACGGAACATGTTAGCAGGAGGCAACATTTCACTAACATGGTGGAACAGTACGTGTGCACACCCCTCCACGTACTGACTGATGGTTCGGCCCCATTCAACTTCTGGGTTTCCAAATTGTCCACGTGGCCAGAGCTAGCCTTTTATGTCGTGGAGGTGCTGGCCTGCCCGGCGGCCAGCGTTTTGTCTGAACGTGTATTCAGCACGGCAGGGGGCGTCATTACAGACAAACGCAGCCGCCTGTCTACAGCCAATGTGAACAAGCTGACATTCATAAAAATGAACCAGGCATGGATCCCACAGGACCTGTCCATCCCTTGTGCAGATTAGACATTTATAACTACCTCCTCTTAACCATATATTATTGTACTCCAGGGCACTTCCTCATTCAATCCTATTTTTATTTTCATTTTACCACTATATTGCGGGGCAACCCAAAGTTGAATGAAACTCTCCTCTGTCTGGGTGCAGGGGCCTAAAAATATGTGACAGTTGCCTGTTCCAGTGTTGGGTGACATGAAGTATGATTCTCTGCTATGACATGAAGCCTAAATCTCTGCTATGGGACCTCTCTCCTCTGTCTAGGTGCCGAGGCCTAAATATCTGACAATGGACTGTTCCAGTTTTGGGTGACGAGAAGCCTGATTCTCTGCTCTGACATGAAGCCTGAATCTCTGCTATGGGACCTCTCTCCTCTGTCTGGGTGCCGGGGCCTAAATATCTGACAATGGACTGTTCCAGTTTTGGGTGACATGAAGCCTGATTCTCTGCTATGACATGAAGCCTGATTCTCTGCTATGACATGAAGCCTGATTCTCTGCTGACATGAAGCCTGAATCTCTGCTATGGGACCTCTCTCCTCTGTCTGGGTGCCGGGGCCTAAATATCTGACAATGGACTGTTCCAGTTTTGGCTGACGTGAAGCCTGATTCTCTGCTATGACATGAAGTCTGATTCTCTGCTATGGGACCTCTCTCCTCTGTCTGGGTGCCGGGGCCTAAATATCTGACAATGGCCTGTTCCAGTGGTGGGTGACGTGAAGCCTTATTCTCTGCTATGACATGAAGCCTGATTCTCTGCTGACATGAAGCCTGAATCTCTGCTATGGGACCTCTCTCCTCTGTCTGGGTGCCGGGGCCTAAATATCTGACAATGGCCTGTTCCAGTGGTGGGTGATGTGAAGCCTGATTCTCTGCTATGACATGAAGCCTGATTCTCTGCTATGACATGAAGCCTGAATCTCTGCTATGGGACCTCTCTCCTCTGTCTGGGTGCCGGGGCCTAAATATCTGACAATGGCCTGTTCCAGTGGTGGGTGACGTGAAGCCTGATTCTCTGCTATGACATGAAGCCTGATTCTCTGTTATGGCATGAAGCCTGGTTCTCTGCTATGGGACCTCTCTCCTCTGTCTGGGTGCCAGGGCCAAAATATCTGACAATGGCCTGTTCCAGTGGTGGGTGACGTGAAGCCTGATTCTCTGCTATGACATGCAGCCTGATTCTCTGGTATGGGACCTCTCTCCTCTGTCTGGGTGCCAGGGCCAAAATATCTGACAATGGCCTGTTCCAGTGGTGGGTGACGTGAAGCCTGATTCTCTGCTATGACATGAAGCCTGATTCTCTGCAATGGGACCTCTCTCCTCTGTCTGGGTGCCGGGGTCTAAATATCTGACAGTGGCCTGTTCCAGTGGTGGGTGACATGAAGCCTGATTCTCTGCTATGGGACCTCTCTCCAATTGATATTGGTTAATTTTTATTTATTTTATTTTTATTTTTATTCATTTCCCTATCCACATTTGTTTGCAGGGGATTTAACTACATTTTGCTGCCTTTTGCAGCCCTCTAGCCCTTTCCTGGGCTGTTTTACAGCCTTTTTAGTGCCGAAAAGTTCGGGTCCCCATTGACTTCAATGGGGTTTGGGTTCGGAACGAAGTTCGGGTCGGGTTCGGATACCGAACCCGAACATTTCCGGGAAGTTCGGCCGAACTTCTCGAACCCGAACAACCAGGTGTTCGCTCAACTCTAGTCATTACATAATGCCAAACATTGGGGAAAAAGAACCTTCTGAAACTTACGGTAATAAACCATGGGGAGGCCATCAGGGCCCGGACTTTTATGCATCGGGATTGATTTAACTACTTCCCTTATCTCCTGTAATGTAAAAGGTTTTAATAGAGAGGCGATCTGTTGGTCCCCAAGTGTGGGAAGATCCAAAGACGCTAACCAGTCATCAATCCTTTTTGATCTCTGATCTCTGTCCTGTAGTCAAGTACTGGAACGGAGATTATATAGTGCCTCATAAAATTCTTTGAACCGTATCGCTATTTCTTCTGTATTCCTAGCTAGTGAGGATGTTGTTGTGCGTATCTTTTGTATGTATGATTTAGCATTCCTCTTTTTAATCTGTGCGAGTAAAAACTTTGAAGCTTTATCTCAGTGCGCATAATATTTAAATCGCGCAGAGAGAAAAAGCTTAGCTGTCTTTTGGTTCAGGATATGAGAAGTTTCTAAAGCTTGCATTTTCTTTGTTAGGGATGACACCTTTTCTTCTCTTTTCTTTTTAAGGAAAGAGCCCAAGCTAATAAAGTGACCTCTTATCACAGCCTTGTGGGCTTCCCAAATCATGCCTTGTGCAACATTCGGAGTTGCATTTAGCTGGAAATATTCCTCTAGTTTTTCTGTAGCCTTCTGAACATGCTCCGGTGAGTCCAGCAATGTCTCATTGAGCCTCCAATTTGACATAGGTTTGGGCAATGACTCGAAACCCATCTCCACAAACACCGGAGAATGGTCCGACAACAGCAAAGTACCAATAGAGGCGTTGACACATGAGGTCAGCTTATCAGTCGGCACAAACACATAGTCAAGTCTCTGATATGACTTGTTGGCCACTGAGTAATGAGAGTAATCCTTAACAGTGGGATTTAATGTCCTCCATACATCTACCAGTCCCAAGGAGCCAATAACTGAGTGTACCCTTGTCAAGGCTATTTGTGAGGTAGACGAGATGCCCGTCGACGAATCTAGTAGTGGATGCAGTGTGATATTTAGGTCCCCACCCAGGATCAAAATACCTTCAGTAAAATCTCTAAGGAGGTTTAAAGCAGTACATATCCACTTGGTTTGTACAGTATTTGGTGCATACAAATTGCCAAATGTATAGGCACTGTTCTCTATTGTTCCTTTGATAAAAAGGAACCTACCCTCTGGGGTAGTTCACAATCAGAGGAAAGTTTTTGTGTAGTGCAATTGAAACTCCCTTTGAGGCTGAAGAGGGCCATGTACTGTGATACCATCTATTATAAGTAAGATGGCTTAATAGCGGCACATGGTCCTTCTTAAATTGTGTCTCTTGTAGCATCAGGACGCTCACCTTTTGCTTACGCATAAGCTGCACTATCTGACTTCTTTTGGCAGGTGAGTTTAACCCTCTGACATTGAAGGAACAGATCTTTATGGTAGCCATTTCATGACTTCTCGTAGGTCCAGTGAACAACCAGTACGGCCTTTAAGGGAGGAATATCAAAACGTCTGCTGCAGAGGAAATTGGAAAATGCAATTCAAAAAGAATAAAGAGAGTAACATTAATTTGTGAATCCAATGATATCTCCAGACATGTAACAAATATGGTAGGTAATAGTAAGTTAACCATACTAATAACTAAGTCTCCTCGTAAAGGAGGCAATATAGGGGGAGAGAATTGGTCCGAGAACACAGCTAGTCCGTGCACACGAGCAGGTAAAGCTTCCTTATGTCACAACAAGAAGTAACAGATTAACCACCTCCCGACCGCTGTACGCATATATGCGTCCGGGAGGTGGTTGCTTTACTCCTCCTGGACGCATATACGCGTCATCTCGCGAGACGCGAGATTTCCTGTGAACGCGCGCACACAGGCGCGCGCGCTCACAGGAACGGAAGGTAAGCGAGTGGATCTCCAGCCTGCCAGCGGCGATCGCTCGCTGGCAGGCTGGAGATCCGAATTTTTTAACCCCTAACAGGTATATTAGACGCTGTTTTCATAACAGCGTCTAATATACCTCCTACCTGGTCCTCTGGTGGTCCCTTTTGTTAGGATCGACCACCAGAGGACTCAGGTAGGTCAGTACAGTCGCACCAAACACCACACTACACTACACCCCCCCCGTCACTTATTAACCCCTTATAAACCCCTGATCACCCCATATAAACTCCCTGATCACCCCCCTGTCATTGATCACCGCCCTGTCATTGATCACCCCCCTGTCAGGCTCCGTTCAGACGTCCGTATGATTTTTACGGATCCACGGATACATGGATCGGATCCGCAAAACACATGCGGACGTCTGAATGGAGCCTTACAGGGGGTGATCAATGACAGGCGGGTGATCACCCATATACACTCCCTGATCACCCCCTGTCATTGATAACCCCCCTGTAAGGCTCCATTCAGACGTCCGCATGTGTTTTGTGGATCCGATCCATGTATCCATGGATCCGTAAAAATCATGCGGATGTCTGAATGGAGCCTTACAGGGGGGGTGATCAGTGACAGGGGGGTGATCACCCTGATCACCCCCTGTCATTGATAACCCCCCTGTAAGGCTCCATTCAGACGTCCTCATGTGTTTTGCGGATCCGATCCATGGATCCGTAAAAATTATACGGACGTCTGAATGGAGCCTTACAGGGGGGTGATCAATGACAGGGGGGTGATCAGGGAGTTTATATGGGTGATCACCCCCCTGTCATTGATCACCCCCCTGTCATTGATCACCCCCCCCCCCCCCCCCCCCCGGTAAGGCTCCATTCAGACATTTTTTTTGGCACAAGTTAGCGGAAATTTTTCGTTTGTTTTTGTTTTTTCTTACTAAGTCTCATATTCCACTAACTTGTGTCAAAAAATAAAATCTCACATGGACGCACCATACCCCTCACGGAATCCAAATGCGTAAACATTTTTAGACATTTATATTCCAGACTTCTTCTCACGCTTTAGGGCCCCTAAAAAGCCAGGGCAGTATAAATACCCCACATGTGACCCCATTTCGGAAAAAAGACACCCCAAGGTATTCCGTGAGGGGCATATTGAGTCCATGAAAGATTGAAATTTTTGTCCTAAGTTAGCGGAAAGTGAGACTTTGTGAGAAAAAAACAAAAAAAATCAATATCCGCTAACTTATGCAAAAAAAAAAAAAATTCTAGGAACTCGCCATGCCCCTAATTGAATACCTTGGGGTGTCTTCTTTCCAAAGTGGGGTCACATGTGGGGTATTTATACTGCCCTGGCTTTTTAGGGGCCCGAAAGTGTGAGAAGAAGTCTGGGATCCAAATGTCAAAAAATTTGGGCCCCTTTGCGCATCTAGGCTGCAAAAAAGTGTCACACATGTGGTATCGCCGTACTCAGGAGAAGTTGGGGAATGTGTTTTGGGGTGTCATTTTACATATACCCATGCTGGGTGAGAAAAATATCTTGGTCAAATGCCAACTTTGTATAAAAAAATGGGAAAAGTTGTCTTTTGCCAAGATATTTCTCTCACCCAGCATGGGTATATGTAAAATGACCCCCCAAAACACATTGCCCAACTTCTCCTGAGTACGGCGATACCACATGTGTGACACTTTTTTGCAGCCAAGGTGGGCAAAGGGGCACATATTCCAAAGTGCACCTTTCGGATTTCGCAGGCCATTTTTTACACATTTTGATTGCAAGGTACTTCTTCCACATTTGGGCCCCTAAATTGCCAGGGCAGTATAACTACGCCACAAGTGACCCCATTTTGGAAAGAAGACACCCCAAGGTATTCCGTGAGGGGCACGGTGAGTTCCTAGAATTTTTTATTTTTTGTCACAAGTTAGCGGAAAATGATGATTTTTCTTTTTTTTATTTTTTTCCTTACAAAGTCTCATATTCCACTAACTTGCGACAAAAAATAAAAAATTCTAGGAACTCGCCATGCCCCTCACGGAATACCTTGGGGAGTCTTCTTTCCAAAATGGGGTCACTTGTGGTGTAGTTATACTGCCCTGGCAATTTAGGGGCCCAAATGTGTGAGAAGAACTTTGCAATCAAAATGTGTAAAAAATGCCCTGCAAAATCCGAAAGGTGCACTTTGGAATATGTGCCCCTTTGCCCACCTTGGCAGCAAAAAAGTGTGACACATCTGGTATCGCCGTACTCAGGAGAAGTTGGCCAATGTGTTTTTGGGTGTCATTTTACATATACCCATGCTGGGTGAGAAAAATATCTTGGTCAAATGCCAACTTTGTATAAAAAAATGGGAAAAGTTGTCTTTTGCCAAGATATTTCTCTCACCCAGCATGGGTATATGTAAAATGACACCTCAAAACACATTCCCCAACTTCTCCTGAGTACAGCGATACCAGATGTGTGACACTTTTTTGATGCCAAGGTGGGCAAAGGGGCACATATTCCAAAGTGCACCTTTCGGATTTCACCGGTCATTTTTTACAGATTTTGATTGCAAAGTACTTCTCACACATATGGGCCCCTAAATTGCCAGGGCAGTATAACTACGCCACAAGTGACCCCATTTTGGAAAGAAGACACCCCAAGGTATTCCGTGAGGGGCATGGCGAGTTCCTAGAATTTTTTATTTTTTGTCGCAAGTTAGTGGAATATGAGACTTTGTAAGGAAAAAAGAGAAAAAAAAAAATCATCATTTTCCGCTAACTTGTGACAAAAAATAAAAAATTCTAGGAACTCGCCATGCCCCTCACGGAATACCTTGGGGTGTCTTCTTTCCAAAATGGGGTCACTTGTGGCGTAGTTATACTGCCCTGGCAATTTAGGGGCCCAAATGTGTAAGAAGTACTTTGCAATCAAAATGTGTAAAAAATGGCCTGCGAAATCTGAAAGGTGCACTTTGGAATATGTGCCCCTTTGCCCACCTTGGCAGCAAAAAAGTGTGACACATCTAGTATCGCCGTACTCAGGAGAAGTTGGAGAATGTGTTTTGGGGTGTAATTTTACATATACCCATGCTGGGTGAGAAAAATATCTTGGCAAAAGACAACTTTTCCCATTTTTTTATACAAAGTTGGCATTTGACCAAGATATTTTTCTCACCCAGCATGGGTATATGTAAAATGACACCCCAAAACACATTCCCCAACTTCTCCTGAGTACGGCGATACCAGATGTGTCACACTTTTTTGCTGCCAAGGTGGGCAAAGGGGCACATATTCCAAAGTGCACCTTTCGGATTTCACCGGTCATTTTTTACACATTTTGATTGCAAAGTTCTTCTCACACATTTGGGCCCCTAAATTGCCAGGGCAGTATAACTACCCCACAAGTGACCCCATTTTGGAAATAAGACACCCCAAGGTATTCTGTGAGGGGCATGGCGAGTTCCTAGAATTTTTTATTTTTTGTCGCAAGTTAGTGGAATATGAGACTTTGTAAGAAAAAAAAAAAATCATCATCATTTTCCGCTAACTTGTGACAAAAAATAAAAAGTTCTATGAACTCACTATGCCCATCAGCGAATACCTTAGGGTGTCTACTTTCCGAAATGGGGTCATTTGTGGGGGTTTTCTACTGTTTGGGCATTGTAGAACCTCAGGAATCATGACAGGTGCTCAGAAAGACAGAGCTGTTTCAAAAAGCGGAAATTCACATTTTTGTACCATAGTTTGTAAATGCTATAACTTTTACCCAAACCATTTTTTTTTGCCCAAACATTTTTTTTTTATCAAAGACATGTAGAACAATAAATTTGGCGAAAAATTTATATATGGATGTCGTTTTTTTTTGCAAAATTTTACAGCTGAAAGTGAAAAATGTCATTTTTTTGCAAAAAAATCATTACATTTTGATTAATAACAAAAAAAGTAAAAATGTCAGCAGCAATGAAATACCACCAAATGAAAGCTCCATTAGTGAGAAGAAAAGGAGGTAAAATTCATTTGTATGGTAAGTTGCATGGCCGAGCGATAAACGGTGAAAGTAGTGTAGTGCCGAAGTGTAAAAAGTGCTCTGGTCATGAAGGGGGTTTCACCTAGCGGGGCTGAAGTGGTTAAGCACAGGCCTGCAAAAATACGGCTTGTCTAGCAATCCTTACATATCAATAAAAGGATCTACGCCTAACAACCCAACAAATAGGAGCAATTAGTCTAAGTGACCCCTTTTTTCATCCACCCAGTCCCTTCCTCTATTTTCTTTATCATCCTTAAGGTAAGGGTCCAAGCAGTCAGCGGGAGATCTGTCAGATTTCTCACAGTGGTCCAGTCCTGGATATCAAGCGGTTCAATCTCCAGGATATTGTAAATCTGGATATGGTCTGCAGGAGATCTAATCACCACTTTACGCCCTGGGGTATTCACTAGCAGACCAAACGGATGGAGCCAACGGTAAATAATGCTCCTATCTTGTAAGACTTCCAGGAGCGGCTTCAGAGCTCGCCTTTTTTGCAGTGTCATAGGCGACAAATCCTGGAATAGGGCAATTGTTGAGCCAAAACATGCTACTGGGTGTTTGTCCCTCGTCGCTTTGAGCAGCTTCTCCTTTGTGCTGAAGCTGGTAAGTAGACAAATTATGTCTCTTGGTGCTTCTTGAGGCTTAGGGGGGGACGTAACGCTCTGTGGGCCCTGTCCATAGTGAAATCGTCCGTGGCGTCCGGGCCCAGGATTTTGTGAAAGAGTTCCACCATTGAGGCCATGATGGCGTCTGAGGGCAGAGTCTCCGGTACACCTTTTATGCGCAAGTTGTTCCTGCGCCCGCGGTTGTCTTGATCCTCTTGTAAGGTTGTACAATTGATTAATATGGGCTTGGGTATGATCAAAGCTGTTGGTAACCGCTAAATTAAAGGCAATAGTCCCTTCCCAGCCCGCTTCAAGGGATTCAACCCTGTCCCCAACCTGTTTTAGGTCGGATTTAATATCTAGCAGGTCTTGTCTCAGCGGGGCCAGCGCAGCCCCCAGCGCTTGTGTAATACAATCTCTGGATGCTGGGAGGTTATCTCTGGGACGTCTGGTACATGTTTCACTGTCCCTACCTCCATCAGAGTCGACCGAGGCGTCCTTTGCTCTCCTTGTTAAGAGGCATTTCTTTCCGGCGCCATCTTGGATTCGGCTCTAGTCGGCCTGACTCCTCTTCTCAGAAATTTCTCCATCTCTCCGTGGGTAGGGTGAGTCCCACGTGTGCCTGGGGTGTCTTTAGCTCTGTCTCTGCCGACTTTTCCCATTTCTAGGCTCCAGTTGTGGCTCAAAAAGCTTGTGTGTACGTAGCCAGAAGCAAAGCTCACACAGACATGTGTGTCTCGCTCTGCAGCCAAGCTCCGCCCCACGTCATTTCCTGTTTGAATTGATTGGTGATGTCATGTGACTAGACCTATAAATGCTACATGTTATCAGTTGTTAATGTGCAGTTGAGGAAGGCTGGACGGACCGAAACGCGTCCTGTTATGGATTAATTATATGATGAAATAAAGCATACCTTGGATACAGAAACAAGTACTCCTGCTGGGATTTATCTGTTTTTGGAATTGAGAACGATCCATTCCCGGCAAGCGTTTTTCACTAAAGAGTGGTAAGCTGTCTAATTTTGATTGAACATACTGAATGACTAGGTTATTCCATCAATGGATTATTTCTTCCCTGATGGCATGGGCATATTCCAAGATGACAATGCCAGGATTCATCAGACTCAAATTGTGAAAGAGTGGTTCAGGGAGCATGAGACATAATTTTCACGCTTGGATTGGCCACCACAGAGTCCAGACCTTAACCCCATTGAGAATCTTTGGGATGTGCTGGAGAAGGCTTTGCGCAGCAGTCAGACTCTACCATCATCAATGCAAGATCTTGGTGAAAAATGAATGCAACACTGGATGAAAATAAATCTTGCGACATTGCAGAAGCATATCGAAACATTGGCACAGCGAATGCGTGCTGTAATAAAAGCTAAAGGAGGTCCAACTAAATTTTAGAGTGTGTGACCTTTTTTTTTTGGGGGGGGGGGGGACAGGCAGTGTATATGTAAATGAGTTAACAAATGGTTCAGTGCTAGAAAACGCAGATTAGACCATTCTCATATTGGGTCACAGTAAGCACTCGACTGCACTGGGGGTCAGGATTAGAACTATTTCTGGGTCATATGTTTACTAACAGTCTTGTAGATGTATTACAGAGTGTAATTTCAATATTTTCAGATTATGAAAAGCTCCGTAAAGTAATATAATATTAAAAGGGATTTGGAAAAGCTTTGAAAAGCTTGATGAAATTGCCAATTAAACGGAGTTTGTCAATGGGAAATTTACTGTTACTTCAAGCGCAATGCTTTGTAGGGCAAGCTCAGCAGAATCTAATGTTATATTTCACTTAGCCATCTATTTCTTCATTCTGGTGATCCATATACAAATCAGCAGTGACCCTGTGCACCCTTGTTCAACCTTCTTCCCTAGCCTCCCTCTTCTTGTTTGACCAGTCTAGGCAAGATGAGTATACAGGGACCTGCCCTTTTAAATCAGGAAGGAGAGGTAGGGGCTGGCAGAGGAAGAAGGAGAAGCAAGTTTTTGGGGCCGATTCTTCAGTGCAATTAACGTCTCATTTGCAAATGCATTCAATCTAATCTTTCTAGTGAAATGACGTGTCCGTACAGCATTAAAATGTATGTGTTTCTGCAAGGCCAGATGAGTTATCACTGAAGTCCCATAACTTCACTAAATGATTATTAAACTTGAAAACCATTTTCAAACAGGTATCTGAAGTCTGTTTTGGTACCAATTGGTACATCGGAAACGAAGCCGACTTCGGAACCAGCTGTCCTGCACTGTCACACAAAATGTGGAGAGACTGAACTTTGTCAAGATGAATCAGGCATGGATCAGCCAGTATTTTCAACCACCAATGCCCGATGCATGTGATTAGATCATCCATGCTGCCTCACCCAAACCTTGAAAAAAGAGACCGGTTTCTTCTGGCTACCTGCCTCAGCTAGTACTCTGATGCTGCCTGATACAACACATCTGATGCCAAGTGCTCCTTTTTTCACTGACCTTCGTCAGCGGGTACTGGTATTGCTACCCATCGCTACACATAGTCACCGGGTCACTTTGTGGAATACTGATGCAGCTGCTGCCATCTCCACACTATGTCACCTTCACACTCTGTGGTATCCTGATGCTGCTGCTGCCATCTCCACACTATGTCACCTTGCCACTCTGTGGTATCCTGCTGCTGCCATATCCACAGTATGTCACCTTGCCACTCTGTGGTATCCTGATGCTGCTGCTGACATATCCACACTATGTCACCTTGCCACTCTGTGGCATCATGCTGCTGCTGTTGCTGCTGCTATCTCCACACTATTTCACCTTGCAACTCTGTGGAATCCTGATGCTGCTGCTGCCATCTCCACACTATGTCACCTTGCCATTCTGTGATGTGATGATGCTGCTGCCATCTCCACACTATGTCACCTTGCCACTCAGTGGTATCCTGCGGCTGCTTCCATCTCCATACTATGTCACCTTGGCACTCTGTGGTATCCTGCTGCTGCTACCATGTACAAACTATGTCACTTTGCCACTCTGTGGTTTCATGATGCTACTGCTATCTGCACACTATGTCACCTTGCCACACTGTGGAATCCTGATTCTGCTGCTGCTTCTGCCATCTGCACACTGTCACCTTGCCACTCTGTGGTATCCCCCTGATGTTGCTGCTTCTGCCACCTCCAGACTCTGTCATTGTGCCACTCAATGACCTCCTCATACTGCTGACACCTCCAGACTCCGTCATAATGCCACTCGGTGGCCTCCTCATACTGCTGCCACCTTTAGAATCTGTAATTGTGACACTCGGTAGATTTCTCCTGATGCTGCTGCTACAACCACCTTCAGGCTCAATCACTGTGTCACTCAGTGGCCTTCTCCTGATGCTGCCATCTCCAGACTTTGTCATTGTGAGACTCTGTGGCCTCCTCATACTGCTGCCACCTCCAGACTCTGTCATTGTGCCACTCGGTGACCTTCTCCTGATGCTGCTTATTCCAGACTGTGTTGTTTTCCCATTCGGTGGCCTTCTCCTGATGCTGCCAACTCCAGACTGTGTCGTTTTCCCACTCGGTGGCCTTCTCCTGATGCTGCCAACTCAATACTCTGTCATTGTGCCACTCAGTGGCTTTCTCTTGATGCTGTTACTGCCGCCACCTCCAGACTCTGCAATTGTGCCTCTCGGTCTCAACCTCAAACTGCTGCCTACTCCAGACACTGATATTGTGTCACTCTGTGGCCTTCTCCTGATGCTGCCAACTCTAGACTCTGCCATTTTCCACTCGGTGGCCTCCTCATACTGCTACCACCTCCAGACTCTGTCATTGTGCCACTTGGTGGCCTTCTCCTGATGCAGCCAACTACAGACCCTATCATTGTGCCACTCGGTGGCCTTAACATACTGCTGCCACCAACAGACTCTGTCATTGTGCCACTCGGTGGGCTTCTCCTGATGCTGCCAACTCGAGACTATGTCATTGTGCCACTCGGTGGCCTTCTCCTGATGCTGCCAACTCCAGGAAATGTCATTGTGCCACTCGGTGGCCTCCTAATACATCTGTCACCTCCAGAATTTGTAATTGTGCCTCTCGGTGGCCTCCTTATACTGCTGCCACCTACAGACTCTGTCATTGTGCCACTCGGGGGCCTTCCCCTGATGCTGCCAACTCCAGACTGTCAGTTTGCCACTCGGTGGCCTTCTCCTGATGCTGCCATCTCCAGACTATATCATTGTGCCACTCGGTGGCCTTCCCCTGATGCTGCGTCCACCACCTCCACACTTTATCATTGTGCCTCTCGGTGGCATCCTCATACTGCTGCCTCCTCCAGAATCTGTCATTGTGCCACATGATGGCCTTCTCCTGATGCTGCCAACTCCAGACTATATCATTCTGCCACTCGGTGGCCTTCTCTTCATGCTGCTTCTGCCACCTCCACACTCTGTCATTGTGAAACTCAGTGGACTTCTCCAAATTCTGTTGCTGCCGCCACTTACAGACTTTTTCATTGTGCCACTCAGTGGCCTTCTCCTGATGCTGCCGACACTTACAGACTTTTTCATTGTGCTATATTAGTCTGCCACTGGGTGGCCTTCTCTTCATGCTGCTTCTGCCACCTCCAGACTCTGTCATTGTGCCACTCAGTGGCCTTCGCTTCATGCTGCTTCCGCCACCTCCAAACTCTGTCATTGTGCCACTCGGTGGCCTTCGCCTGATGCTGCCAACTCCAGACTCCGTCCTTTGGCCACTCAGTGTCCTCCTCATACTTCTGTGACCTCCAG
This sequence comes from Bufo gargarizans, assembly GCF_014858855.1. Taxonomy (NCBI): domain Eukaryota; kingdom Metazoa; phylum Chordata; class Amphibia; order Anura; family Bufonidae; genus Bufo; species Bufo gargarizans. The sequence continues at coordinate 262,304,509 of NC_058083.1, forward strand.
GCTCTGTAATTTTGCCACTCAGTGGCCTCCTCAGTGGCCACTGTGCCAACTCCAGACTGTGTCATTGTGCCACTGTGCCATTGTGCCTACTGCCGACACCTACAGACTTTTTCATTGTGCTACTCAGTGGCCTTAACATACTGCTGCCACCTCCAGACTCTGTCATTGTGCCACTCAGTGGCTGTCACCACCACTTCTGTGAGAAGGTCTGTTAGATGTTCTTCTCCACCTGCATGAAGTTCTTTGTTTTGGCTTCACTCTGTCATCTTCTTTCCTTCTCCCAGTTGTCACCTATTTACACTAATTGTCTCCCTTTATATTCCCTCCCATACTGCCTCACTTTGCGGTTTATATTCTTCTTGGATTGTGTTCTCTGCTGGATGCTACTTCTGCTGATTCCTCAGATAAGTCTGTTTCCTTTATTTGTGTTTCCTTGCTGGCTTGTTTCTAGGTGACCCTGACTCCGTCCGTATTAAGTGCAAGGAGCCGGTGGTCGTGTCCCCTCACTATTATAGGGTTTTCAGGTGTCACATAGTATGAGGTACGTGGACATTCAATCGTCTACCATAAAGACCTTTGTATGGGCATAGCAGTCAGCGAGAGCTGTAGGGGTTTTATAGGGTTCACCCATATGCTCCTTAGTTTGGGATCAAGCCAGTCGGATGTTTATTTATAAGTTCCAGATTTCTGCAACACCATCCATGACAGTGGCCACCTCATACTTCTGTCACCTCCAGGCTCTGTTATTGTGCCACTTGGTGGCCTCCTCATACTGCTGCCACCTCCAGACTCTGTCATTGTGCCACTCTGTGGCCTTCTCCTGATACTGCCAACTCCAGACTTTATAATCAGAATATAATGTGAACTGGGTATCTTAAAACATAACTTTTACTATGTAGTTTTTAAAATTGGTTTTAAGGAAACCACATTAAGAGACAAGACTGCCAACTCCAGACTGTGTCGTTTTCCCACTCGGTGGCCTTCTCCTGATGCTGCCAACTCGATACTCTGTCATTGTGCCACTCAGTGGCTTTCTCCGGATGCTGCTACTGGCGCCACCTCCAGACTCTGCAATTGTGCCTCTCGGTGGCAACCTCAAACTGCTGCCTACTCCAGACACTGATATTGTGTCACTCTGTGGCCTTCTCCTGATGCTGCCAACTCTAGACTCTGCCATTTTCCACTCGGTGGCCTCCTCATACTGCTACCACCTCCAGACTCTGTCATTGTGCCACTCGGTAGCCTTCTCCTGATGCTGCCAACTACAGACCCTATCATTGTGCCACTCGGTGGCCTTAACATACTGCTGCCACCGACAGACTGTGTCATTGTGCCAGTCAGTGGCCTACTCATACTGCTGCCAACTCCAGACTCTGTCATTGTGCCTCTCGGTGGCCTTCTCCTGATGCTGCCAACTCCAGATTGTGTCATTTTACCACTCAGTGGCCTTCTCCTGATGCTGCCAACTCGAGACTATGTCATTGTGCCACTCGGTGGCCTTCTCCTGATGCTGCCAACTCCAGGCAATGTCACTGTGCCACTCGGTGGCCTCCTCATACATCTGTCACCTCCAGGATTTGTCATTGTGCCTCTAGGTGGCCTCCTCATACTGCTGCCACCTCCAGACTCTGTCATTGTGCCATTTGGTGGCCTTCTCCTGATGCTGCCAACTCCAGACTGTGTCAGTTTGCCATTCGGTGGCCTTCTCCTGATGCTGCCATCTCCAGACTATATCATTGGCCTTCTCCTGATGCTGCCAACTCCAGACTGTGTCATTGTCTGTGTCTTTTTGCAACTCAGTGGCCTTCTCCTGATGCTGCAAACTTGAGTCTATGTCATTATGCCACTCGGTGGCCTTCTCTTGATTCTGCCAACTCCACACTCTGTCATTGTGCCACTCGGTGGCCTTCTCCTGTTGCTTTCAACTCCAGACTATGTCATTGTGCCACTCGGTGGCCTCCTCATACAGCTGCCACTTCCAGACTCTGTCATTGTGCCACTGGGTGGCCTTCTCCTGATGCTGCCAACTCCAGACTCTGTCATTTTTACACTCAGTGGCCTTTTCCTGATGCTGCCAATTCGAGAATCTGTCATTGTGCTACTCGGTGGCCTTCTCCTGAAGCTGCCAACTCCAGACTGTGTCATTTTGCCACTCAGTGGCCTTCTCCTGATGCTGCAAACTCGAGTCTCTGTTATTGTGCCACTCGGTGGCCTTCTCCTGATGCTGCCAACTCCAGATTGTGTCATTGTGCCACTCGGTGTCCTTCTCCTGATGCTGCCAACTCCAGATTGTGTCATTTTGCCACTCGGTGACTTCCTTATACTGCTGCCACCTCCAGGCTCTGTCATTGTGCCACTCGTTGGCCTCCACATACTGCTGCTACCTCCACAATCTGTCATTGTGCCACTTGGTGGCCTTCTCCTGATGCTGCCAACTCCAAACTGTGTCATTTTGCCACTTGGTGGACTTCTAATGCTGCTTCCGCCACCTCCACACTTTGTCATTGTGCCTCTCAGCGGCATCCTCATACTGCTGCCTCCTCCAGAATCTGTCATTGTGCCACTCGGTGACCTTCTCCTGATGCTGCCAACTCCAGACTATATCATTCTGCCACTCGGTGGCCTTCTCTTCATGCTGCTTCTGCCACCTCCACACTCTGTCATTGTGACACTCAGTGGCCTTCTCCAAATTCTTTTGCTGCCGCCACTTACCGACTTTTTCATTGTGCCACTCAGTGGCCTTCTCCTGATGCTGCCGACACTTACAGACTTTTTCATTGTGCTATATTATTCTGCCACTCGGTTGCCTTCTCCTGATGCTGCTTCCGCCACATCCACACTCTGTCAATGGGCCACTCGGTGGTCTTCTCTTGATGCTGCCATCTCCAGACTCCGTCCTTGTGCCATTCAGTGGCCTACTCATACTTCTGTCATCTTCAGGCTCTGTCATTGTGTTACTTGGTGGCCTTCTCCTGATGCTGCCAACTCCAGACTATATCATTGTGCCACTCGGTGGCCTTCTCCTAATGCTGCTTCCGCCACCTCCAGGATTTGTCATTGTGCCTCTCGGTGGCCTCCTCATACTGCTGCCACCTCCAGACTCTGTCATTGTGCCATTCGGTGGCCTTCTCCTGATGCTGCCAACTCCAGACTGTGTCAGTTTGCCACTCGGTGGCCTTCTCCTCATGCTGCCATCTCCAGACTATATCATTTCCCTTCTCCTGATGCTGCCAACTCCAGACTGTGTCATTGTGCCACTCGGTGGCCTTCTCCTGATGCTGCCAACTCCAGACTGTGTCAGTTTGCCACTCGGTGGCCTTCTCCTGATGCTGCCATCTCCAGACTATATCTTTGGCCTTCTCCTGATGCTGTCAACTCCAGATTGTGTCATTGTGCCACTCGGTGGCATTCTCCTGATGCTGCCAACTCCAGACTATGTCATTGTGCCACTCGGTGGCTTCCTCATACTTCTGTCACCTCCAGGCTCTGTCATTGTGCCACTCGATGCCCTTCTCCTGATGTTGCCAACTCCAGACTGTGTCTTTTTGCAACTCAGTGGCCTTCTCCTGATGCTGCAAACTTGAGTCTATGTCATTGTGCCACTCGGTGGCCTTCTCTTGATTCTGCCAACTCCACACTCTGTCATTGTGCTACTTGGTGGCCTTCTCCTGTTGCTTTCAACTCCAGACTATGTCATTGTGCCACTCGGTGGCCTCCTCATACAGCTGCCACTTCCAGACTCTGTCATTTTTACACTCAGTGGCCTTTTCCTGATGCTGCCAAGCCGAGAATCTGTCATTGTGCCACTCGGTGGCCTTCTCCTGATGCTGCCAACTCCAGACTGTGTCATTTTGCCACTCGGTGGCCTTCTCCTGATGCTGCAAACTCGAGTCTCTGTCATTGTGACACTCGGTGGCCTTCTCCTGATGCTGCCAACTCCAGATTGTGTCATTGTGCCACTCGGTGTCCTTCTCCTGATGCTGCCAACTCCAGATTGTGTCATTTTGCCACTCGGTGACTTCCTTATACTGCTGCCACCTCCAGGCTCTGTCATTGTGCCACTCGTTGGCCTCCACATACTGCTGCTACCTCCACAATCTGTCATTGTGCCACTTGGTGGCCTTCTCCTGATGCTGCCAACTCCAGACTATATCATTCTGCCACTCGGTGGCCTTCTCTTCATGCTGCTTCTGCCACCTCCACACTCTGTCATTGTGACACTCAGTGGCCTTCTCCAAATTCTGTTGCTGCCGCCACTTACCGGCTTTTTCATTGTGCCACTCAGTGGCCTTCTCCTGATGCTGCCGACACTTACAGACTTTTTCATTGTGCTATATTATTCTGCCACTCGGTGGCATTCTGTTGATTCTGCCACCTCCACACTCTGTCATTGTGCCACTCGGTGGCCTTCTCCTGTTGCTTTCAACTCCAGACTATGTCATTGTGCCACTCGGTGGCCTCCTCATACAGCTGCCACTTCCAGACTCTGTCATTGTGCCACTGGGTGGCCTTCTCCTGATGCTGCCAACTCCAGACTCTGTCATTTTTACACTCAGTGGCCTTTTCCTGATGCTGCCAATTCGAGAATCTGTCATTTTGCCACTCGGTGGCCTTCTCCTGAAGCTGTCAACTCCAGACTGTGTCATTCTGCCACTCAGTGGCCTTCTCCTGATGCTGCAAACTCGAGTCTCTGTCATTGTGCCACTCGTGTCCTTCTCCTGATGCTGCCAACTCCAGATTGTGTCATTGTGCCACTCGGTGTCCTTCTCCTGATGCTGCCAACTCCAGATTGTGTCATTTTGCCACTCGGTGACTTCCTTATACTGCTGCCACCTCCAGGCTCTGTTATTGTGCCACTCGTTGGCCTCCACATACTGCTGCTACCTCCACAATCTGTCATTGTGCCACTTGGTGGCCTTCTCCTGATGCTGCCAACTCCAAACTGTGTCATTTTGCCACTCGGTGGCCTTCTCCTAATGCTGCTTCCGCCACCTCCACACTTTGTCATTGTGCCTCTCAGCGGCATCCTCATACTGCTGCCTCCTCCAGAATCTGTCATTGTGCCACTCGGTGACCTTCTCCTGATGCTGCCAACTCCAGAATATATCATTCTGCCACTCGGTGGCCTTCTATTCATGCTGCTTCTGCCACCTCCACACTCTGTCATTGTGACACTCAGTGGCCTTCTCCAAATTCTGTTGCTGCCGCCACTTACCGACTTTTTCATTGTGCCACTCAGTGGCCTTCTCCTGATGCTGCCGACACTTACAGACTTTTTCATTGTGCTATATTATTCTGCCACTCGGTGGCCTTCGCTTCATGCTGCTTCCGCCACCTCCACACTCTGTCATTGTGCCACTCAGTGGCCTTCTTCTGATTTTGCCGACTCTTACAGACTTTTTCATTGTGCCACTCGGCCCTCTCCTGATGCTGCCAACTCCAGACTATATCATTGTGCTATTCGGTTGCCTTCTCCTGATGCTGCTTCCGCCACATCCACATTCTGTCAATGTGCCACTCGGTGGTCTTCTCTTGATGCTGCCATCTCCAGACTCCGTCCTTGTGCCATTCAGTGGCCTACTCATACTTCTGTCACCTTCAGGCTCTGTCATTGTGTTACTTGGTGGCCTTCTCCTGATGCTGCTTCCGCCACCTCCAGACTCTGTCATTGTGCCACTCGGTGACTTCCTTATACTGCTGCCACCTCCAGGCTCTGTCATTGTGCCACTCGTTGGCCTCCACATACTGCTGCTACCTCCACAATCTGTCATTGTGCCACTTGGTGGCCTTCTCCTGATGCTGCCAACTCCAGACTATATCATTGTGCCACTCGGTGGTCTTCTCCTAATGCTGCTTCGGCCACCTCCACACTTTGTCATGGTGCCTATTGGTGGCATCCTCATACTGCTGCCTTCTCCAGAATCTTTCATTGTGCCACTCGTTGGCCTTCTCCTGATGCTGCCTTCTCCAGACTATATCATTCTGCCTCTCGGTGGCCTTCTCCTCATGCTGCTTCCGACACCTCCAGATTCTGTCATTGTGCCATTCAGTAGCCTTCTCCTGATTCTCCTACTGCCGCCACCTACAGACTTTTTCATTGTGCTACTCGGTGGCCTTAACATACTGCTGCCACCTCCAGACTATGTCATTGTGCCACTCAGTGGCTGTCACCGCCACTTCTGTGAGAAGGTCTGTTAGATGTTCTTCTCTACCTGCATGAAGTTCTTTGTTTTGGTTTCACTTTGTCATCTCCTTTCCTTCTCCCAGTTGTCACCTATTCACACTAATTGTCTCCCTTTATATTCCCTCCCATACTGCCTCACTTTGCGGTTTATACTTCGTCTTGGATTGTGTTCTGTGCTGGATGCTGCTTCTGCTGATTCCTCAGATAAGTCTGTTTCCTTTATTTGTGTTTCCTTGCTGGCTTGTTTCTAGGTGACCCTGACTCTGTCCGTATTAAGTGCAGGGAGCCGGTGGTCGTGTCCACTCACTATTATAGGGTTTTCAGGTGTCACATAGTATGAGGTACGTGGACATGCAATCGTCTACCATAAAGACCTTTGCATGGGCATAGCAGTCAGGGAGAGCTGTAGGGGTTTTATAGGGCTCACCCATATGCTCCTTAGTTTGGGATCAAGCCAGTCAGATGTTTATTTATAAGTTCCAGATTTCTGCAACACCATCCATGACAGTGGCCTCCTCATACTTCTGTCACCTCCAGGCTCTGTCATTGTGCCACTCGGTGGCCTCCTCATACTGCTGCCACCTCCAGACTCTGTCATTGTGCCACTCTGTGGCCTTCTCCTGATGCTGGCCTTCTCCTGATATCTTAAAACATAACTTTTACTATGCAGTTTTTAAAATTGGTTTTGAGGAAACCACATTAAGAGACAGGACACAAATCAATGAGAACGCCACTTACTAATTCCATAAGATAATGGAAAAAAGAAAAAAAGTTGATCTTAACAATTTTAGTAGAGATATACCTAATGGCGTCATGGTCCTTTCAAGGATAACAGAAGGACAGTTGTGACCGGAACTAAGGTGGTAAATGGCAGTGATGGTACCTACCTAAATGGAAGGTTAGGAACTAAACAGTCCAGACACAGAGCACCCGCCCTGATAGGGGCGACCCCATACGGAACCTGTCCCTGTATTGGGGCCTATTCCCTATTATACCCTATTGTACAGAGCCCTACATGCCATGTTTCGTCCCAAATTATCAGAACTCATCAGGGGACTTCAATGACCTTAGGGAAATGTATAATCGACTAAGGCAGGTTCCCTGTCGTATTCTCTTTTATAGCAAGCGTCCAGATGCAGGTGTAGGGAAGTGTCCCCTGTCCATCTGTGTCTCACCTCCAAATCTGGTAGTTTGGGAGAGCCAGACTGTGTCATTGTGCCACTCAGTGGCCTTCTCCTGATGCTGCCAACTCCAGACTATGTAATTGTGCCACTTGGTGGCCTTCTCCTGATGCTCTTCTGCCATGTCCACACTCTGTCATTGTGCCTCTCGGTGGCCTCTTCATACTGCTGCCTACTCCAGACTCAGTCATTGTGCCACTCGGTGGCCTTCTCCTGATGCTGCCAACTCTAGACTCTGTCATTTTCCCACTCGGTGACCTCCTCATACTGCTACCACCTCCAGACTCTGTCATTGTGCCACTCTGTGGCCTTCTCCTGATGCTGCCAAGTCCAGACTGTGTCATTGTGCCACTCGGTAGCCTTCCCCAGATGCTACTGCTACTGCTGCCTTTTCCTGCAGGCTTTGTCATTGTGCCACTCGGTGACCTGATCATACTGCTGCCACCTCCAGACTCTGTCATTGTGCCACTCGGTGGCCTTCTTCTGATGCTACCAACTCAAGACTGTGTCATTGTGCCACTCAGTGGCCTCCTCATACTGCTGCCAATTCCAGACTCTCTCATTGTGCCACTTGGTGGAATTCTCCTTTTGCTGCCATCTCCAGACTTTCTCATTGTGGTGCTCGGTGGCCTCCTTATACTGCTGCCACCTCAAGACTCTATCCTTGTTCCATTCGTGGCCTCCTCATACTGCTGCCAACTCCAGACTCTGTCCTTTTGCCACTCGTTGGCCTCCTCATACTGCTGCCAACTCCAGACTGTGTCATTGTGCCACTAGGTGGCCTCCTCATACTGCTTCCACCTCCAGGCTCTGTCACTGTGTTACTTGGTGGCCTAATCATACTGCCTCCACCTCCAGACCCTGTCATTGGTCAACTCTGTGGTCTCCTTTTGCTGCTTCCACCTCACCATTACTTCATAAGTCTACTCTGTGGACTTCTCATGCTGTTCCCACTCTCCCTACTACATGACTGTTCCACTATTTTGACTGTCGGCCTGGCTGACATCATCATTTATTTGACCTTTCTTCTGATCTCTCAGAAGGAAGGAAAAATGAGACGCACAACGGATCCTGTCTGTGTAGCAGCTGTAAGGCCTGTATGTTCCTATTATGATTTATAGCCAAAAGCAGGAGTGGGTGCAAAACACAGAAGACATGCAAAAATTCCATTCACGTTTCATCTCTGTTTTAGATTTAGTCCTGTATTTTGGGGCATTGGCAATACTGATGGATTATTGAGCAAATGCTGACCAAGTAAAGGTGTATGCTTCAAAGACAGGATCCGTTTTTTGTGGGTTATTGTTCAGACAGATCAGGGGAAGGGCAAATTAATCAGTGATGTCAACACAAACGTACTGCTGACACCCTCTCTACTCTTTAAGGGGGGCTCTACTTGTATAAGCGTTTAATAGAACAAGTTCTGTAGACATCTATGTGGAATCAGCTGACGACGGTGTAAAAGGAGTGCCCTTCTTCTTGGTGCTAACATCGACTTGTAAGTCTGAGTTCATACTTGAGCTATTTGGTCAATTTTGCCCATGACTGCCCAAATAAGTGAAGTGTGCAGTGATTTTAAGAGCGACGCCTGTCATCTGCATGTCATACGGACCCACAGTGTTATTTCACTACCAAAGCAGACTCCTTATGTGTGTTTCTGCAAGGCACAGTGTTCTACACCACTATAAAAGCTCTCTGCAGCCAGGAAATAGCAGTTTTGTTAATGTAATTCACCACGAATATATTCGGATTGAACCGATTTTTTCACCAAAAATTAGACTAACCAGTGAATCAAATTTTTTTATTTTATTTGCTCAGCTTTAAATACAATCATAAAAATAATTCAAAGGTAGCTGCTGCCATGGTAAATAAAGTCATGGGGTGCATCAAAAGTTGCATAGATGCACATAATAAAACCCTTGCTTTGCCTTTACATAAATAATGTATAAGTCAGACCACACAGGGATTATTGTGTACAGTTTGGGTGACTTGCATATAAGACGAACATAGCTTAGCTAAGTCAGGCGCAAAGGAGGGGCTGAGGCAATCAAGGTAATACTTATGAACCCTTAGCACCATAACAGTACAACCCTTCAAGTGCAATTGCCAGTTTGAACTCAGCTTTGTAATGTTGTGAGCATAGGAGCTTTGTCTCTGCCATCATTTGCAGATCCCAGTTGTATTATACAGCTGGCACCCTTTATTCTGCACTCTATTTATAAATGTGAGGTGCTGAGCAATTTACTCTATTACTTATACATCTTGCCTCTGGCATGATCTAAAAGTATGCCACTTACAGTGGGATGCGAAAGTTTGGGCAACCTTGTTAATCGTCATGATTTTCCTGTATAAATCGTTGGTTGTTACGATAAAAAATGTCAGTTAAATATATCATATAGGAGACACACACAGTGATATTTGAGAAGTGAAATTAAGTTTATTAAATTTACAGAAAGTGTGCTATAATTGTTTAAACAAAATTAGGCAGGTGCATAAATTTGGGCACTGTTGTCATTTTATTGATTCCAAAACCTTTAGAACTAATTATTGGAACTCAAATTGGCTTGGTAAGCTCAGTCACGGCTGACCTACATACACAGGTGAATCCAATTATGAGAAAGAGTATTTAAGGGGGTCAATTGTAAGTTTCCCTCCTCTTTTAATTTTCTCTGAAGAGTAGCAACATGGGGGTCTCAAAACAACTCTCAAATGACCTGAAGACAAAGATTGTTCACCATCATGGTTTAGGGGAAGCATACAGAAAGATGTCTCAGAGATTTCAGCTGTCTGTTTCCACAGTTAGGAACATATTGAGGAAATGGAAGACCACAGGCTCAGTTCAAGTTAAGGCTCGAAGTAGCAGACCAAGAAAAATCTCGGATAGACAGAAGCGACGAATGGTGAGAACAGTCAGAGTCAACTCACAGACCAGCACCAAAGACCTACAACATCATCTTGCTGCAAATGGAGTCACTGTGCCTCGTTCAACCATTCGGCGCACTTTACACAAGGAGATGCTGTATGCGAGAGTGATGCAGAGGAAACCTTTTCTCCGCCCACAGCACAAAAAGTGCCTCTTGAGGTGGGCTAAAGCACATTTTGACAAGCCAGCTTCATTTTGGAATAAGGTGCTGTGGACTGATGAAACTAAAATTGAGTTATTTGGCCATAACAAGGGGTGTTATGCATGGAGGAAAAAGAACACAGCATTCCAAGAAAAACACCTGCTACCTACAGTAAAATATGGTGGTGGTTCCATCATGCTGTGGGGCTGTGTGGCCAGTGCAGGGACTGGGAATCTTGTCAAAGTTGAGGGATGCATGGATTCCACTCAGTATCAGCAGATTCTGGAGACTAATGTCCAGGAATCAGTGACAAAGCTGAAGCTGTGCCGGGGCTGGATCTTTCAACAAGACAACAACCCTAAACACTGCTCAAAATCCACTAAGGCATTTATACAGAGGAACAAGTACAACGTTCTGGTATGGCCATCTCAGTCCACAGACCTGAAGAGAATTGAAAATCTGTGGTGTGACTTAAAGAGAGCTGTCCATGCTCGGAAGCCATCAAACCTGAATGAACTAAAGATGTTTTGTAAAGAGGAATGATCCTAAATACCTTCAACCAGAATCCAGACTCTCATTGGAACCTACAGGAAGCGTTTAGAGGCTGTAATTTCTGCAAAAGGAGGATCTACTTAATGTTGATTTCATTTCTTTTTTGTGGTGCCCAAATTTATGCACCTGCCTAATTTTGTTTAAACAATTATAGCACACTTTCTGTAAATCCAATAAACTTCATTTCACTTCTCAAATATCACTGTGTGTGTCTCCTATATGATATATTAACTGACATTTTTTGTCGTAACAACCAACGATTTATACAGGAAAATCATGACGATTAACAAGGTTGCCCAAACTTTTGCATCCCACTGTGTAAGGAATACAGAAGTATTGTAGTATATAGTGCAAGTATTCAAAACATACATTCAATACAATATATTAAAGGGGTTCTGCACTTTGTTTAAACTGACGATCTATCCTCTGGATAGATCATTAGCTTCTGATCGGCGGGGGTCCGACACCCGGGACCCCCGCTGATCAGCTGTTTGAGAAGGCAGTGGCGCTCCACAGTGCAGTGGCCTTCTCACTGTTTACCGCAGGCCCAGTGACATCACGACTATTATCAATGGCCTGGGCGCGGCTATGCTCCGTTCCCTTAAATGGAGCGTAGCCGCGCCCAGGCCAGTTGATACAAGTCGTGACGTCACTCAGCCAGCGGTAAACAGTGAGAAGGCCGCGGCGCTGCTGGAGCGCCGCTGCCTTCTCAAACAGCTGATCGGCAGGGGTCCCGGGTGTCAGACCCCCGCTGATCAGAAGCTAATTATCCATCCAAAGGATAGCTCATCAGTTTAAACAAAGTGCAGAACCCCTTTAAATATATAAAAAAATATATAATTTTCTCATTTCTCACTTTAAAAATAATAACAAATAACTAAGCATAATTGGTATTAGACATGAGTGAATAATTAAAACGCTCGATTTAGCTTATTCGCCGAATTTTACCCAAAAAATTTGCTTTGTGATCAATTACTTCGTCACAAAGCAAATTTTTGGGGTAAGTAGTGGGTGCAATGACAGGGAGCTGCTATAGCACCACCCCTGTCATTGTAAACCTCAGATGCTACGTTCATACATGATCGCGGCATCTGAGTGTAAAAACTGTGTAAAATTAACAATAAAAATAAAATCAAACTTACCTCCTCCATTTGTTTGTGACAGGCCAGCCGCCATCTTGCTTGAAGATCTGGAGCGAAACCTCACGCGGAGCAAGATTACATCCTCACGCCGGCCGGCGTGGTGACGTCATACGTCACTATGCACGTGATTTCCTAAGAGATCTTCAATCAAGATGGAGGCTGATACTAAGCACGAGAAAATTCGGCTTCAAGGCAAATCGAATTTATCCTGAAATTCAGATTGAATTCTACTTCGTGGGATTCGATTCGCTCATCTCTAATTGGTGTCATAATATCCAAAAAATACCTGAAGTATTAAAGGAAGTCTGTCAGCAGTGTTGAGCAGTTTTCCTTACTTAGTTTTACATAAGGTCTTGTCAATATGTTATCTGGAGTAGTTTCAATATGAAGTTTTATTTGGCCAAATTTTTCTCTCTCAAGTGTCCAGAACGGGGCTTCATTGTAAAGTGTTCTCTGCTTTCCACATTGAGCTGTTTCACAGATCCTACCTTCTGCTCTGAATGACAATTGTAGTGACCTTCTGTTTGGATGATATACCTGTCACTCAAAGAAGAGGGTACGGCTTGTGAGGCAGCTCAAAGAGAGCAAACAGTACTCCTGATGAAAAAAGCTTCAGATTTCTTTTAAAATATGTTATTTATCATACTCAGTAAAAGAATGAAAATAATCCTCAATGCCAAATTTTTTCGTTCATTGTGCCTCTGCCAAAGAATCTAATAAAAAAAAAATATTAAAAGGTTGCATTTACCCTAAATATTATCACAAATACTACACTCACACAACAAACAAACCCTCACCTAGCTCCATCTGCAAATATGCAAAGAATAATTTAAAATAAAACTTTTTTTTTTTTTTTTTTTTTTTTTAAGATAGCCAACAGTAACAAAAAGAATATCAATTAATTTGGTATCTCCATAAATATACTGACCCATAGTATAAATTTAACAGGTCATTTTCAACATGCAGTGAATTCTGTAAATATGAAAACTTTGACAGAATTGCTGTGTAATCATTGCATTATTAAAAAATTACATTTTTTAAAGTGTATACAATATGTTTTTCAGCCTCTTGAACTAGGGGTCAAGATTTCTGTAGAGCTAACAATTTAGCATATATTATTTCTTTCTGTTCATTGAGCTCAAACTTTGACATTAAAATGTTTCCATTTTTAACTGAATCCTATTTTTGCTAGTATATTTCACAAAACTTGCAATTTAGCATATCAAATAATTGTATATATTATATGTATTTTATAATAGCAATATCAATACTCACACCTACTTACCATACCATGGTTAAATTGCCTTAGCTGAGCCCCCATATTTTCTCAGTTTTGTCTCCAGCAAGTCTAAGCAATTATACCGTAAATTGTAATGGCTATTTATGATAAGAATGTTCAATAGTTTATGTATTCAATGGTATTCAATAGTTTATGACAATAAAAAATAAAATCTTTATGACTCGGTTTCAAATTTGTAGGGTGGTATAGTTAGGCACGCTATAATAACGCTCTTTCTCTTAGTATATGGTGGTATGCATGAAGCCTGATATAAACATGACACTTCAATGCCACCCCAAGATGAAAGATTTATTTCATATTATACTTAATATTTTTCAATTGTGAAAATGTCTATATGTGTTAAACAACAATTTGCACATGATTATATCAAATAGAGAGATAGCTGTTGTTTTGCAAGCAATGGTAAACTTTTTTGTATTATAAATATTTATATACAATTGCTTTCCCCTTGTAAACAGAATTTCTTTGTGCCCAAAGGGAGAGAAAACAATTTGTGTGTTAATTTTATCTCACTTGTTATGTTATGCCTCAGATGTTTTGTATATAAAAGAGATTAGATAAAAAAAATGCATGTAACCTATGTTTGAAAAAGAGGGAATTGTAATTAGAAAACATGTTAATTTAGATCTAATTCACACACCACGTGTACCCTATGTGCATATACATAAAGTAATAATAAATCATGATGCTAAGCCATACACAAATACAATTGCATCTAAAAAAAAAAAAGTAATAGAATGCTGCAATCAATATTTTGATACATTGTATTTTGAAATAGAAAAGCTATTGTTTGTTCCTCGGGGAATTTGAACAAACCAATGTGTTTTCCTAAAAAATGTTTTTGATGTCTACTACATTGTTAAAAAAAAAAAAAAAGAAAAAACATGTTTCTAAGGCCATAGTTTGGAGACTTTAGAAATGGAAATTCAAACTATTCTCAGATTAAGAAATCTCACATACATCAAAGTAGTTTTCATATCCCAAAGCAGGACAAGGATAAAATATTTGACAGTTCAGTATTCATGGATCAAGCTACAGCCAAAATAGATTCAAAGAAAAAAACTCTTTAGAGTCTCTCTTATACTTTTTTTTTATTGATTTGTCTGCCAAAAAACATGACGTTATGATGTTTTGGTCATTTACTGTATCAAAAGAGACAAATTATTATTTCCAAAAATCTGACTGATTCACTTTGGTTTACTTAAGAACAACCGTTATTTATATACTGTACCCAATTGATTATTTTATATAACACAAAATTATTTGTCTTTGACTAAACATTAGTGATGAGCGGCAGAGCAATATTCGATTTTGCTATATTTCACAAAAATATGTTCGAACATTCGTCATATATTTGCTAATTCGTAAATTCGCTATATTCATTCACAGTTTTTTGATATGCGAAAAATCGTAAACTAAAATTCATATTTTGCGCTAGTGCAAAAAGGGGGTGGTCTGGTTTAGCAACCAGTTTCAACTACACCAAGTTTGTGGCGATAGGTAAAGATGGTTGGAAGCAACGTTCGAGACAATGAGGGAGAATTCATGATCACTGTAAGTAATTTCACATTACACCAGTGTATTTGATTACATTTCACATGCATGTCAGACCAATCGCTTTATATGCAGATAGAGTGTTATAAATTATTCAGAAAATAGCCACTTATCCGAATTTCTTTTTGCGATACATATAACTTTACTTTTTATCATGTATTAGTAGATATTACTGATTGATGCATTAAGTATTGTTGTGACATCACAGCATTTTGTCAGTAGCATGTATGTATGGACAGCAGAGAAATATCTCTCACATGCACATTGCACATCCATTTTCCTGCTGCACAATATATACCCCAAAGAAGAGTGGGCAAATCTTGCCAAGTCAAAATGTGCCATGCTGATAGACTCATACCCAAAATGACTGAGTGCTGTAATAAAATCAAAAGGTGCTTCAACAAAGTATTATTTTAAGGGTGTGCACACTTATGCAACCATATTATTTTATTTTTTCTTCCCTCTACCTAAAATAATTTCAGTTTGTTTTTCAATTGAGTTGTACAGTTTATAGGTCACATTAAAGGTGGAAAAAGTTCTGAAATGATTTATCTTAGCCTCACAGAAACCTGACATTTTAACAGGGGTATGTAAACTTTTTATATCCACTGTGTATATATATATATATATATATATATATATACAAATATTTATACAAACACATGACAAGGCACTGTATATTTATATATATATATATATATATATATATATATATATACAAATATTGATATAAACACATGACACGGCACAGCCTCAAGAAAATTTGAAAATGTGCGTTTATTAAACCAAAAGCGATGTTTCAGTCCACACAATGGGACCTTTCTCAAGCAGTGACAAAAGTCAATGGTGCCAAGTACAAATACAAATACAGATTATTTAATCTAAACTTTTAATAATTGAATTACATTTAATGTGTTTGATTCGTATTGTGTCTAAACATAAAAAATTATATAAAAAAATATCCACACTCTGAATATATTACTAATTTCCATTAAAGTAAATGAACCAAATTCCATATAAAATAATATATCAAAAAGTAATTTTGTCATTAAAATATCAGGTGTACCGATTAAAAACATAATGAAGGGGGCCAAGAACTAACCAGCATGGATCCAATATAGCGTCCCGTTTGGTTAATTGAGCATCTTGGCGCATTGCTTCCGCATTATATAAAGAAAAATGTGATACGTTAATGTGATCGTATTGACAAAGGAACACACACAGGCCGCGAGTGTCCATAGACAGGGCATTCACATGATAACAGATAACGTGTTTGCGCCTGAAATTGAACGCAAACTGAGCCACAAGCGCATCCTGTCTATGCAGTCACATAATAGCAACCATGAAAATGAGTAGACTAACTCTCAAAATGGTGACATGGTTTAATTAATATAATATATACCACAGTTTCTATTGTAAATTGAAAAGCATTGGTTCTATAAAAATCGCATGTGCAAATTATCATTACATTATTGTCAAGAAGTAACATGAAATAAAAATGTATATTTAGATATATACATGTGGCAATAACACTCCATTCCCAAAACAGGATTACCACACAGATGAGTATAACGCCAGTCACACCCAACCATGTGGAGAGGTCAATACGGAAGTCAGGCATCCTGTTCAGAACGACAGACAACACCATGTTCGTACCTATAACCTGATTTAAACAAAACAGAAAGTAATAAAATAATAAAAAGTTATTAGGTTTCTCAATCAGTCCTGTACAACTGCACAAGACCTTTTGACAAGGGAAGCACACATGCGGTCCACACAAATTTTTTATAAGAACCGCACCAGGACCACCCAAAACCCAAGAAAAAGTTAAATTTTAACATATAAAAAAAATAAAAAATAAAAAAAATGTTTTAGTGAATGAAGCATAACTCTGCATGATTTTATTTTATTTAAACTAATCTTTATATGTATATAAATCTTGACAATATATGATGAACAGAGCACATGCGCAAAAATGGAGCATGCACACCAGTTTAAGAGAAGTCTAATACTCGATTGTTGATAAAGTCCAAGGGCGAATAAGTGGTCCATGCTGGTTGTCCTCAGCAGTTTCAGGACATACTGCAGCAGCATATAATTGGGTAAGGGTATATTATAAGGCCTACACCTAGCTCAACTAAACTCAGCAGGAGCAGGACACACTGCATGAGGTAAATGGTAAAGTTGTAGTGTAAGGTATACACATAGATGGGCCTAACTGAGCATGAAAAGAGCTGACAACAGCATGTAAATGGTAACCTTGTAGTGTACGGCATACACATAGATGGGCATAACTGAGCATGAAAAGAACTGACAACAGCATGTAAATGGTAACGCTGTAGTGTAAGGCATACACATAGCTGGGTCTAACTGAGCATGAAAAGAACAGACAACAGCAAGTAAATGGTAACCATGTAGTGTAAGGCATACACATAGATGGGCCTAATTGAGCAGCAACATAACAGACAGCAGCGGGGAAATGGTAACATTGTAGGATAAGGCCGACACATAACTCATCAAGATCAGATTCAGGACAGGCAGCAGCAGCCACATGGTAATGTTCGAGTCTAAGGCATGCAAATAGCTCGGCCTAACTCAGCAGGAACAGACAGCAGCAGGTTCTAAGTTTGCTGCAGGAATGTGTTTCCAGGAATGGGCCCCCACCATATCAGGGCAACACTGAAAATAAACTAAGACACCTCTGACAGCAGCAGGTTGTAAGTTTGCAGCAGAAATGTGCTTCCATGCATAAAAAATGCTATATTTCAATTGTATATTAAGTTTGTACAGCCCACAATGAATTAGCACAACATTAGCTCCACATGCTGCCCGCATATTTATCAACAATGTGTGGACATATGCATACATCTGATATCAGTCCATCACCCATTCGGTAATGCTGGCAACACTTTCTAATGACATAAAATAACTTAGCTGATTCAGATAGATGACATGTTGCTCCAATGCTCTCACAGATGTAGGAACACGGCTGGGGGGCTCCAGAGGGCAAAAATAACAGCTCAGTCTCACTGGGGGAATGGATTCCCATTTAAATAGGGGAATACTGGGTGGGCTGCTATCAGATTCATCAACTTCCTACTCAGCTCCACCCCGATTAGTCACATGGGGGCCGATCATCATTGTCATTGGATAGCAGTCTCTTAAACACCTCCCCCTCCTAGCCTAGCGAGGTTTAAAAGGACACAAAGCATCCCAAGCTCCACCTGGAGGCGTGTCACTCCGCCCACTGCCTTACGCATCTCCCTCTGAGCAAATGATCGAAAAGAAGATGTCCATGCGTTGGGACAGTGTTTAGTTGTGTCAGAAAAGTGATAGAGCTATTTGGGATAATGTTTGCTGTGTTAAGAAAGCAATAGGGCTGTATAAGGACAGGTCAGTCCTGTTAGATCCCTTTATATTTTGTCTCTATTTGTACAAGCTTGTCCCTATTCTGGCTACTGTACACTATATTGGAAATTTCTGGGTCATCCTATGAGAGGTTAGCCCAGGAACCTGGACAGAGTGCACTTATCATTGAAGTGCATCTGTAGATCCTGGTTGGACCAAATATTTATATTGTATCTATATAGAATAAAGGTTAAGTTTTAGAAGTTGCCCTCAGTGATAGTTGCTTTGTAATAGCAACTGTCTTTTGAAATGTGTGTATTCAGTGATTGTGTTGTCTCTCCATGGCTTGATTTATGTCAGGTACATTATATACGGAGGTCCTATTTAGAGAAGCACAAGATCTATTTTCAGATAAGGAGCTACCTGGTCTGTCGAACTCAGTTACATTTAAACTTGCTTTCACTGATCTATATGATGGGTATAAAAATAATATAAAATCATTGTGGGAAATTAAATCACAAGAGAGCTACTTGGAACATATAATCATCCTTAAGGGATTATGTATCCCTATCTCCCCTGCTTTACGTATACGGTCACCAGGTTTGTTGGCACAGTGGGAACAAGAATTGGCTAACAGTTCACTTAGACTTATGAGTTTACTTTTAGAGGAAGAAAACGTTTTCTTTGAAAAGTCATCAGTAATACTAAAAGAATTGATTGACCTGGCTGTGTCCTTTAAGGCCGACCCTGACTTTAATAAAAGAGAGTCATCACTACAAACTGCAGTAGAAAGATTTCAGGGCCATATTAAGGAATGCAAGCATAGACAAATCAATAAAGATCTTAAGGAGTTCAAAGAGAATAGGGCCTATCAATTGGATAGTAAACCACCTCCCCCTTCTGAGTCTGAGTTATCATCCTCTGAACAGGAATTTTCGGATTCAGAAACCTCTTATTTGAGAGGTGGAACTAATTATAAATGTACACAAAGGGGTGGAGAGGACGAGTTAATAATGGAAGATAGCCAAGCTCAGGTGGTCAGAGGGGAGGAGGGGGGCGAATCATCTTCCTCCTCATATGTACCCTCTTCTTCTATCACTACCAGCGCCTGGGGGGATTTTTTTGCCAAAGGCACTTCCTATCAGTTACGGAATCGCACAAGGGTAGGAGAGGAATAGAAGGAAGGGATGAATTACAAATTATTCATCTTTCTTCTAGGACCATGAGTGACACTGTAAGTAATCTGTTGAAAAATGGACTATCATTCGTCCCCACAACCAAGTTCGACTCTTTTACATGGGTTAAAGACCTCCACCTGTTCTCCCGAAAATTGAAATGGCATAAATTCATTAAGTATAATAATAAACTCACTTGTGAACAACTTGGAATTCAGGATAGTGAATATGCAGATCTAAAAATATTCATGGACCTTCTGGAGGAAGGAACACGTAAACCAGGACATGGGCCCTTTTCGGACCTTCGTACAAAAAGTACAAAACTTCCACCTCCCATGAATTATGATCACATAGATATTGTTTTACAATCGGTGATCGCGGCTATAGAGAGGCTACCTGCATCTTCTCCATCTTTTTGAAATCTTTCTGGCCCTGAAACTGAGGCCCCTGTGTGTCTTGAAAAATATCCCTCCATAGTAATCAAACCTGCTGATAAAGGGGGGAATCTTGTCATAATGGATTGTAGTCAATACAGCCAAATGTGTGAACACCTACTTAGTGACCGTAACTGCTACCGTATTGTATCTTCTGTCCATACCAATGCATTTTCTCAACAACTAGTGTCCATCCTTGATGGGGGCCTTAAGAAGCGAGTCATCAATGAGGCGGAATACCGCTACCTGAGACCGAGTTCACCTCCTGGGTTTGTGGGAGGACAATGTGGTCTTTCCTGACACTCATTCTTGGTGGTGTGACAAAATTGTGTTTTGGACATGTTACATTGACAATGTCTTTGTCATCTGGAATGGGAATCTGGATGAGTTTCAATCATTTGTCAAAATATTGAATACGAACGAGATCGGCCTGGCATGTACTTTTAAGTGTCATCCTGATACATTAACAATTTTAGATGTGCGAGTTACCAAGGAGATAGATAGTTTAGTCACAACCACCTTTAGGAAGACCACTGCATTGCTCAGAACAAGAGAGTTTTTATTGTGAATCAAGAAAGCTTCATAACCGCTTTAGGGCAAGGGGGTATCCCCGGCAGGTCTTTAGGAATGCATTACCGAATACGGATTCACGGGCACGGAACACTCTTTTGGTCCCCAAGGAATCAGATTACAAGGGAGGGGGGTCATTAGGATTATTTCTACTTTTGATGCTGAGAATAAGAGGGTGAGGAAAATACTTGGGAAGTATTGACCAGTACTTCGGATGGATCTAGGTGTGGCTGACGTCATACTACCTTATCCATGTATCCCATTTAGACCTGGTAAAAGTCTACGTGACCAACTGGTCCACAGCCATTTTTGACGTCCGATTCCAACTGGGACATGGCTGGACAAGAAACCACTGGGCATTTCCCTGTGTGGGACATGCTCGGCCTGTAGCTATGTTAAGAACTCAAAGGTCAATGTTTGTTCAGCCACAAATGTTATTTAAACTATAAGGGACTTTGTCAATTGTAGGAGCAAAGGGGTAGTATACCTCTGTCAGTGCTCCTGTCCCTTGGATTATGTGGGGAAAACATTCAGAGAACGTTGCTGCCGTATTCTTGAACATATAAATGACATCAAGAAAAAAAAACAATACTCTGGTGGCTAATCATATGTGGGAATGTCACAATGTAGATCATGGGTCATTGTCTTTTTCGTCATTAGAAGTGATAAAGCCTTCCCCCAGGAAAGGTGACTGGGACCGGAGAATCCTCCAAAAAGAAACGGAGTGGATTTAAAGGTTCCGGTCACAGTCACCTGGTGGATTGAATGAGAGACTTACTTTTTCCTGCTATATTTGATGGTGGCTCCTTATTTGTATTTGAAAAGCTTCACTTCCAGTTATGACAGGACTTGTGACTTTAAATTGACGCAGGAAGCTTACATTTTTTTGTTATTTAAACTGTGTTATATCTGACGGTCAAGTGTGTATTTTATTTATTTATAATTATGTAGTGCTGTATTTTGCCAGGGAATGGGTCTCTTATTAGAATCACCATATTGTTAGTTTGTAGTGATGACTCTCTTTTATTAAAGTCAGGGTCGGCCTTAAAGGGCACGACAAGGTCAATTAATTCTTTTAGTCTTACTGATGATTTTTCAAAGAAAACTTTTTCTTCCTCTAAAAGTAAACTCATAAGTCTAAGTGAACTGTTAGTCAATTCCTGTTCCCACTGCGTCAACAAACCTGGTGACCGTATACATGGAGCAGAGAAGAAAGGGATACGTAATCCCTTAGGGATGATTTTATGTTCCAAGTACCTCTCTAGTGATTTAATTTCCCAACATGATTTGATATTATTTTTATGCCCGTCATATAGATCAGTGAAAGCAAGTTTACACGTATCTGAGTTTCACAGACCAGGTAGCTCCATATCTGAAAATATATCTTGTGCTTCTCTAATTAGGGCCTCTGAATATAATGTACCTGACAGAAATCAAGCCATGGAGAGACAACACAATCACTGAATACACAAATTTTCAAAAGACAGTTGCTATTATAAAACAATTATCACTGAGGGCAACTTCTAAAACGTAACCTTTATTCTATATAGATACAATACAAATATTGGGTCCAGCCAGAATTCTGATAATGGTAGTACGATCAGAGAAATGCAGACAGAATTATGCAAACAAGGACAGAGAATATAGAATATAACCGTCCCTGTTCTTGCCCATAAATGACTACTAGGCCCAGAGATGCACTTCAATGATAAGTGCACTTTGTCCAGGTTCCTGGGTTAACCTCTCATGGGTTGACCGAGAAACTTTCAATATAGTGTATATTAGCCAGAATAAGGACAATCTTGAACAAATAGAGACAAAAGATAATGGGATCTAACTATCCCTATTCTTGCTCTTATAAAAATTGCTCAACCCAGAGATGCACCTTGATGGTCAGTGCACTCTGTCCACGTTCCCAGACTGACCTGTCCTTATACAGCCATATCGCTTTCTTAACACAGCAAACAATATCCCAAATAGCTCTATCACTTTTCTAACACAACTAAACACTGTGCGCCATCTTCTTTTTTTCGATCATTTGCTCAGAGGGAGATGTGTAAGGCATGGGGCGGAGTTACACGCCTCCAGGTGGGGCGTGGGATGCTTTGCGTCCTTTTAAACCTGGTTAGGCTAGGAGGGGGAGGTGTTTAGTAGACTGCTATCCAATGACAATGGTCATCGACCCTCATGTGACTAATCGGGGTAGAGCTGAGTGGGAAGTTGACGAATCTGATCGCAGCCCGCCCAGTATTCCACTGTTTAAATGGGAGTCCATTCCCCCAGTGAGACGGAGCAGTTATTTTTGCACCTACCATCAAGGTGCACCTCTTGACTGAGCAGTTTTTATAAGGGTAAGAATAAGGATAGTTAGATCCCTTTATCTTTTGTCTCTATTTGTACAAGATTGTCCCTATTCTGGCTACTGTACACTATTTTGGAAGTTTCTGGGTCATCCTATGAGAGGTTAGCCCAGGAACATAGTGCACTTATGATTGAAGTGCATCTCTGGGCCTAGTAGTCATTTATGGGCAAGAACAGGGATGGTTATATTCTATATTCTCTGTCCTTGTTTGCATAATTATGTCTGTATTTCTCTGACCGTACATTGTTTTAATAGCTTTTTTTTCGTGCTACGATTATCAGGATCCTGGTTGGACCAAATATTTTATCGTATCTATATAGAATAAAGGTTAAGTTTAAGTTGCCCTCAGTGATAATTGATTAATAAAACTAGATAGCTTTGCAATGTGGATTCAGTGACAACATATAATATGCCACAATGCCACCCAGCCACCTACTACAGTATTACCCAAGCAAGTGCTTCTTGGACAAGGTGAACTGAGTGGTGGCCCTGTGTTTGTACTCATTAGCATGGCAGGAATGCAGGAACTCCAGAGATTCCAGAGGCTGCTCTGCACTTTTGGACTGCTGACTCTTCTAGACCATTAACCGCATTCTTTACCTTGGAAGTAGAGATGGGCAAACCACTCAAGATTCAGTACTGTTCAGGTTCACCAAATTTAAATAAAAGTTTGCTTAGGTCCTAAATCGATTTGTGTCTGAGTAACACTAATATATATAGCTATGGGAAAACGCACATTTGACAGCTCTAACTTGCAGAATGTTTAAAACCACTCCTCGCCTATGCATGTGTTGTGCCATGTGTTGTGCTTTTTCATATTTCAACACTTTCAAAAATTGGGGGCAGATGATGTTCAAACACACGGTGTTATGAGATAAAAAAAAACACAAGTGTAGATTGTCAGAAGAAAAAGTGGCTCATTACGAACGAGCCTAAATAAATTCTCCCTTTTAATTGGGAGCAGCAGCAGTGCAGTGTGATAGTGGAAAGGGTATGGATATAGTGGCATACGGCTGCAATAGTAGCAGCAGCAGAAGCAGATAGCATGGAACATACAAGACAATAGAATGGCAGTGATGCGCAGCAGCAGTTGAGGCAACGGTGGCTGCAGCAGCAGCCATATGGTGCATGCTGGCAAGAAGGCAGCAGCATTATGGAGGCAGCAGCAGCCTTACAGAAGATCGTGGTCGGCAGGCCACAGCACAGGCATGATAGCTTTGGTGGTATGATGGAGGTGGCAGCAGAAACAGCCGTACAGAACATGATGGTTGGCAGGTCTCAGCACTGGCATGTTGGTGACAGTGGCATGATAGAGGCAGTAGCAGCAGCCATACAAAAGATGATGGTTGGCAGGTCTCAGCAGTAGCATGATGGTGGCGGAGGCATGATGGAGGAAGCATCTGTACAGAACATGATGGGTGGCAGGTTGCCGCAGTTTGAATACAGTGGGATGTGAAAGTTTGGGCAACCTTGTTAATCACCATGATTTTCCTGTATAAATCGTTGGTTGTTAAGATAAAAAATGTCATTTAAATATATCATATAGAAAACACACACAGTGATATTTGAGAAGTGAAATTAAGTTTATTGGATTTACAGAAAGTGTGCTATAATTGTTTAAACAAAATTAGGCAGGTGCATAAATTTGGGCACCACAAAAAAGAAATTAAATCAATATTTAGTAGATCCTCCTTTTGCAGAAATTACAGCCTCTAAAAGCTTCCTGTAGGTTCCAATGAGAGTCTGGATTCTGGTTGAAGGTATTTTGGACCATTCCTCTTTACAAAACATCTTTAGTTCATTCAGGTTTGATGGCTTCCGAGCATGGACAGCTCTCTTTAAGTCACACCAGAAATTTTCAATTATATTCAGGTCTGGGGATTGAGATGGCCATTCCAGAACGTTGTACTTGTTCCTCTGCATAAATGCCTTAGTGAATTTTGAGCAGTGTTTATGGTTGTTGTCTTGTTGAAAGATCCAGCCCCGACACAGCTTCAGCTTTGTCACTGGTTCCTGGACATTGGTCTCCAGAATCTGCTGATACTGAGTGGAATCTATGCGTCCCTCAACTTTGACAAGATTCCCAGTCCCTGCACTGGCCACACAGCCCCACAGCATGATGGAACCACCATCATATTTTACTGTAGATAGCAGGTGTTTTTCTTGGAATGCTGTGTTCTTTTTCCTCCATGCATAACGCCCCTTGTTATGGCCAAATAGCTCAATTTTAGTTTCATCCATCCATAGCACCTTATTCCAAAATGAAGCTGGCTTGTCAACATGTGCTTTAGCCCACCTCAAGCGTCACTTTTTGTGCTTTAGGCAGAGAAAAGGCTTCCTCTGCATCACTCTCGCATATAGCATCTCCTTGTGTAAAGTGTGCCGAATGGTTGAACGAGGCACAGTGACTCCATTTGCAGCAAGATGATGTTGTAGGTCTTTGGTGCTGGTCTGTGGGTTGACTCTGACTGTTCTCACCATTCGACACTTCTGTCTATCCGAGATTTTTCTTGGTATGCCACTTTGACCCTTAACTTGAACTGAGCCTGTGGTCTTCCATTTCCTCAATATGTTCCTAACTGTGGAAACAGACAGCTGAAATCTCTGAGACAGCTTTCTGTATCTTTCCCCTAAACCATGATGGTGAACAATCTTTGTCTTCAGGTCATTTGAGAGTTGTTTTGAGACCCCCATGTTGCTACTCTTCAGAGAAAATTAAAAGAGGAGGGGAACTTACAATTGACCCCCTTAAATATTCTTTCTCATAATTGGATTCACCTGTGTATGTAGGTCAGGGGACACTGAGCTAACAAAGCCAAGTTTAGTTCCAATAATTAGTTCTAAAGGTTTTGGAATCAATAAAATGACAACAGTGCCCAAATTCATGCACCTGCCTAATTTTGTTTAAACAATTATAGCACACTTTCTGTAAATCCAATAAACTTAATTTCACTTCTCAAATATCACTGTGTGTGTCTCCTATATGATATATTTAACTGACATTTTTTATCGTAACAACCAACAATTTATACAGGAAAATCATGACGATTAACAAGGTTGCCCAAACTTTCGCATCCCACTGTAATTAGAGCAGTTGCATGATGGAGGCAGCAGCAGCCATACAGAACATGATGGTTGGAAGGTTGCAGCAGAAGCAAGATGTGGCAGTGGCATGATGAAGGCAGCAGTACAGAACACAATGATTGGCAGGTCGCCGTAGTGGCATGATGGTGGCGGTGGCATGATGGAAACAAAAGCATCTATACAGAACATGTTGTTTGGCAGGTTTACAGCAGTCGCATGATGGCGGCCATGGCATGATGGAGGCAAAAGCAGCCATATAAAACATGATGGTTGGCAGGTCACAGCAGTTGCATGATGATGGTGGTTGCATGATGGAGAAAATCAGGCAGCCACAATCGTAAGAAGGGGTACTGCCAGCAAGACCAGATCTATTCATCAGCCTCAACCAGAGGAGTGTGAAAATCGTCTCCAATTTAGGCTCCGTTCACTTTGACAAAAGTGATGTTTTGAACACTGGTGGAGGACAATTTGGTCTGTTTGGGTGGAACCACACCCGCTGTGGTGCTGAAAACACTCTCCAAGATGACACTGGAGGCTGGGAAAGATAGAAGAAAAAGAGTGTGCTGTGCCAGTTTGGGCCACTTTTCCAGTCTGCCTGCCAAGAAATTCATGAGTCAGATTTATTTAGTCTGGAGCACTCTGGTCAGTTTATATCCGGAAAGATCTAAGTAAAATGGATCTAGAGTTTAGCTATAACCCAAAAGACATCATTAAGTTTATCATATCATTTTGGTGAAAAAATGCATATAATGTTTATGACACATGCTCCAAGTGTGGAAAAGCAAAAGATTATAGTATGTCTAGGTTCCAGAGGTGCTCAATAATCCAAAATAATATAAATTATTACATTATTAAATTATTATTATAAAAATTGGCTACATCCATAAAGAACTGAACTATTCAATGATCATGCAAATTATCGAGCTCTTGTGTCA
The DNA here is from genome assembly GCF_014858855.1 of Bufo gargarizans. Classification (NCBI taxonomy): domain Eukaryota; kingdom Metazoa; phylum Chordata; class Amphibia; order Anura; family Bufonidae; genus Bufo; species Bufo gargarizans. The sequence continues at coordinate 262,331,392 of NC_058083.1, forward strand.
AGACCTGGTGTCCAATCAGATCACACCTATAATCATTACATATCTGCCTGAGGCATAATTACATGCTAAGTTTTGCAGCAAGTCGAAAATTCTATCTGAGTTTATTATTCTTTTTATTTTGTCTAAATGTGAAAAGTCAGTGGCAGAGTGTTATTTTTTTCCCATTCACCCTGGAAATAGTTACTAAAAACTAATCAGTGAGCTTTATGTACCCCAAAATGATATCATTAAATACTTTAACTTGTCCTGCTAAAACAAGCCCTTATACAGCTACATTGACAGAAATATGAAAAGGTATAGCAGTTGTTGGAAGCTATGATGAAAACATTTAATAAAATTGCTTGGTCAATACGGTGCAACAGGCCCGTCACTAAGGGTTTAACCATGCTTTGTATTTAGTTATATTTACAGACCTGAAGCAACCAACTGATGCAGTATGGTCAGTTTTTGAAGTTCTTTGCATCCCATTGAAATGAAGATAAATGTCAACAGGTAACTTCTATAATATGAAACAAAACTTTTACCATGTAAACGTAAAGACACATTTTAATAAGTATCTGGCCTTGTGTCTGCTTTCCTTTTATATTATTTAATGCAGTCATTTATCAAATTAAGCAAATTAAAAATTGTAACCTATTTAACTGTGGGTATCTGTCAGTCATGCACATTATAGAGACTTAATTTCTGTTTATTGTCTATCATGCAGCGTTTCTAATCTTCTAGTATATCAAAGCAAGCAGCAGGTAATATTATAAAATTACCAAGGGGAAGTGGATTAATTTCTACATTCACATTGTGATGTTCTATTTATTAAGCATTAGATTTAAGTCTTTGGAAGCAAGTTAATCTCATGTTGACAAAATTATCCGTGTGGAAAGGCCAAGGCTGGGCAAATATGTGAATGATTGGTTACTAGAGTAGAGTGAATCGATTCTAAACAAATCAAATGTGTCTTTAATTTTCCAGAAATTCAGATTCCATCCAAATCCAAATCTTTTGCAGTTTAATTCAGACGGATCTCTCAAAATAGTCCAATAGTGTTGTTGGGCTGCCCTCTATGTCAGTTTGTGAGGTGCAAAGAGGAGTGGGTGTAGTCCCAATTCCAATAGTAAAAAAAATACCACTGCATACTCAAATTATAATGCAAGTTAAATGTTTTTGTATTTTTTACAATATCCTCCAAATATAATAGTATACTTGTCCATCCAGTTCGGCCTGTTATCCTGCAAGTTGATCCAGAGGAAGGCAAACAAAAAAAAAACTGTGCGGTAGAAGCTAATTTTCCCCACTAAAGGGGGAAAACATTCCTTCCCGACTCCAATCAGGCAATCAGAATAACTCCCTGGATCAACGACCCATCTCTAGTAGTTATAGCCTGTAATATTATTACACTCCAGAAATACATCTAGGCCCCTCTTGAATTCCTTTATTGTACTAACCATCACCACCTCCTCAGGCAGAGAGTTCCATAGTCCCACTGCTCCTACCGTAAAGATTGGCAAAAAGGAATGCCTAAGGTATATGTGACAGTTTCGTCTTTGACGTTTCAGTCTATTCCACGACCTTGGTCACAGAGTCACATAGGAGGAAGTGAGAAGGTTAGAGAAGTCCCTGTGGCTCAGTGTGGAGTCACTGCAGGGAAGGCACATGGTGTGTAGGCTCCCTTAATTCTCTGAAAATGGCAGCCGCCATTTTATAGGTCAGAAGACATCAAGATGGCATCTGCCCAAAAAAAAAAAATGTTGACCATGTGCTAATTTAAAAATAAAATACAACAGTGCAGTTTTCTTTTTAACAAAATCCAGGACAGGCAACCCTCAGTTCATTATCAGAGCTTTATTTAGATTTATTTAGATTATCAGACCCAGAGACAGCAAGTATTATACTGTAGATCTTGTATCAAATACCCAGAGTGATGCCACCCCTATTCATTCATATTTCAACCTCTCCAACCTTTCTTCTTGCCTTGCCTTTTTATTTTTTTCCCCACAGCCATTTTTTGCTATTTTATACTATGTTTACCCATTGACTAACATATTGGAGTTAGCTAATTGGATAGTACCACATTTTAAAGCTAAACATGCATGTCCATTGGTCTTTTTAAAAGGAAACATACATGCTCATTGGTTGATTGTGTACTATTGTTTGAATGGTGGCAGTTGCACATTTGAAATGCGGAAGCAAAATCATATAGCCGGACAAACAAATACTCTCCTAAACACACCATCAAAGGAAAGCCAACAATTATTCTGAACAGCCACTACAAACCCTGAAGACTACATTTTTGCATTCAATTTAAACAGAAAAATCTTTATCCTTCCTACTCACCTGAACTCCATTTTCTAGACAAAAGTGTTAGGTTTAGGGATAAGACAGATTTATCAAAAACATTTGACATTTGATAAATGTGGCATAAAGTACTCCGACACAGACTCAAGCAAAACTGACTTCAAATATTCCCATCATGATAAATTCCACCCATTATGTTTAGCCTCAAAATATGTTTTGTCACAGTTTCTTGGTGACATTTTTCTAGCTATTTTTTTTGTATAGACATATTGCTCAGTTTGGTTTTCTTCCCATATCGCCCAATTGCAGACTGATGTTAATTTAATTGCAGCTTAACTTTGTGTGTTGTTTGACCAACATACATTTTACCGCATGGACACTTCAACAAATAAATAATATTTTTACACTGACAGGTGAAAAAATCTTCGGTGTTAATCTTGAATCCCTGAGTGGGATGACAGATATTATCTCCTCTAATAATTCCATTACAGATTACATAGGACATACATGGAAATGTGCCCCTTTTTTGTGTCTTCAAAAATTGCTGTTGTGAAATGCGGCAAGGTGCAATGTCAGCTCTAATCAATTGATTTGCCAAATACTTCCCTTTATGGTACACAAACGGTGGTTAACCTTAAAATGCTATCCAAACTTGGGGTCTTGATGGAGCAAACCCTAATGTTTCATGACAATTTTGTTTTATTAAATCAGAATGGTATCATATGTTGATATAAATAGTAACTCTTCATTACCCCTTGTACCTTCTGTTCCTTTGGGAGCAATCAAATTCTCTCATTCATCCTAACTTTTACTACCACCTCTTATTCATATCTCCTGGCTACAAAATTATAGACCATCTTCTCCATATTACTCAGGTATCTACTCTTCTCACTATGTATACTTCTAGTAGGAATCACCTGACTTTTAAGAATACCTTTAAAGAATACCTTAATACCTTGGTCAAAGAAAATTAAAATAATTATTGTTGCCTATTTAGATACTGTACAAATGTAACAAATTCTAACTTTATGACTCTCCAAAATCAGAAGATATTGTCCACATACCTTAAACACAAAGTAATGTGGGAGGTATGTGGACCTTCAAACATCAAGGAGGGTTCAAATCTAGAAATAAATATATTAGCAAACCTCAGAGCTACAGAAGACCCCATTGAAGTCCTCTACAGCTACAAATAGAACTCAGACCCAAACCGGAAATAATTTTTGGTCAATATTAATTCTAGCAAAGTCATAAGCATGTCAATAAATTTACCTGTTCAACACACATGCAATTAGTAGAAAATTGTGTAGCCTCTTCATATTATGCATATTATAATAGCAATGTGCTATTACCATCAAACCTGCTTACAATATATTACAATAACACATGAACCCTCTGAATTATAAAGTGTTGCAAAATCTGTTACCATTAGTGATGGACGAACATTGGCTGGGAAGGATTGAGAACGCGAACGTCAAATGTTTGCGAACCGCGTGTTTGAGGCAGGCCCCATTCACTTTAATGGCAGGCTAACTTGAAAAAACCTTCAGGTCATATTTGGCTGGAGGTACATTAGGTGGTCACTGGATGAAAATTTTACTGTAGGCCACTACAGGCCCCCAAAATTAGGCATTCAACTGACAGAAAAGAACTTGTAATAATGTGGCTAGAGGTACATTAAGCGGTCACTGGCTAAAAAATTGACTGTAGGCCAGTATAGGCCCCTAAAATTAGGCATTAACCTGACAGAAAAGAACAAGTGATTATGTGGCTAGAGCTACTGTACATTAGGCGATAACTGGATAAAAATGTTAAAGTAGGCCACTGGAGTATAGGCCCCAAAAATTAGGCATTCACCTGACAGAAAAGAACTTGTGATTATGTGACTGGAGGAACATTAGGCTGTCACTGGATAAAAGTTTTACTGTAGGCCACTTGAGTACAGGCCCCCCCCCCATTAGCACTAAATTAGCGGTGGAGCACCCTGGCTCCTGCTCATCGCCCAGGAGAATGCCGTCCTCGGTCTCCTCCCCCTAGCCACGGAGAACACCAGGGATCCCCGAAAAGTTTAAAGTCCCCCTCAAACTCTGCTCTTCTTGCTTCTCCATCTGCTCCCCCCAGCCACCATCCTCTTCAGACTCCTGCTGACTTGTCAATGACATGACACAAAGCACGCTCTAGAAAGAAGGCATAAAGTATGATGTCACTGATGGCGCCCTGGGCTGCGACTGACCAGTTTAGTGATCTCATCAAATAGCCGCAGAAGTCTGCATGAGTCGTGCATGAGCAACCACTAGCGTGGTGAAGAGAAACCAAGCTCCCCAGAACCAGTTCGGCTGCAGAGTTCGTACAGGTAGTCGTTCACAGCAGGTTGCTTTTGGAGCAGCCTGTCTAACATATACAAGGTGGAGTTCCAGCTCGTCGGGCTGTCACAAATCAGATGTCATACGGGCAAGTGGTGTCGCCACTGAACGTCAGCAAGGTGAGCCATGGCCGTGTAAGATCTTCTAAAATGGCCAGAGATTTTCCTGGCCTGCCACAAAACTTACTGGACCCTGGGATGTTTGGCAACAAATGCTGCACGACTAATTTCAAGACGTGTGCCATTCACGGCACGTGTGTCATTTTGCCCTGTTTCAGTGCGCTCAGCAGATTATTGTTGCACACCACTTTACCAACTGTGAAATTTAATGGTTAGCCACTGATCAGCCTGTGACCACAGAGTTGAAAGCAGTGCAGGACCGGTGTGGCTCTTGGCTTCCAGGCACAACAGCCGCAGCACAGCATGGCAACTTCTCACCTTGGACGTCGAATAGGTTCTGGGGAGCTTGGGGGGCACAGCGGAAGAGACGGTAGCAGTAGAAAAGGAGGAGTCAGCCGAGGAGGAGATGAAAGATGGAGTAGGAGGAGAAGAAGAAGAGGCAGGACTGTATGCAATCCTTAGAGGGAGCCACGGGTTACATGCTTGATGGCCGTCAGAGGGTTCACCCAGTGGGCAGTAAAAGTTATGTACCTTTCCTGCTCGTGTTTACTAGACCAAATGTCTGTGGTCAGATGTATCTTGGCACCAACACTGTGTGCTAGAGATCGTGATGAGCGGCATAGGCAATATTCAAATTTGCGATATTTCGTGAATTTGGGGCTGAATATTCGCCATAAATTAGCAAATTCGAGAATTCATGATCTCCAGTCATTATTTACTTGATTGTGAAAATCGGCAATGTATTATATTTACGATAAAAATTTGTGATTAGAATATTTTGCAATCAAAACTAAGGTGTAGACGACTTTCCTTTTGTTTGCAAGGGATGTTGCTAAGTGCCGATATTCGCGATAAATTTGCGATTAGAATTTTCACAATCAACACTATTTGGGAATACGAATATATAGCACTATATTCTAAATATTCGCAAATTTTCGAAGTAGCAATATTTGCGCTTAAAATTTACTATTCGATTATTCGCGCTCAACACTAGCCAGAGATATATTCACTTACTGCTGAACGTGGCTATATAGCTCTGGGATGTCCTTCTGGGAGAAATATTTCCTTCCGGGGACCTTCCATTGCGGTGTGCCAATGGCCACAAATATTCTAATAGCCTCCGAGTCCACCAGTTTATATGGCAGTAGTTGGCGGTATAGCAGTTCTGACAAGCCAGTGGTCAGCCATTGGGCAAAGAGGGTTATCCGGCATCATCAACTTTTTACGCTCAAACATTTGGGCAATGTCAGCCTGCCTTTTGCCAGATGAACGCGACGACGGCATGGTGGAAAGTGGAGTGGAGGACAAATGGGAGGAGAGTGGAAAAGGAGGAGAAGAAGAGGCAGGACGTGGAGCGCCGGGAGTGTGTCTTTGCGGGTTCTGATGGCATTGCTCCCACTGGGCTCGGTGATGGGAGGCCAGGTGCATTCTTAAGGCAGGTGAGTGTTGGGTTTACCATGACTTATGTGTTGACAGCACAGGCTGCAGATGACAATACTATTGTCAGCAGCTGACACGTTAAAAAAGCCCACACTGCGGGGCCATGTGCCAGAGTCCTGGAAGCGCCAGAAGTGACCGTGCATGGTGGATGGCTTGCTCCAGATAAATTTGCAGTCTGCTTTTTGCCTCCTGTGCCCTGCGAGCTCTAGTCGCATCAGTAAGGTCTAGTAATTGGATGGGAAAATTATTTCTCTGACTCGAGTGGAGGGGCTGTGGTGGTGTCTTTGGGGGTGCACACAGTAGAGAGTGAGGAGGGTGCAGAAGCGGAAGGATGACTGAGCCACTCAACCAACTCTGGTGCGGCCTTTGAAGTAATTGCACGTGCCTTCTCAAACTTCCTACTTAGGCTCCGGCCTAGTGCACCTTCCCGGCCCCTACTTTCCCTGCGGAATGGCCTGTCTCTTCCTCTGCCTGTCATTTTCAAAATGAGCCTGTGGATTTTGTGGAAGAAGGTATATAGCAGCCCTCAATCAGTATTTTGTGGAAGCAGATATATCAAACCCCTTAATCAGTATTTTGTGGAAGCAGGTATATCGCAGGCCTCAATCAATATTTGGTAGAAACACGTATATCGAACCGCTTAATCTGAATTTTGTGGAAGCAGGTATATCGCAGGCCTCAATCAATATTTGGTGGAAACAGGTATTTTGAACCCCTTAATCAGTATTTTGTGGAAGCAGGTATATCGCAGCCCTCAATCATTATTTTGTGGAAGCAGGTATATTGCACCCCTCAATCAATATTTGGTGGAAACAGGTATATCGAACCCCTAATTCAGTATTTTGTGGAAGCAGGTATATCATAGCCCTTAATCGATATTTGGTGGAAGCAGATATATCAAACCCCTTAATTAGTATTTTGTGGAAGCAGGTATATCACACCCCTTCATTTTTTTTTTTCCGCAACAGTTAGATCACACCACCCCGTTTCTTTAGGGCAACAGGTGTATTGCAGCCCAAAATCAGCATTTTGTGGACGAAGGTATATCTCATCCCTCAACTGTTGCAATTAGTTGTTCCAATAGCGATTGTCCCACTATATATCTGCGGTATCGCAGCAGACCCGCACACGACTACTGCACAATAAAAATGCACAATATTATACTTTCTATGTTAGAAAGTATATTATAAGTATAAAAAATCACTGGGTATAGATAAAGAAAAATATACTTCTGTTATCTTTATAAACAAAGTACAAACACAACTGAAGGAAAATTAGGGACCCTTGAGACTTAACTTTTAATCTACATCAGATAAAAGTATGCCCTAAAATTTTGTCCGAACAAAAAAAAAAAAAATACACAAGGGCAATTGGTTAGGGTAGTGACAGGGGCAAGAATCAGAGGTCCCAAAAAATGACCAGAGAAAAAATGAGAAACTCTCCCTATGCCCGCCCTAACTAGGCCTCTGCCCAGGGACAATCCCTGATGGTGGGATTTCCCTGTCCTCGTGCCTGCCCTGTCTGACCCTGAATTATCCCTACGGAGAGATCCATAGGGGGAGTAGATAGAAAAATAAGTAACAATGTATCTGTCAAAGTTAACCTCTATAATGACCCCAATTGATATAATAAATTCCGACGCATTTCCCCCTTTAACCTGTTACGTACACAGGGCATACCTGTACGCGCTTATGTCCTGGTACTTAAGGACACAGGGCGTACAGGTACGTCCTGTGTAGTTCCGATCACTGCAGCGCGGCAGGCGGTGATCGCAACTGGGTGCCTGCTGAAATCAATCAGCAGGCACCCTGGGTCAATGCATGCGACCCCCCGTATCGGCGATCGCTGCAAACCACAGGTCAATTCAGACCTGCGGTTTGCCGCGCTTTCGGAAGTTTCTGATCCCCGCATCGGGGGCTGCTGTGCCTTTTTAGCCCCAATTTCTTGACAGCAGAAGACTGATCAGACTAAGTAAAGTGAAAATACAGTACAGTACACTATATAGTGTACTGTATTGTATTATACAGACATCAGACCTACTGGATCTTCGAGAACCAAGTGGTTTGGGCCCCCCAAAAAAAGTTTAATTAAAGTAAAAATAAAAAAAAATTCCTACACATGTTTAATATCACCACATCCGTAACGACCTAATCTGTAAAATGGTCATGTTACTTCCCCCCCAAAAAGTGACAAAAATTGCATTTTTTTGTCACTTTACATTACAAAAAGTGTAATAGCAAGCGATCAAATACGTATGCCCCCCAAAATAGTGCCATCGTCTCATCCCGCAAAAATCATACCCAACCTGAGAAAATCACCTAAAAACTGAAAAAAACTATGGGTCTCAGACTATGGAGACACTAAATCATGATTTTTTTTTTGTTTAAAAAATGATATTATTGTGTAAAACCTAAATGATAAAAAAAGTATACATATTAGGTATCGCCGTGTCCGTAAGAACCTGCTCTATAAAAATAGCACATGATCTAACCTGACAGATGAACGTTGTAAATAATAAAAAATAAAAACAGTGCCAAAACAGATATTTTTTGCCAAATTTTCAATTTTAATTAATTTTTTCCAGTAACAAAGTAAGGGTTGCCAGCCAAACAAAACTCAATATTTATTGCCCTGATTCTGTAGTTTACAGAAATGCCCCATATGTGGTTGTAAACTGCTGTCCAATTTGAAGCCCCCCCGCCCTGATGTAACCCTAGAGTATAAAATCCAAAAAGTGAAACTATTTAAGAAACTACACCCCTCAAGGTATTCAAAACTGATTTTAAAAACTCTGTTAACCATTTAAGTGTTAACCACAAGAGTGGAGATGAAGTTTCAGAATTTCAATTTTTTTTTTACTTTGCCTAACAAAAAGTGCAATATAGAGCAACCAAAAATCATATGTACCCTAAAATAGTAGCAATAAAACTGCCACCTTATCCCGTAATTTCTAAAATGGGGTCACCTTTTTGGAGTTTCTACTGTAGGGGTGCATCAGGGGGCTTTAAATGGGACATGGTGTGCAAAAACCAATCCAGCAAAATCTGCCTTCCAGAAACCATATAGTGTTTCTTTACTTCTGCGCCCTGCCGTGTGCCCGTACAGCAGTTTACGACCACATACGGGGTGTTTCTTTAAACTACAGAATCAGGGCCATAAATATTGAGTTTTGTTTGGCTGTTAACCATTGCTTTGTAACTGGAAAAAAAATATTAAAATGGAAAATCTGCCCAAAAAGTGAAATTCTGAAATTTCAGCTCTATTTTCCATTAATTCTTGTGGAACACCTAAAGGGGTAACAAAGTTGGTAAAATCAGTTTTGAATACCTTAAGGGGTGTAGTTTCTAAAATGGGGTCACTTTTTGGGAGTTTCTACTCAAGGGGTGCATCAAGGGGCTTCAAATGGGACATGGTGAAAAAAAAACAGTCCAACAATATCTACCTTCCAAAAACCGCATGGCATTCCTATCCTTCTGCACCCTGCCGTGTGCCCGTACAGCAGTTTACAACCACATATGGGGTGTTCCTGTAAACTAACAGTTTCTACTGTAGGGGTGCATCAGGGGGCTTTAAATGGGACATGGTGTGTAAAAACCAATCCAGCAAAATCTGCCTTCCAGAAACCATATAGTGTTTCTTTACTTCTGCGCCCTGCCGTGTGCCCGTACAGCAGTTTACAACCACATACGGGGTGTTTCTTTAAACTACAGAATCAGGGCCATAGATATTGAGTTTATTTTGGCTGTTAACCCTTGATTTGTAACTGGAATAAATGGATTTAAATAGAAAATCTGCCCAAAAAGTTAAATTTTGAAATTTGATCTCTATTTGCCATTAATTCTTGTGGAACACCTAAAGGGTTAACAAAGTTTGTAAAATCTGTTTTGATTACCTTGAGGGGTGTAGTTTGTAAAATGGGGTCATTTTTGGGTGGTTTCTATTATGTAAGCCTCACAAAGTGACTTCAGACCTCAACTGGTCCTGAAAATGTGGGTTTTAGAAATTTTCTGAAAAATTTCAAGATTTCCTTCTAAACTTCTAAGCCTTGTAACGTCCCCCAAAAATAAAATGCCATTCCCAAGATGATCCAAGCATGAAGTAGACAAATTTTGGAATTATTTTTGGAGGTATTACTATGTATTATATAAGTAGAGAAATTGAAACTTGGAAATTTACAAATTTTAATTTTTTTTCTGTAAATTAGGTATTTTTTTATAAATAAAAATGAATTTATTTAAATCCATTTTGCCAGTGTTATGAAGTAAAACATGTGATGAATAAACAGTCTCAGCATTGCTAGATAAGTAAAAGTGTTTTAAAGTTATTCACACATAAAGTGACAGTGGTCAGATTTGTACAAAATGGCCTGGTCCTTAAGGTGAAATATGGCCGTGTCCTTAAGGGGTTATGGGTTTCTCGCGGGGTTGGTAATAGCTAAGTACATATCAAGATGGTTGCTGAATACATAGAAAGCTGGGTACATATAGAAAAGCTGAATAAATAAAAGTCATAACAATAGAACACTTAATCCAGGGATAATTGATTGTAGCTGAATACACATAACTCATAACAATCACATACTTAATCCAAGGATAATAGCTAAAAACATTCAAAACTGATACCATTCCAAAAGGATCATAAAAGTTAGGCAGACCTTATGATGAACGCTGAGTACACCAAAAGAGGGCGCTGATTGCTTCACATCTTTCCCATTATAATGGGGAGATGATACCACCTATAGGATAAACAAAAACACCTCAATATATGCATGTGCTCACAATTATGAGATGGCCTCGCGGTCCGCCCGGCGGTCGTTTCACGGCGAACTTTGCTTGTTTGCTGTTCGCCGAACGGGCAAACATATGGCGATATTCGCACCCGCCATATTCTTTTACATTGTGAAGAACTTTGACCCATGACACATCAGGTGGTAGAGGACAGCCAATTGAGACATTTCAGCACATAGACATACCCTCTACTTTATAAATAAACCTGATCTGGGCGCCATTTTACATTCAAATTTTTGCCAGTGTAGGGAGAGGTTGCTGTTTTTTAGCAGGGACAGACTGTTAGGGACACAAAACGCTAGCTAATATGGTCACAAAAGTCCTTTTTAGTACTGGTATAGGAGTGCTATCGATAGTTGTGACATACTTAGGGGTGTATTATACTTATAATATACTTTCTAACATTGAAAGTATATTTTAGTGCAATTGTATTGTGCAGTAGTTGTGTGCGGTTCTGCTGCGATACTGCAGCCGCAAAGAGTGCCAAACGCTATTTGAACAAATAAGTTCTACTGGTGTGATTAAACAGTTGCCCCCAAAAAAACTTATTGAAGCAGGGGTATTATATATACCAATAATATACTTTCTATATAGTGCATTTAGGTAGTGCAGCATTTACTTGCGGTTTTCCTGCGTTTGCGAATCTACACAGAGTGACAAACGCTTTTGGAACCAATGATTTCTACTGGTGTGATTTACTAGTTTCCCCCCAAAAAAATTTGATTGAAGAAGGGGTGTTATATACCAATAATATACTTTCTATATAGTGCATTTAGGTAGTGCAGCATTTGTCTGCGGTTTTGGGCATTACCGCATTTACACAGTGTGAAAAACACTATTTGAAGAAATAATTTCTACTGTTGTGATTTACCAGTTTCCCCCCCAAAAAACTGATTGAAGCAGTGGTATTATATACAAATAATATACTTTCTATATAGTGCATTTAGGTAGTGCAGCATTTGTTTGTGATTTTGCTGCGTTACCGGATCTACACAGAGTGACAAACGCTATTGGAACCAATAATTTCTAATGGTGTCATTTACCAGTTCCATCCCCCAAAAAACTGATTGAAGCAGAGGTGTTATATACAAATAATATACTTTCTATATAGTGCATTTAAATAGTGCATCATTTGTCTGCGGTTTTGCTGCATCTACACAGAATGAAAAACACTATTTGAAGAAATAATTTCTACTGTTGTGATTTACCAGTTTCCCCCCCAAAAAACTGATTGAAGCAGTGGTATTATATACAAATAATATACTTTCTATATAGTGCATTTAGGTAGTGCAGCATTTGTTTGTGATTTTGCTGCGTTACCGGATCTACACAGAGTGACAAACACTATTGGAACCAATAATTTCTAATGGTGTCATTTACCAGTTCCATCCCCCAAAAAACTGATTGAAGCAGAGGTGTTATATACCAATTATATACTTTCTATATAGTGCATTTAAATAGTGCATCATTTGTCTGTGGTTTTGCTGCATCTACACAGAATGAAAAACACTATTTGAAGAAATAATTTATACTGGTGTGATTTAACAGTTGTCCCCCCCAAAAAAATGATTAAAGCAGGAGTGTTATATACCAATAATATGCTTTCTATATAGTGCTTTTGGGGCCTGTACTGGCCAACAGTTACATTTTTATCCTGTGACCGCCTAATGTACTTCCAGCCACAGAATCCAAAGTTCTTTGCTGTTAGGTGAATGCTTAATTTTTTAGGCCTGTACTGGCTGACAGTTACATTTTTTATATTTAGCCACATAATCACACCCTTGTCTCATTCCTCTGCATCTCATTATGGTAGTGTATGAACCGCATTCACCATAAGGACCTTCTCATGTCACAGGGTCATGTGACTGTGCCCCCCACCATGTACTGTGCCCCTCACCCCGTACTGTGCCCCCTTATACCCTGCATTTTGCCTTCTTACCACACCCTGTACAGTGCCCCTAGTCATTTCCTGTACTGTGCCCCCTTATACTCTTTTATCCGGTCACGGTATGGCAGTGTTATCCGGTCACTGTATGGCGGTGGTATCCAATATCTGGATGGCCATAACTGTATCCCTTTCCCTGCCCACGACATCCTTTTGTAAACCTGGCATGAGCGGGAAAAATATGCAGATTGCGGTGCTAAGGTCTTTTGCGCCACAATCTGTGTCAGAAATATGCCTAACATAGACATATTTCTATATAATAAATGACCACCTAATTGTATAGTCATTCGGGGTAGGGATAATATCTCTATATTATATAGATTCTAGTGTATTATACTGTGCCCTGTATTTCCCAGTAGAAAATGATGGACCACCAGAACCAGGTATCACTCTGTCAGTACATGGCAGCCTCCCCTATCCACCACGCTGCTCAAATGTGTACTGGTGCTTATTCTGACACTACAGGGAGTGCAGAATTATTAGGCAAGTTGTATTTTTGAGGATTAATTTTATTATTGAACAACAACCATGTTCTCAATGAACCCAAAAAACTCATTAATATCAAAGCTGAATATTTTTGGAAGTAGTTTTTAGTTTGTTTTTAGTTTTAGCTATTTTAGGGGGATATCTGTGTGTGCAGGTGACTATTACTGTGCATAATTATTAGGCAACTTAACAAAAAACAAATATATACCCATTTCAATTATTTATTTTTACCAGTGAAACCAATATAACATCTCAACATTCACAAATATACATTTCTGACATTCAAAAACAAAACAAAAACAAATCAGTGACCAATATAGCCACCTTTCTTTGCAAGGACACTCAAAAGCCTGCCATCCATGGATTCTGTCAGTGTTTTGATCTGTTCACCATCAACATTGCGTGCAGCAGCAACCACAGCCTCCCAGACACTGTTCAGAGAGGTGTACTGTTTTCCCTCCTTGTAAATCTCACATTTGATGGTGGACCACAGGTTCTCAATGGGGTTCAGATCAGGTGAACAAGGAGGCCATGTCATTAGATTTTCTTCTTTTATACCCTTTCTTGCCAGCCACGCTGTGGAGTACTTGGACGCTTGTGATGGAGCATTGTCCTGCATGAAAATCATGTTTTTCTTGAAGGATGCAGACTTCTTCCTGTACCACTGCTTGAAGAAGGTGTCTTCCAGAAACTGGCAGTAGGACTGGGAGTTGAGCTTGACTCCATCCTCAACCCGAAAAGGCCCCACAAGCTCATCTTTGATGATACCAGCCCAAACCAGTACTCCACCTCCACCTTGCTGGCGTCTGAGTCGGACTGGAGCTCTCTGCCCTTTACCAATCCAGCCACGGGCCCATCAAGACTCACTCTCATTTCATCAGTCCATAAAACCTTAGAAAAATCAGTCTTGAGATATTTCTTGGCCCAGTCTTGACGTTTCAGCTTGTGTGTCTTGTTCAGTGGTGGTCGTCTTTCAGCCTTTCTTACCTTGGCCATGTCTCTGAGTATTGCACACCTTGTGCTTTTGGGCACTCCAGTGATGTTGCAGCTCTGAAATATGGCCAAACTGGTGGCAAGTGGCATCTTGGCAGCTGCACGCTTGACTTTTCTCAGTTCATGGGCAGTTATTTTGCGCCTTTGTTTTTCCACACGCTTCTTGCGACCCTGTTGACTATTTTGAATGAAACGCTTGATTGTTCGATGATCACGCTTCAGAAGCTTTGCAATTTTAAGAGTGCTGCATCCCTCTGCAAGATATCTCACTATTTTTGACTTTTCTGAGCCTGTCAAGTCCTTCTTTTGACTCATTTTGCCAAAGGAAAGGAAGTTGCCTAATAATTATGCACACCTGATATAGGGTGTTGATGTCACTAGACCACACCCCTTCTCATTACAGAGATGCACATCACCTAATATGCTTAATTGGTAGTAGGCTTTCGAGCCTATACAGCTTGGAGTAAGACAACATGCATAAAGAGGATGATGTGGTCAAAATACTAATTTGCCTAATAATTCTGCACGTAGTGTAGTGCTGGGTTCACATCCTATTTTTGCCATCCATTTAATGCATACCAAAATGTATGCATTAACAGATGCCTCAGACTGGTGCCGTACAGTGGCGTCAGTTCACCATACAGTTCCATGGTAGAAAATGATGCATTTTTTAAATAGACTCTGCAGGATACAAAAACGTGGAGTACTGTACATTTGTATACATCAAACCGATAGAAAATAAAAAATTTCTAGGTTCTAGAAGGGCACATTTTTGAGAGTTTCCTTTTAAGATGCATAAAAATGGCCCCTGATTAAAATACATATTTTTTGTGGGAATGTTTGCCAATGACCCCCCTCTGGTATATCACTGTCCATGTTGTGGGACTATTTGTGTACTTCTAGTAAGTGTTTGCTGGCTGCAAATATGAGCTGAAGGTTTTTCAGGTTCACCTGCCATTAAAGTAAATGGGGCCCGCCGCGAACTTGCGGTTCGCGAACATTTGATTGCATTTGCGAACCGTCCCGGTCGATGTTCGTTTATCACTACTCACAATTGTTTAGGCAAGATAAAGAGCCACAAAGCGAGCTTATTTACTTACAAGTGATGTTCTCCTTCATCTTACCTACTGCCTCCTGCCAGGTAGATACTGCGACAGTACGGCATGTCGGTACTGGAGAACTTTAAGTAGCAGTGCCGCCCCACACACAACCCCCGGACAGGCAAGGGTAACGGTCGGTGGAGCCCTCCACAACAAAGAAAATAACTCTGCCAGATGAAAGGGGAGGACAAAAAATGTGGGCTACTTGAGATAAAGCAAGCCACCCTTAGTGTCCTGCCCCCTCTATTCGACTCAAGCAGAATAAGGGGACAGAATATTAATAAAAGTAATAATAATAATAATAATAATGATCACTACCCCCCAAAACCAAAACCGGGGGGGAAGCACTTTTCTCCCTCAAAAAAGAAAAGAAATAACTCCAAGCAGAGTCGCTTTAGTGGAAAAGACACAAGTGCCAGTTGTAGAATACCTGAAGTTTGCACATACAGTAGATACAGGCAGGTTAGAATTTAAAGGGTGCCTCAGATCATTAACACCCTAAAATGAGAACTTATGAATGCTTCATGCATTCATGACCAGTCTGAATTGTCGTTAATATACAGAAGCAGAGGTTTTTCCTCCCAAAGAAAAGGGAGACCCAATACAGAAGTAAAAGCCTAGAACCAGGTAATAGACTATATGAAGGTCAACCTTTTATTAAGGCCGGAGGGTGCCTGTGATTTATATCTATAAATCCATTCGGCCTCTCTCTCGAGAACTTTCTTGCCCCAGTCTCCCTTTCTGGGGGAGACAGGGACCAGTTCCAGGGCTGAAAATTTTAAGGCTTTAGAATTTCCTCCATGACATTCATTGACATGCATAGCAACCGACGTAACATTTTTCTTACTAACATCATTAATGCGCTCACAGATCCTTTTTTAAAAGTCTTCCACTAGGGGCAGGGACACTGGCGTATATAAATAACTCCTTTACTCCTACAATTAACAAAATCGCGGATATTATAAGTAATGTTTGTAGCAGAGCAAGTAATGTTTTTGGACACGGAAATGAAAGCACAAGCTTTACAGGACCCGCATCTAAACACTCACAGGGGGTGACGGTTAGCCACGTCCCAGATGGTGTAGGGGGACGTCATGGCTATGTACCAGTCAATCCCTGAGGCTCCTGCTCCTGTGGTATGTTACACTCAAAAAAGAAGAGACACTTTTTGCCACAATAGGGTCCATCTGTAATATTGGCCAATATTTCCTCAAAATAGTTTTTACTTCCACATTAGCCACATCAAAGGTAGAAATAAGGCGAGTCAGCGTTTGTTTGCCCTCAAATGTTTTTGGGGAGAAAGTAAGGTCTCCCTGTTTGTGGCCAATGCCTGTTGAAACGTCTGCCTTAAGTTGGTCTTGGGGTAACTCCTATTCACTAGTCGATTATATCATTTGTTCGATTCCAGATGGAAATCATTCTTGCTGGAACAGTTCCTTAGTACCCTTAGATACTGGCCCCTTGGGATCCCTTTTTCTGCAGGACAGGGTGGTGGCTTTCCGAGTGCAGAATTGCATTGGTTGCTGTAGGTTTTCTAAAGATGGTGGTCATAAGTCTATACCCCTGTTTGCTGACCTTCACATCCAAAAAGTTGATCTGTTCAGATTGTATCTCATATGTGAATTTCAGGCCAATTTCCTTTTTGTTCAGAGTATCCACAAATCTGATAAACTCGTCCTTGTTGCCACTCCAAAGCACAAAAGCACCATCAATATACCTTGTCCAGAAGGTTATCTTTTCATTCCACCATGTTCTGTGGCCAGGAAAAACTATAATGTCCTCCCATCAGCCCAGCAAAAGATTGGCGTACTTGGGGGCACAGGGGCACCGCATCGCTGTCCCCCTTAGCTGGTGATAAAACCGCCCATTGAACCGAAAGTAGTTGTGCTTCAGAGTGAATTCAAGCAAGGTCATAATGAAATGATTGTGGGCATTAAAGAAAATACCTCTGGTATCAAGATAGTATGCTACTGCCAGAAGTCCTTCATCATGCGGTATGCTGCTATACAAGGATTCTACGTCAATACTGGCAAGCAGACAAGAGGGATCTAGTACAAGTGTTTCTATTTTGTTCAGAACGTCCATTGTGTCCCTCGTATAAGATCAAGATATAGTCCGCAATTTTGTGTATGGGAATTCACCCCTGACACAATTGGATTACCTTTTAAGGGGCTTGTCCCTTTGTGGACTTTTGGCAGCCTGTAAAAAGTAGTGATTTGCGGTGTAGTAGATAGCATAAATTGATGTTCAGCCTCATTAATGACCCTCTTCTCAAGACCAGATTTCAAGATGGACCTAAGTTCCTCCTGAAAAACATCCATAGGATTTTGTGGTAATATCTGAAAGCCAGTTCGGTCCTTTAAGAGGTCCAGTCACATTTTACAGTCATTTTCATGATATATAATGACTAGGTTGCCACCTTTGTCTGATGGTTTAATAACTATGGATCTATTATTTTCTAATGTTCTCTGAGCTTTTATTTCAACATTGGACAAATTTCTATGGCAAAAAGTGGGAACTTTTAGCCTCTCAAGTTCTGGCGTTACCAACTGTTGAAAATGATCTATGTGCTCATAGCCCGAAGGGAGGGGGGGGGGGCGTCTTAGTACTTTTTGAACTAAGTTTGGTGAATGGATCCTCACCTGGCTTCCTGGAGCCCTCCTCCCAGAGTTCCATGAGTAGTGCTAGATCGGCTGCTTTGCTGTCCTGTTTCCCTAACTTCTCATAGCACTGTTTGTTGGTAACATCAAAGAACTTCCTCCATCTCAGTTTTCTACAAAAAAAGTCAAGGTATTTGACCCATGTAAATACCTTGGAGTCTGTAGTGGGGACAAATGATAGTCCCTTCTTTAGAACGAAAATCTCTGCTTTACTTAGGTTATGTGTGGAGAGGTTGATCACCTGCAGACCCTCACTCCTTGCTTGAATCCCTTCTACTTGGGTCTGCCCCGCAGTTAGTATGGGGTTTGGCCTTGTAATAAAAAAGAGGAAGAAGAGGAGGAATGGAAACAGTGGGGGGGGGGGGGGGGGGACCAGTGGAAGAGTTCCCATTGCTGATGTCACCGCCCCAGAGAAAGATGCTGCTGGGGAGGTGCCTTGATATCCACCACTCCTCCCCTTGCTGGAATCCTTTCCCCATTGCCTCCAACTATTTATTTGCTTCCTATAATTCCCTGGCCCTTTTTTGGGGCTGGTCCTGTCACCTTTTGTCATACTCTCTCCTTCGAGAGGCCTACGTCTGAAGAGGAAAGTTCAGATGCTGAAGAATTGGACCCTCTTTTTTTAAATTGATAAGCCTATTCTCCCGAAAAATCACTCACATCTTTAATAAATTGTCTATGCTTTCGTTCCTTGAGGAAGTTCTGAAACCTTTCAATAGACATCTGGAGGGATGCCTCCCATCGCTTGAAATCCAGGTCGGTTTCAAACTTCAGGGCTGTCTCTTTAAGTTCTTTTTTTGGGTGTCTTGAGCTTTATCCCTCAAAATTTCCTCCCTGTGAAGTGAGTGGAAAATACTATTATTGATTTTACCAAGTATTTAAAATTTTAAAATTTTACTAAAATTGTACTAATTATATTGTTTTATTCACGTATATGTATAGGCCCCCAGGGGTCCAAAACCTGGTAGTACCAGTTTATACCTGCACCTACTAATTCATGTACTAGATATCCACTCAGGATCCGAGTATTCCCGGTGTTATTCTGCTATCTATCCTACTTGCTGCTATGACCACGATCCAGCTGGTCTTAATACCTCTAGACTTCCAGTGCGACTTTCTATCACTGATTCGCACGTGTTGAGAAAATATATATTCCTTACAAATATAGGTATTGTCTCCTTTCCCTTTTGACTGGCGCCGAACATTGTGGTTTTTTCAGCCTCCCTTTTTTTCCTCTTCAAGATTTTATGTATGTGTTGAACTTGTTCACACCATTGACCACATCCGGCTGCCTATCAAATACCTAACTTCACTCTTTGACCTACTTCATCCTACTCTTACCTCCTTTGGCGCCCTGCAACTAATTATATAGACTCCTTGGATTTGGATCCAAGTAAGTCTTGTGATTAACCCTCTACATCTTTTTTCTCTTATACCTCTTTAAGTTCCCTCAGTTTTTCAGAAGTTTTCTCAAATATAACTTTCTCCTCCGCAAGGATAATTTTCATGAGGTTGAGTGAGCTACAGGTGATTTCCTCTTGAACCAGAGACAGGGGAGAAAAAAAGAGAAACTCTCCCTATGCCTGCCCTAACTAGGCCTCTGCCCAGGGAAAATCCCTGATGGTGGGATTTCCCTGCCCTCGTGCCTACTGTAACGGTCACGTACACACACACAGGGGGCAGGATAGTGACCACTGTGCTCCACCCTCACCCCTGGCCCTGCCTACTTGCCTCACAAGTCCTGATGACAGGGGACAACTGGATGGAAGTCCCTAGCTTAGAATACATGCTGGGAGGACAGACAAGACAAATAACGGATTGTGATCAGACCAGGTCAATACCAAGAGAGCAACGCAGTACAAAAGGATAAAGCAGAGAATATTCAGGAGAAGCCGCGGTCAAAATACCAGGAGAGTAATGAAGTATAACAGGAGTCTGCAAAGAATCATCAGGTGGAAGCCGTGGTCAGAATACCAGGAGAGCAGCGCAGTACAGGAGGAGCAGGCAGAGGATCATCAGGTAAATCAGGAGCAGGTAAGTATGCCAGGTAACAAAAATCGCAATGAACCTAATTAACAGGCAACCTGTGGCCAGCAGGCTGCCTGTTAAATACTGGCCAGCTGGAGTCATGTGACATGACCCCACACTAGTGAATACAGCTAAGCACCGAGTGCCAAGCTCGGTGCTCAGACCTCCCCTTAGAACTTCTCCTATCGGCCTTGGCTTTCTGAGTACTTTGAGCCTTTTCTAGGTTCGATTGAACCCAAAAACACAGAAATATAGTGGCAAATCTGGGGGAGCTGCTCAACCCCTAACACTGTAGCGTGTTTTTCATTGGGGGAGCAGCCCCACCGCATGTGGACCGCAGCAAACGACTATCCCCAGCAAAAAATATTTTGCATACGGTGGAGGATGTCGGCGCGGTCCACATGCACCACAAAGGCATCCTACACAAAACGGAGCATTGTGCGGATGAAAATATAATCATAAATCACAGAAAAAATGCACCACACGGATATGCCACTGACTATACTGGCTAGTCATAAATGCAGATATTAAAAGCTGAGACTTTTGCCAATATATTCCTGTCAGGAAGATATCGGAGCCCCAAGCACCACGTCACGGTTCTCAGCATGGCAAGGGGTCCTACCACTACGCTACCTATGGTGTGAACAAGGTCTGAGGGTGATGTAATCCAGCTCACAGCCAGGCTTCCACACAACCGCCTAGTAGGACAACTAGTGCAATGTGAACAAAGCCAGACTGTAAGCCACACCCATATCAGACTATGTAATGGAGGCTACCAGGTGCAAAGAGTGTTTGAATGCCAGGTGAAGGCACATACACTACATATAAAACAAGACAAAAACACAGAAATATAGTGGCAAATCTGGGGGAGCTGCTCAACCCCTAACACTGTAGCGTGTTTTTCATTGGGGGAGCAGCCCCACCGCATGTGGACCGCAGCAAACGACTATCCCCAGCAAAAAATATTTTGCATACGGTGGAGGATGTCGGCGCGGTCCACATGCACCACAAAGGCATCCTACACAAAACGGAGCATTGTGCGGATGAAAATATAATCATAAATCACAGAAAAAATGCACCACACGGATATGCCACTGACTATACTGGCTAGTCATAAATGCAGATATTAAAAGCTGAGACTTTTGCCAATATATTCCTGTCAGGAAGATATCGGAGCCCCAAGCACCACGTCACGGTTCTCAGCATGGCAAGGGGTCCTACCACTACGCTACCTATGGTGTGAACAAGGTCTGAGGGTGATGTAATCCAGCTCACAGCCAGGCTTCCACACAACCGCCTAGTAGGACAACTAGTGCAATGTGAACAAAGCCAGACTGTAAGCCACACCCATATTTCTGTGTTTTTGTCTTGTTTTATATGTAGTGTATGTGCCTTCACCTGGCATTCAAACACTCTTTGCACCTGGTAGCCTCCATTACATAGTCTGATATGGGTGTGGCTTACAGTCTGGCTTTGTTCACATTGCACTAGTTGTCCTACTAGGCGGTTGTGTGGAAGCCTGGCTGTGAGCTGGATTACATCACCCTCAGACCTTGTTCACACCATAGGTAGCGTAGTGGTAGGACCCCTTGCCATGCTGAGAACCGTGACGTGGTGCTTGGGGCTCCGATATCTTCCTGACAGGAATATATTGGCAAAAGTCTCAGCTTTTAATATCTGCATTTATGACTAGCCAGTATAGTCAGTGGCATATCCGTGTGGTGCATTTTTTCTGTGATTTATGATTATATTTTCATCCGCACAATGCTCCGTTTTGTGTAGGATGCCTTTGTGGTGCATGTGGACCGCGCCGACATCCTCCACCATATGCAAAATATTTTTTGCTGGGGATAGTCGTTTGCTGCGGTCCACATGCGGTGGGGCTGCTCCCCCAATGAAAAACACGCTACAGTGTTAGGGGTTGAGCAGCTCCCCCAGATTTGCCACTATATTTCTGTGTTTTTGTCTTGTTTTATATGTAGTGTATGTGCCTTCACCTGGCATTCAAACACTCTTTGCACCTGGTAGCCTCCATTACATAGTCTGATATGGGTGTGGCTTACAGTCTGGCTTTGTTCACATTGCACTAGTTGTCCTACTAGGCGGTTGTGTGGAAGCCTGGCTGTGAGCTGGATTACATCACCCTCAGACCTTGTTCACACCATAGGTAGCGTAGTGGTAGGACCCCTTGCCATGCTGAGAACCGTGACGTGGTGCTTGGGGCTCCGATATCTTCCTGACAGGAATATATTGGCAAAAGTCTCAGCTTTTAATATCTGCATTTATGACTAGCCAGTATAGTCAGTGGCATATCCGTGTGGTGCATTTTTTCTGTGATTTATGATTATATTTTCATCCGCACAATGCTCCGTTTTGTGTAGGATGCCTTTGTGGTGCATGTGGACCGCGCCGACATCCTCCACCGTATGCAAAATATTTTTTGCTGGGGATAGTCGTTTGCTGCGGTCCACATGCGGTGGGGCTGCTCCCCCAATGAAAAACACGCTACAGTGTTAGGGGTTGAGCAGCTCCCCCAGATTTGCCACTATATTTCTGTGTTTTTGTCTTGTTTTATATGTAGTGTATGTGCCTTCACCTGGCATTCAAACACTCTTTGCACCTGGTAGCCTCCATTACATAGTCTGATATGGGTGTGGCTTACAGTCTGGCTTTGTTCACATTGCACTAGTTGTCCTACTAGGCGGTTGTGTGGAAGCCTGGCTGTGAGCTGGATTACATCACCCTCAGACCTTGTTCACACCATAGGTAGCGTAGTGGTAGGACCCCTTGCCATGCTGAGAACCGTGACGTGGTGCTTGGGGCTCCGATATCTTCCTGACAGGAATATATTGGCAAAAGTCTCAGCTTTTAATATCTGCATTTATGACTAGCCAGTATAGTCAGTGGCATATCCGTGTGGTGCATTTTTTCTGTGATTTATGATTATATTTTCATCCGCACAATGCTCCGTTTTGTGTAGGATGCCTTTGTGGTGCATGTGGACCGCGCCGACATCCTCCACCATATGCAAAATATTTTTTGCTGGGGATAGTCGTTTGCTGCGGTCCACATGCGGTGGGGCTGCTCCCCCAATGAAAAACACGCTACAGTGTTAGGGGTTGAGCAGCTCCCCCAGATTTGCCACTATATTTCTGTGTTTTTGTCTTGTTTTATATGTAGTGTATGTGCCTTCACCTGGCATTCAAACACTCTTTGCACCTGGTAGCCTCCATTACATAGTCTGATATGGGTGTGGCTTACAGTCTGGCTTTGTTCACATTGCACTAGTTGTCCTACTAGGCGGTTGTGTGGAAGCCTGGCTGTGAGCTGGATTACATCACCCTCAGACCTTGTTCACACCATAGGTAGCGTAGTGGTAGGACCCCTTGCCATGCTGAGAACCGTGACGTGGTGCTTGGGGCTCCGATATCTTCCTGACAGGAATATATTGGCAAAAGTCTCAGCTTTTAATATCTGCATTTATGACTAGCCAGTATAGTCAGTGGCATATCCGTGTGGTGCATTTTTTCTGTGATTTATGATTATATTTTCATCCGCACAATGCTCCGTTTTGTGTAGGATGCCTTTGTGGTGCATGTGGACCGCGCCGACATCCTCCACCGTATGCAAAATATTTTTTGCTGGGGATAGTCGTTTGCTGCGGTCCACATGCGGTGGGGCTGCTCCCCCAATGAAAAACACGCTACAGTGTTAGGGGTTGAGCAGCTCCCCCAGATTTGCCACTATATTTCTGTGTTTTTGTCTTGTTTTATATGTAGTGTATGTGCCTTCACCTGGCATTCAAACACTCTTTGCACCTGGTAGCCTCCATTACATAGTCTGATATGGGTGTGGCTTACAGTCTGGCTTTGTTCACATTGCACTAGTTGTCCTACTAGGCGGTTGTGTGGAAGCCTGGCTGTGAGCTGGATTACATCACCCTCAGACCTTGTTCACACCATAGGTAGCGTAGTGGTAGGACCCCTTGCCATGCTGAGAACCGTGACGTGGTGCTTGGGGCTCCGATATCTTCCTGACAGGAATATATTGGCAAAAGTCTCAGCTTTTAATATCTGCATTTATGACTAGCCAGTATAGTCAGTGGCATATCCGTGTGGTGCATTTTTTCTGTGATTTATGATTATATTTTCATCCGCACAATGCTCCGTTTTGTGTAGGATGCCTTTGTGGTGCATGTGGACCGCGCCGACATCCTCCACCGTATGCAAAATATTTTTTGCTGGGGATAGTCGTTTGCTGCGGTCCACATGCGGTGGGGCTGCTCCCCCAATGAAAAACACGCTACAGTGTTAGGGGTTGAGCAGCTCCCCCAGATTTGCCACTATATTTCTGTGTTTTTGTCTTGTTTTATATGTAGTGTATGTGCCTTCACCTGGCATTCAAACACTCTTTGCACCTGGTAGCCTCCATTACATAGTCTGATATGGGTGTGGCTTACAGTCTGGCTTTGTTCACATTGCACTAGTTGTCCTACTAGGCGGTTGTGTGGAAGCCTGGCTGTGAGCTGGATTACATCACCCTCAGACCTTGTTCACACCATAGGTAGCGTAGTGGTAGGACCCCTTGCCATGCTGAGAACCGTGACGTGGTGCTTGGGGCTCCGATATCTTCCTGACAGGAATATATTGGCAAAAGTCTCAGCTTTTAATATCTGCATTTATGACTAGCCAGTATAGTCAGTGGCATATCCGTGTGTCGATTGAACCCAAGCCCAAACTGTGCACAGTTCAGAGGAGACCATATCCGCCTTGGGGTTAGAGGAGGAGATGGATGACCCAGAATGAAAATGGGGATGGAAACCATGGTTACAAAAGAAAGGGGAGACCCCAGCAGAAGAATTAACATGGTTATTCAAAGCAAATTCAGCCAACGGAAGGTATTTAAACCACAATTGCTGGTCATCAGCAACATACAACCTCAGGAATTGTTACACAGACTGATTAAGGTGTTCAGTCTGCCCATTACTCTCAGGGTGGTAGGCGGACGAAAAAGACAACAAAATCTGGCATTTTTTACAGAAAGCCCTCCAAAATTTGGACACAAACTGCACACCCCTGTCAGATACAATATTTTCCGGGATACCATGTAACCGTACGATCTCTTTCACAAAAATAGACGACAGAGTTTTGGCATTCGGTAGTTTAGACAGGGGAATAAAATGAACCATGTTGCTAAACCTATCGACCACTACCCAAACCATAGTCTTACCCTCCGCCGGCGGCAGGTCAGTAATAAAGTCCATTGAGATTTGAAACCAGGGTCTACTGGGAATTTGTAGGGGTCATAGGTCACCAGCAGGGTGAGTCCTAGGTGTCTTAGACCTAGCAGAAACCTCACAGGCCGACATGTAAGACTTGACATCCCTAGTTAGAGTGGGCCACCAATATGATCTAGAAACCAGCTCCTTAGTGCCCTCAATACCCGGATGTCCACAAAAGGCAGAATGACACTCACCCAAAAGCTGGAGACAAAATTGTATGGGAACAAACAACTTATCTGTTGGGGTGGATGCCGGTGCCAGATGTTGTTCAGCCTTAATGAGAGTCAAGATATCCTGGGTTTAGGCTGCTACAAAGATATTTGCTGGTAGGAGGGATTAATGTGGTGCCTCTGTAGGCTGAAAAGCATGGAAGCTCCGAGATAATGCATCAGCCTTGACATTTTTACTTCCAGGCCTGAAAGTAATGGAGAAATTAAAACGAGTAAGAAACTGTGCCTATCTGGCCTGATGGGGATTCAACCTCTTAGCAGACTCGAGAAATATTAGGTTCTTATGGTCAGTGACAACAGTTACGCAATGTCTTGCTCCCTCCAGAAAATGCTTCCACTTCTCAAATGCCCATTTAATGCCCAGCAAATCCCGATTCCCTATGTCATAGTTTCTCTCGGTGGGAGAAAACTTTCTGGAAAAGTAGGCACAAGGTCTCAGGTTAGTAGGGCTATCAGGACCTTGTGAAAGGACTGCTCCTGCCCCATCCTCGGACGCATCCACCTCTACAATAAAAGGTCTCTCCTGATCTGGCTGGATCAGAATGTGAGCGCTACTGAATGCCTTCTTTAGGGTTTCAAATGAAGTAATGGCCTCAGTAGACCAATCCTCCAAACCCGCCCCTTTCTTAGTGAGAACATTTTAGCAATTACTGAAAAATTCTTAATTAATTAATTTACGGTAGTAATTGGCAAAACCTAAGAAACGTTTTAAGGCCTTTAAGGATGAAGGCCTTATGCCTTCCTTAATTGCTAGTACCTTTCCAGGATCCATCTTGAAAGCGTGAAAAGTCAGGACATGACCTAGAAATTGTATTTCCTGTACACCAAAGACACAGTTCTCTTGTTTAGCGGATAACTGATTCGCCCTCAACACCTCCAATACTTGTATAACATGAGATTTGAATTCAGGAGAAAATATCAAAATGTCGTCAAGATAGACAATGACAAATTTACCCAAGAACTCCCTGCGAATATCGTTCATAAAGTTTTGCAACACAGCTGGGGCATTGCTAAGTCCAAAAGGCAGAACCTGATATTCAAAGTGTCCTGCCGGAGTATTGAACATCCGTCTTCCATTTGTCTCCCTCCTTGATTCGGATTAGATTATATGCCCCTTTCAGGTCAATTTTAGAAAACCAGGTTGCCCCCAGTACCAGGTAAATTAAATCCAGAATCAATGGGAGAGAGTATCTATTCTGGATAGTGATCTTATTTAATTTCCGGTAATCAATACAAGGCCTAAGACCACCATCCTTTTTCTTAACAAAGAAAAACCCCTCCCCCATAGGAGAGACAGAAGGTCTAATGTGCCCCTTACCAAGGCTTTCCGTAATATAATCCTCCATGGCCTTGTGTTCGGGCTTAGAAAGATTATAAATATGCCCCTTAGGAAACCTGCCACCCTCTACTAATTCTATGGCGCAATCATAAGGTCTATGTGGTGATAGAACCTCCGGGGTTGGTGATGAGAACACATCAGAATATTCCTTAATGGCTGTGGGTAATGTATCAGATTCTACTGAGACCCCAGCCTGTACCACTGACAAGCACAAATCGCACTTGGGTCCCCATTTCACCAACTCCCCCCTGGACCAATCTATAGTGGGGTTGTGTAATTGGAGCCAAGGCAACCCTAGTACCACCTCGACCGGTAAGTTCTCCAGGACTAAAAGGGAACATTTCTCAGAGTGGCACACACCCACGGTTAAAGAAATCTCTGAGGTACATGACCTCAACCTGCCAACTACCAGGGGAGTGGCATCAATAGCCATGATATGGATAGATGTAGGTAGAACAAAAATTGGAATACCCAGTCTTATAGCGTACTCAGAATCAATAAAGCTGGCCATTTATTACCCCCCAGAGATATAGTTATAGGTACCAAATGCTTACATTTCATAATATAAGGGTGTACCTGGTTTTTATGTTGCCTTTTACCTTGGGAAATTTGACGGAGAGGACCTTCTTAGGATACTGGTCAGGATCTCCACATAAAAAACACACTCCACATCTGCGGCGCAGATTCTCTTGGGTCATGCCGACCTGCATGGGTTCTTCGGAAGAGACCTCAGCGTTGTTCCTGGGATAGACCTCAGGCTGGACCACTATCTGAGAAGAGAACCGTCGTTCCTGTCGTCTCTCTCTAACCTGTCGGTCAAGTCGGACAACAAGGGTCATCATCCCTCTAGAGACTCTGGAAGCTGATAACTCACTAGAAGATCCTTTAAGTTATCAGACAGACCTGACCTGAACTGACTCTTAAGGGCTGGTTCATTCCACCCTGAGGGAACACACCACCTTCTAAATTGGGTGCAATACTCCTCCGCAGGTAGATCACCCTGAACCAGTGCCTTTAGAGCAGTCTTGGCTACAAGTGCCCTGTCTAGTTCATCATACAGGGTACCCAGGGCCTGAAAAAAAACCTCTACTGATGCTAAATAACTGGCATCATCTGGTAAAGAGAATGCCCACCCCTGGGGTTCACCCTGTAATCTGGAAATTACAATGTTGACTTTTGGGCCAGAGGACACGGGGCGCAAACGGAAATAAAGTTTACAATTTTCCCTTAAGGAAAGAAACTTCTTCTAGTCTCCAGAAAAGTGTTCAGGGGGCTTAATCTAGGGGCTCTAAATTAGCCCTAGGTAGAGACAAATCCCCATAGGGGGCAGTAGATAGAATTTTCTTGTCCAGGTCTCCCTTTCTGGGGGAGACAGGGACCAGTTCCAGGGCCGAAAATTTTAAGGCTTTAGAATTCCCTCCATGACATTCATTAACATGCATAGCAACCGACGTAACATTTTTCTTACTAACATCATTAACGTGCTCACAGATCCTTTTTCCCATCATCAGGGATTGTCCCTGGGCAGAGGCCTAGTTAGGGTGGGCATAGGGAGAGTTTCTCTTTTTTTCTCCCCTGTCTCTGGTCATTTTTCTGGACCTATGATTCTTGCCCCTGTCACTACCGTAACCAATTGCAACTTTATCCTGATATAAACACATTCCATTATTCTGTGTTTTTAGTGGATGCCACACACCCATTTGTTTTTGGCCTATATTATTGCCCTTGTGTATTTTTTGGTTTGTCCAAAATTATAGGGCAGCCTTTTATCTAATGTAGATTAAAAGTTAAGTCTTAAGGGTCCTTCATTTTCCTTGAGTTATATTAAAAGTATATCACACCCCTCAGTATATCACACCTAATAATGGCATACCTATATCAGTTCTTAAAAGGACTTTTGTGGCCCTATTAGATAGCTTTTGGTGTCCCTAACAGCCTGTCCCTGCTCCACAAAGCAACCTCTCCCTACACTGGCAAAACACAGAATGTAAAATGGCTGCCAGATCGGGCTCTTTTATAGGGTGGGGGTGTATCCATGTGCTGAATCATCTCAATTGGCTGTCCTGTCCTACCTGATGGATGTGTTATGGGTCAAAGTTCGGCGCAATGCAAATGGATATGGCGCCGGAGGACATCGCCATATGTTCGCATGATCGTCGAATCGCAAACGTACAAAGTTTGTGGCAAAACGATCACCAGGTGAACCGCAAGGCCATCTCTAGTTACCGTTATATATTGTGTCACTGTAGTTTCACACAATTTCATTTCATTTACTAAAGAATAATGTAAACTGCTAATTTCTAAATCAATTAAACAAAATATGCCTGCATTCATCTGAAAGAAACTGTAAAGTCATCTCCACTTCCACCTAATTTGCAGTCCACTGTCTGTTAGGCAAGATTTGTCCCTAGTAATAGAGACACAGAAGAAGGTAGACAGGTAGAAGGGGCATGTCAGAGCTAGCTGAGATCCTGAGCCTGATAAAGTAACTAAAAGAGGAATTCCTGTGCTTACTCTCTGACTGCACCTAAGTACCAGTGACAGAAGTGGGGTTCTACCATGTCTGCTGTCCTCTTTTCTTTTCAATTTTCTTTTTATTGATTTTAAATTAATTCCATTGCAAAAACAGAGTATAAAGGAAACAAACATTTGTGACATAAGATTCAGTGAGGCATTACAATATTATAACGCCAGAACATGTAAAGACCAAATTAGAGTACAATGTGAAGCGTGCTTAAATAAAATGAGGGTGCAACTATAAAGCACAAGCCATATAGGGTGAAGAGCTGATCAGTGTCAGGCACGACCGCTTGTGGTGGAAAATCCACCTACCTTAGCTGGATAGTTGTGCCGATATAACAGCAGAGCTATAGTCTAATACATTATATATATATATATATATATATATATATATATATAAAAATATATAAATATATATATATATATATATGTATCATGTACGTAACCATTAACATAGTATATGAAACAACTAGGAATAGGAATATGGTTAGGGGAAGGAGTAGGGGTGAAGGGGGGGGGGATGAGAAGACTAGGAACTAAATCAGAAGTTTCAAAGTCAGTCCGCAGTGGTTTGTGATAGAGAAGTGAGTTGTTGCAGCACCTGAAAGGATGACCGGAACTCAATCCAGTCCTGCCAAATTTTGGGGAATTTGTAGTGAGATCGTAGTTCCCACACTGATAATTCTTCCATCAGGAAGATGAAGTTAGCTTTTTGTAGCCATTGAGCCGTGTTAGGGGCTTTCGGTTGATTCCATTGTTGTGGAATTAATGAATTTGGCCGCTTCCATGAGGTGTTGGAAAAGGATCCTTTTCCCAGGAGGGATGCTTTCTAGTCTAATGTTGAGAAGGATGGAGACTGGGTTGGGATCTGAGGTTAGAGAGCAGATTTGTCTGGACATTTTCAGAACATCAGACCAAAATGGGGTTAGAACAGGACATGACCACCACATGTGTAAGTATGAGCCTTGTGCAGAGTTACATTTCCAACACACGTCTGTGTCAAGGCAACCCATTTGATTAAGCCTGACTGGGGTACGGTACCATCTAGAGATGAGCTTAAAAGAATTCTCCTGCAGTCTTGTGCAATGTGAGATGCCGTGAGAATTCTTGTATATTTGTTTGGTTTCCTGCGGTGTCCATGTGGTAGCCAGATCTTTACTCCATTCTGAGATATAATATCTGTCTGTAGGGGAGTTAATGATTTGTAAGATAGAATACACTTTTGAAAGACGGTGTGGCAGAGGTTTTACAAGTGAGGACAATTCACCAAAGGGGGTAAGATCTCTTGGGGCACCAGTATGGCGTAGGTAAGGAGATATAAGTTTAGTTATGTGCATTCTTTGTAAATAATTAAGGGATGTGTTTTCTAATGGATCCTCCCTAATGTCAATATTGAGGATGTTAGTAAGGCCTATTTTTTTTAATTCCTGAAGATTAAGTTTTACTTGTTTAAATTTTGGGAGATATAGTTCTAAAGTGTCCGCTATTGTCATCAGAGGGGAGAGTGGGACTAATATCTTATTTATATTTATACCATATCTTTAAGGTAGTTTGGGTGATGGTATTTGAGGAAAGTTGGCTAGGAGTTTTGTATGTTTCGTTATCATATTGCCATAGGAGGGATCTTAGTGGGAACTTAGCTAGGTATGATTCTAATGTGAAACTAAGTCTTCGGTCTCCTTCCCGTAGCCACTGAACTATTCTGGATAAATGTACTGCGTCGTAGTAGTGTCTCCAGTTGGGTAGGGACATACCGCCTCTTAATTTGTGTTGGACTAACAGATTGTGGCTCAATCTGGGTCTATTGCCCCACCAGAGATAGTTGCTAATCAATCTCCTAATATTTGTAAAGAATTGCACGGGAAGTGAAATGGGGAGAGTTTGGAAGAGGTACAGCAATTTAGAGAGAAGGATAGATTTAATTAGATTCTTTCGCCCCATCCATGATAAAAATGGTAGGGCCCAGGAATCTAAGGTTGATTTGAATTTTGGTAGGATAGGGGCGTAATTTAGAGCATACAGATCTTTCCATGTGGAACAGATTTTCAGACCGACATATGTGATGTGGTTTTTGGGCCAATGGTATGGGTAGTGTGATTGGAGCAGTTCTGTGTCCTTGCTGTGCAGATTAAAACCTAAAGCTTCCGATTTGGTAGTGTTGATTTTAAAGTTAGAAATCTGTCCTTATTCCTTAAATAACGTTTGAAGGGCAGGGAAAGCAGAGGAAGGGTTGGTCAATATTAGCAAAATATCATCGGCATATGCTGCCGCAGTATGTGACCGGGTACCATGACTGAAACCTTTAATGTCTGGATGAGATCTGATGGCCGCCAATAGGGGCTCCAGTGATAGTATAAACAGGATTGGAGAAAGTGGGCAGCCTTGGCGGGTCCCGTTTTTTATGTGGAAAGGGGCCGAGAGAGACTTGTTAATGCGTACATGACAAAGATCGCATCAATGAAGGCCTGGGGGAATCCAAAGTGTTGCAATACTTGCTTCATGAAAAGCCAGTCCACCCTGTCGAAAGCCTTTTCTGCGTCGGTCCCAAGTAATACCAGTGGTTGCTTACTATGTGACACAATTTGGATTAATGAAAGGATCCTCATGGTATTGTCTTTGCCTTCTCTTCCGGACACAAATCCAACCGGTTCGGGGGAGATCAAGTCTCGTATTATAGGTTTAAGTCTGTTTGCTAAGAGGTTTGCATATAATTTTAGGTCAGTGTTTAGGAGCGAGATGGGTCTGTAGCTGCCACAGTTGGCAGGATCTTTGCCCTCTTTGTGAATAAGAGTAATTTAAGCCTCTAAAGCTTGTTGAGGTATATTTGAGCCCAAGAGATAAGAATTTAGCGTGTCCGTTAGCTGAGGGAGAACTGAGGAAAATGAGTCATAGTAGGAGCAAGGCAAACCATCTGGACCTGGGGCCTTATTCTTAGGACACTTTTTAAGCGCCGTGCGAACCTCATCTATAGAGAAAGGCTTAAGTAGAGATGAATGGAACTTGGGATTTAGTTGAGGGAGGTCAAGCCGTGAGAGAAATTCCGAGATGGCCGACTGGCGCGAACTCCGATCATGTACTCCAGATTCTGAGGGGAGTTGGTACAAGGAAGTATAAAATCGTATGAATTCTGTCTCTATATCTGATGGGGCTGAAGTGATCTTACCTGAATCCTGTCTGATCTCAGAGATGTTGGTGTGAGGTTTTTTTTAACGTTTGATGAGAGACATCATTAGTTTTGAAGGTTTGTCTCCGTGTGCGAAAAATGCGTGCCTGGTTGACATATATTTTTGCGGAAGACAAATTTAGTGCATCTTTGAGTTGGAGACGGGCTTCAGTAAGTTTTTGGAGATGGTGGGTAGATAGGGATTTTTTATGAAATTTTTCCAGTTTACGTATTTCAGTGTATAGTGACAATATTTTTTGGTCTCTCTGCTTTTTATGGAACGCCCCTGCTGATATGAATTCACCTCGAACCGTGGCCTTGTGTGCTTTCCAGACATAAGGGATTGAGGTGCCTTTGTCTCTGTTTTGTTGAAAGTATAGTTCAAGACGTGATTTAATCTAATTATGTATCGAGGAGGTAGATAATAATGTTTCATTAAGCCTCCATGGAGGTTTAGTCTGAGAAGTGCCTGTAATAAGCAAGGACATTTCTAGGGGGGAATGATCAGAATGGACACTAGGGCCGATATCTATAGAGCGGAGTTTGGGGAGTGAGAATTGTTGTAGGAAAAAATAGTCTATTCTGTGGTAGGAGTTATGTGGAGTTGAGTATAGAGTGTAATCGCGATATGTGGGGTGATCGAAACGCCATACATCTCTTAGAGAGAGAAGCTGAAGGGAATTTTTTATATGATTAATTGCCCTGTGAGAGAGAGCAGACTTACCAGTGGACATGTCTAACAAAGGATCTAGAGCTAGGTTAAAGTCCCCGCCAACAACTAACAGTCCCTGCGATATACCATTTATCAGTGTGAAGACGTCACATAGCCAAGGGGCTTGTTTTATGTTTGGGGCGTATAGATTAGCTAACGTGACTGGTATACCCTCTAGCTTCCCAACTAAGATCAAGAATCTGCCGTCCTTATCTTTTTGTTGAAGGGCTAGGTCAAAAGATACACGCTTCGAAAATGCAATGGCCACTCCCTTCAAATTCTTGGTAGGAGTGTGGGAATGATACCATTTGTCAAAGAAGTGCCCTCGCAAAGCTGGCGTCTTTCCCTCACGAAAGTGAGTTTCTTGAAGAAAGATAACATTTGAGTGGGCCTTTTTCAAAGCGTGTAGGACTTGACTGCGTTTGACTACTGCATTAAGACCTCTAACATTATAAGAGGTAAATTTTATGTTGGCCATATGAAAGTAAGTTTATACTGTACCTGTGGAGAAAGTGTGGACTGAAGTAAATTTTGTGGAACATGCCCAGCGCCCTTGGGGGTTAAAAAGGTGGGGGGGGGGAATGATTGGGAGCGGAAAAGGTTTAGAACCATGAGAAACGTGTAAGTATCAACATAGCCAGATAAAGATATCAGCGCTAATAAGAACATAGAACAAAAATTCACAGTCATATAAACTGATAGCCATGAGGGACATGGCTGAAAGAAGCACTGTTGTGTGAGTGATGAATAGACATGATCAAAAAATGTAGGTATTGCCTATAAGGCCCAATGTTCTCAATCAGAGAGGAGTGGGGCTTATAAAGTGACTCGGAGAGGGAGTCGCCTGGTCTCAAAGGATTCTTGGTACTAGGAGGGCGGAAGTGTCAGGACTGGAGCAATGGGAGGCAGAGGTAACCCACCGCCCTATCCCGGTCCCACCCTCCGCAACCAAGCAATATCATCTTGTAGCAGTGTTAAAATCACCCTAAATTAGGGCATTTTAGATACACTCTGGTGTTCCAGATCAATGTACCCCCCCCAGGGGTAAATATCCACGCGTGGCTGAGAGACTGGACACTGACACAGAAGTTGGTCAAAGCAATCTCTAACTTTATTACATGGACTAAGCGTTTATGAATCTTCAGAAGAGGGCAGTCCTCTCTGAGGCTAAAACATTGTTTCATTGGTCAAAAAGTAAAAAGTGATAAGAGAAACAGAGATAACACTTCAACATCTGCGCAGTGAGTACCACTTTGGAATGTGAACTAATGTAAACATCTGGTTACCATCGCCATTTTGTAATGGAGTTTATTCTAACAAGAATACTGCCTACGTCATATGTGACACTTTAAAGAGGTGCTTCTCTATAGGCAGTGAATAATATATACATATCATCAAGCCATATGATTGGCTTACGCATTCCACCTGTTCATGCATAAGGCAATGCCTGACACTCTATGGAACACATGTAAAAGATGAGAAATCAGACACTTCCCACAGCACAGCTCTTTGCCCCCCTCTCTCTCCTTTCCAGTCTTGAAACAAAGAGGGGGGTGGGTGGGCACTTGGAAGTAGAAAAAGTTAACTCATTACAATCCTAGATTTACAAAATATAGAATAAAATTCACCCATCTTTAACAGTCCCCCCTTGAATTTCATTCTCTCCCTAAACCTAAACATCTGTCCCAATGCTCCGCCTCCTCTTCACCAGCTTCCACGACAAGCCATACCTAGCGAACAGCCTCCCGTGACACTGGATTTGAGCAAGGGGAAGTCAGATGATCTTTCCCTAACTGGCGTTGACATTATATGGGGGGACTAGAGGTCACCAGTGCTCCTGATTTTCTGGATCGAAGTTTTCATACAAGTTTCCATATTCTTTTGAGTCATGATCAACAGTCACACAAGGGAAAACCAGTCTCAACACTTCCTTGAAATCAATCCAATTATGCTTTTCTTTGAGCTTCACTGTGCTTGTGGTCAACAACACTCGGAATGGACCATCAAACCAGGGTTTTGGGACTTTTCTAACGTGTCTTTTCCTACCACCCAATCTCCAGACACAAGTGGGTGGGTTCCTGGTATTTTATCAAAACCTGGAAGTGAAGCAAAAACTCGAAAATGTACTTTAGTCAAATGCTTATACAAAACTGATCACATAATCTGTCAGACAACCATGTTGCATCTGGAGCTGCTGTGGGAATTAAAATCCTATTCTAGGGGCTGACCCAAAAAGGACCTTATAGGGACAAAGGCCTGTCTCACGGTTAGGCGTATACCTTACTAAAAGAGGGCTACCAGCAGGTACTCTATTAAGACTTTAAATCTTTAACTTAGTGTCCCGTTCAGTTCCTTTTCCCTACTCTACTGCTGCTTTGTGGATGGTACGAAGCATGTAAGGCCTGTCCTACACCCAAAACCTTCGTCATCTCCTGCATCACTTCACCTGTGAAGTGAACACCTGTGTCACTTTCAATGATCTAAGGTACCCCATACTTGCACACAACTTCAGCCATAATCTTCTTTACTTCTTTGGGTACGGTTTTGGCCATCCTGAAAACAAGTCATCACATATCAATACATACTCATACATGCCCACCTTGGATATTTGAAGGTAGTCTGCAAACGTTGAAACAGATACAAAAAGCAAGACGTGTTTCTTGGGTACCTTAACCACCTTGCCCATGTTGTTCTGGGCACAAACCATTTATCCTTAAGTATGTCTGACTGTTACAGTGCTGAACCCTGGTGCGTACCATATGCTACGTACTAAATCACACATAGCAGTTTTTGTCTGGTGCATCACTCCATGGGTTGCCTGTGCCATCGTGGAGTAGAGGGACCTGGGAAGGTAAAGTTGCCCTTCTTATTTGTCGTCCCCCCTTTTTCATCCACCAGTCCCTTTCCTCCTTCCCCAGGGTTCTGTAAGGTCTTAAGAACTTTCGGGAGACAGGAGGAGTTATTTCAGGGACCTGAACTGTGGCCACTTAAGACAGGGGTCTGCTTAGGTAATTTGGCAGCCATCTTTGCCGCCTGATCTGCCGTGGCTTTCCCCTTTGCCTCCTCTGCATCTGTTTACAGTGGCCTTTCGTTGCCATCACCCCTCATGTTAGTGACACGAGGGCTTCCATCAGAGACCTCACTGCTTCCCCATTTTCGATGGGTTTACCTGAAGCGATTAAGGAGTCTCTGGCTTTCCATATGGGCCCATAGTCATGGGCTATCCCAAAGCACACCTGGAATCAGTGTAAATGGTGGCTGTTTTCCCATCTGCATATCTGCAAGCCATCTTCAGAGTCTTTTAGCTCCACTTCTGAGCAGACAAGGGTGGTAGTTCACGTTTAATCACCACTGCCCAACTTGTGTAGTACCTGCCATACCTCGATCCATCCACAAAGAGCACATGATCTAGATTACCTAATGACTGATTTACCAAATCCCACTACCTCTTGTGACATCATCTGCAAACAGTCAGGAGCCTCTTCCTTTGAATCTGAAAGAAAAGTTTAAAGTGTGGTGCCCTAACTCTTCCCTCCCCCCTTGGTCCAGAGGCAACAGGGTGGCTGGGTCCAAAGTATTACACCTTTGGAGAGCAACATTGAGGCAACAAAATGGAACAATAATGGGCAACAAAACAATCAATTGGATTGTTCGTTCATGAGGATAGATGTAATATCAGCATCACTTTGTGGTTCAGAACTATCTCAGAGCTTTCATCAAGCATAGCTAGTACAACTACTACAGCTCTGATGCAGAAAGGGGCACCTCTGGCCACAGGATCAAGTCTGACTGAATATTATACTATGGGGCGTTATTGCTAGCCATGCAGTTGGGTGAGGACAGCTGAGTCATGGCCACTCACTTCATTAACAATACAATCTAAATGTAATAATATGATAGGCCCAGTGTGGGGGAGCACAAAATTGCCAGTTCTAGGCACAAAAAACATCTACCACCTCATCTGTGAGGCGGTAGGGACTAAAGGACAAATCAATCACAGTGGAGTGAGTAGGGGTAATGGGAACCTGAGCCGACAAGGTGTGTGTGTGCATTGGGCACGATGTGGGTGTTAGAAACTGTGGCTTCATTAACGGCATGTAGGTCATGTACCATCCAATGGTGAGTGGTTTGCTTTTCTCAGCTTCTGGGAGTACTGATACAAACATGGACCAGAGAATTTTATCACTAATGGCCAACAAACAAAGTTCTTGGTCGTGGAGGGCACCTGTAAGCTTCACAGCGCCGTCCTCCTGACGTGAGATACCAGCATGTACTTTTGCAAACAAATCTGCACCTAGGAGACAACAAGGGGCGTTACCAATGACCAGCAAACGGGCAAGCGCATCTTGGTTAGGGGCAAATCTAATATGGATGGTTTCTGTTGAAAAAAGTGAGCGTACTACTTTCCCATCCACTTCTACCCAAAGGCTGGTGTCCTTGGAGAGTAAATCAGGGGAGGCCATGTTTGCTGTGCACAACTGTCTTGGCTGCTCCAGTATCAATCAAAAACGGGACTACTTCTTTATCACCCAGAGTGAGGGATATCCTTGGGCCAGACTGAATCTGCTAAAAATGTTTAAAGATAGAGCCGATACTGGATTTCCTGTTTCTTAATCTTGATCTAACTCCCCCCCCCTCACCTGTCTGTGTTCCTCTTATGACAAAAAACATGGGTGTCTGTGGGGACGGACAGTGATCCGGGCATGGTCAACATAGAATACAATCCTCTCGTGTGGTGTGGACGAGGAGTACCACACACAGCACAACACTCTCTCTTCTGGGATCTGGGTCCCACAGACTCTGCAGGCCCACCATAGGGTGGCAGACTTACTTTTCCCTCACTTCAATGAGGCGTTTGACATCAGGGCTGAAGCAATGCCAAAGGAACACTACCTATGGTTGGCACCACTGAACCCCCCAATGCTGCTTGATGTTACTCTGCATTTTGGCTTACAGAAGTATCCAACTTTTCCTATCGCAGAATTAATAGACTGGAAAACAAAACAGGACTTCTCATCTTCCATGGGAGTGTCTTATAACTAGGGGATGGGCACAAGGGCTGTCGTTGTCTGTAACGTCCACCCCTATCCTCCTCCCTCCGCTCTGTCATCTAAGTCCACCCCCTTCAGTCGGACGCTATGGTTCTCCTTTTGTCCATCAGTAATGTGGCAGCTGCCCATCAGAACAGAGCTCTGATGTTTAGCACAACACTTAACGTAACTTCAAACATTGAAACAAACAGATCTGACAATACAGACATGAACACACAAAGGGCCCATAAGAAACTTTTCATTGACTTCAATTTAAAAATAAAATAAATAAATAAAAATGTACAGCTTGATCAATGCTGTTGGCACCAATAAAAACCCAAAAACTTCCAAGAAAAATAAAATAAAATCCTCAATGCGCATATTATTAAAAAAACAAAACAAATATCGTACTCCATACGCATTCATATACATTTTCATGTACTAATTTTCACAAACTGTTCATAACCACGCCCTCATACATAAAAACTGAATTGCATTCACAACTCTTCTGAAAACCTCCATCAGTCTTCACACATATTCGCCTCAATCACAACTCAAAGCCAGACCCATTCACATTCCACTGAATCATTTGTCTTCCAACCCACATTGTTTCATCCCAAAACTTGCAGCACAGACAAACACAGCTTTCCTGGAAACAGATAGCCACACCACACCCAGAATTGCTGATGGTCTGTCGCTGTAAGAGAATATACATGTTATCATACAGTCATTTTGTTAAAAGCTGGATTCCCACAGTACACTGCTTGGGAAAGAAGAAAGAAGAAAGAAAATTATTGAACAATTCTTTGTCTTGTATAATATATTACACATCACTGACTCTGCATCATTCCCTCATTCCCTCCCACCTTTTTCCTTAGTCTGATCCTCTTATCTCAGGAATGTTTCTGTTGAGGTGGGGGTAGTGAGTCTCTGTAGCTCACACTGGATACAACACCTATCCGTTAACTGACCATCTTTTACTGCTGTAATCTCTAGGATATTCCCTAGTTAAACACACACATTTTATTAGGGTAACAAAACTTAACCGGTTCGTTTCGGAACATTTAACACAAGCGCCGTTCTGATTGCAGACACTGGGGCACTTTCTTTCTTTCTTGTTAATGCCATCAATTAACATCCTGACAACTCCCCCCTCAAAATCACGGGAGTTCTGATGCCCACAGTCTGTAAGCTCTAACTTCACAGATTCTTACAGATCTTCATCCCTGTTGCCAGGGGCGACCTCTGTCCGAGTCTACACTTTCTCTAACATTCTTTTTCACATTTTAACTTTCAATTCTTCCCTCACTACTAGCTAGGGGCTGTATTTTCTCCTTCATAATGCTGGGACTGACCGATATCAAAACAACAGTATTTCAGACTGACACACACACAAAACAGAAGAGTGATCAGCACCTTTAGCCCTTTCTTCCGCAGACAAAGGATTCACCCCACCCCCTCTGGTTGGCTCAAATCTGACTATCACGTCTGACTAGTCAGCCGGGACTCCCCGCACGTCTTCCCCAAAACCAGGGGTCAGGCGGGCTCCGTCGCATCTTCCTGGGGTCAGGTCAGGTAGACAATATCACCGCAGTCTTTCCCTTGATCAAAAGGTCATGAGAGGTTCTACCATCTTCCTAGGGTCAGGTCAGGTAGTCTCCGCAGTCTTCCATCAGATCAAAAGATCATACGGGTCTACGCATCTTCCTGGTCAGGTCAGCCGGAGTTCCTTGTCCCACACCTCGGCGCTATAGCACCCCCTTCCCAACCAGGAGGTTACTGTTCCCTCCCTTTGTCTGTGGTTTTACCGTCTGTGCTCAATTCACTCCTCACATAAATCACAGACACACACAAAACATATACACACCAGAGTGATCTATGATTTTAGACTATTGGTTCAATAGACTCCAAGCTTTCAGCATTACAGCCGACTACTATACTTACATGGGTACCACCTCACAGCAGACTGAGCTATCTGAGCATGACGAAGTAACTAGCAGAAAGGCAGATGAGATAAAAAGTTTTCTCACCTTTCTTTGAGGTTGCAATCCTCTCTCCTCTGCCGTTCGTCAAGCTCAGGGGCCCGTCTTGTCAGCTGTCTGATGCTACATTCGCTCAGAATTCAATCTGGGGTGCCATTTGTTAAAATCACCCTAAATTAGGGCATTTTAGATACACTCTGGTGTTCCAGATCAATGTACCCCCCCCAGGGGTAAATATCCACGCGTGGCTGAGAGACTGGACACTGACACAGAAGTTGGTCAAAGCAATCTCTAACTTTATTACATGGACTAAGCGTTTATGAATCTTCAGAAGAGGGCAGTCCTCTCTGAGGCTAAAACATTGTTTCATTGGTCAAAAAGTAAAAAGTGATAAGAGAAACAGAGATAACACTTCAACATCTGCGCAGTGAGTACCACTTTGGAATGTGAACTAATGTAAACATCTGGTTACCATCGCCATTTTGTAATGGAGTTTATTCTAACAAGAATACTGCCTACGTCATATGTGACACTTTAAAGAGGTGCTTCTCTATAGGCAGTGAATAATATATACATATCATCAAGCCATATGATTGGCTTACGCATTCCACCTGTTCATGCATAAGGCAATGCCTGACACTCTATGGAACACATGTAAAAGATGAGAAATCAGACACTTCCCACAGCACAGCTCTTTGCCCCCCTCTCTCTCCTTTCCAGTCTTGAAACAAAGAGGGGGGTGGGTGGGCACTTGGAAGTAGAAAAAGTTAACTCATTACAATCCTAGATTTACAAAATATAGAATAAAATTCACCCATCTTTAACAGCAGTATAGCATATGGTATATAAAACAGAGTGAATATTAGGAGCTAATATTCTATAAACTTTATGATCTGCCTGAAGAGGGAGTGAGGTGGAGGGGAAAAGGGAGGAACCCAAGCGCTAGGCCTCTGTGTTTCCATAAAAAATGGAGAACCAAGATGCCTAGGATAAAATGAGAATTATGGAAAAAGTGAGAATAAAGAGGATAATATCTCACCAGATCGGGGCCTCCCCTGTCCCAACCCCCGCATAAGGGAACACTAACAATATAGCAACAATCAACCGTGAACGATAATGATTATATAGTAGTGAATCCCAAAAGGAATATGTCACCCAGCTCCACTGGGCTTCAGGTCGGGTCCATCTCGATTCTTTTAGGGGTCATCTTTCCTTGTCTCTTCCGATGTTTCTTCTTTCTGATCCTGCAGTTTCCCAAGGAGTGGGTGGAGGGATCGTAGGTAGGCCTGTGAGGTCCTGGATCGGGGACCAATCTGGGATGTCAACGTCTGAGATATTCAGTTGTGTGAGGAGATCTGGTAACTCCAAATTATTTCTAAGGATATATCTTTTACCCTCATGTGAGAGAGAGAGAGGCCAAAGGGGAAAAGCCATTTGTATGGGATGTTTCTTCTCCACAGGATTTCGGTAAGAGATCTCAGGATGCTTCTTTTAGAAAGTGTGACTCTTGCCAGGTCTTGAAAAATAGAGATCGCAGAGCCCTCTTTTGGGTTAGGAGGGTTTGTGCGAGCTAGTCGTAGTATGTCATCTCTTACTTTGGAGTGGGACAGGCGACAAATAACGTCTCTGGGAGGTTCTTTTGGAGTAGGTTTGGCTCTAAGGGATCTGTGAGCCCTTTCAATGGATATCTCCAGAGGGTAGTTGTCTCCCAAAATTGCTATGAAAATTTGTTTAACAGTGTCAGAAAGGGTTTCTGGAAGGAAAGATTCTGGAATTCCCTTGATCCGTAAGTTGTTACGTCTAGCACGATTTTCTTGATCCTCCATCCAATTAACAATCTTATTCATATGTGATTGGCAAGAGGTGAATGAGGTTGTCGATGCTTCAGTGTAGGAGACGATTTGAGATTGAACATTCTCTAGTTGTTTTGACTCTGCTTCCATTGCTCCTGACGTCTTGTTTTATGTCATGTAATTCTTTGAGCACCGGTTCCAGGGCCTTAGAGAGGGCTTTCCCCAAGAAGTTTCTTGAAATTGGGAGGCTCATATCCTCCTGAAATTCTTCTGTGTCACTCTCCATGTCTGATGTATCACATGATGTGTGGACACGTTTTTTATCTTCTGAAGGAATCTGTGCAGGGGTATGTTTGGTTGAGGAGGTCTCTTGAGTTTTTTGCATGTAAGAGTCTAGGGAGCCTAATACTTTTATAGAGGAGGATGTTCTAGATTTCCCTGGTCCAATTTTGACCATATCGGTGGATATTCAGGGATGGACCCAATGTATTTTACAGATGGGCAATGTAGCTTTGTGGATCACTCGCTGTAGGTGGCCCTCATTGGCCAGTCATTGAGAGACTATGAAAACATTGTGCTTATGTAAACCAGTTCGCTTGCAGTAATATCACTGTAGCATGAAAAAATTGGGTCAGGCGCCCTTAAGAGACTGATTTGTCGGTCTCTAAACAGAGACCAGTAAAAATTTAGGCTTGGTCTAAATAAATTAGGTGTAAACTCCGGGGTAAGCGTTTAAATAATCGCCTGAATGAAGAGGTGATGTAGTGTAAAGCAGGGATGTACTTCTACCCAACTTTGCAGTTAGCTCTACTCACCCCTCTTACAGTCCGGCAACTGACACTTCTTTTCAGCTGTATGATTATTCAGGAGATAGATGCACGCCTATAGCTTCAGCTAATGGATCTACAATAATAGGGATCCCTCCTGATTGAAGGCAGCCGCCTGAAGTGTCTTATGTGAGCAGTCTTGCGCTTAGGCACCAAGTCCAGAACCCTACTCACACCAGAGTCTGGGGCCCGATTATAGAATTTAGCT
The DNA here is from genome assembly GCF_014858855.1 of Bufo gargarizans. Classification (NCBI taxonomy): domain Eukaryota; kingdom Metazoa; phylum Chordata; class Amphibia; order Anura; family Bufonidae; genus Bufo; species Bufo gargarizans. Next base: position 262,374,687 of record NC_058083.1, read on the forward strand.
GAATGAGCTTACCAGCAGGTTGGGTGTCCCCAGCAGATGATCTTCGGTTGCAGGTGAGGGATATTTTCCGGTGCGAAGACTGTGATAATCGCAGAGCTGCTGACGCAGAGTCAGGAGTGCCTCCGGTGCTTGTCTCAGATTTCTATCTCCTCCGGTACAGTCAATTAAGATGCCGATAGCTTAATAATGCGGCGAATCTTCTTCACACTGTTCAGCAGATATGCTCCGGATCTTGCGAACTTGTTCGCGCATGTCCAATTCTTTTCCGGGCCCCCGGTTGCGAGTGAATCGTCGCTTCTTCTGCACTGCTGTGTTCTTTTATAGCTGGCGGCAATTCTATACTGGCGTTATCTTGATCGCGACGGTACCGGCGGCTAACTCTCTTGTTAGTTAGTGCTGAGGCAATCTAGGCCGCTGTGTCACCAGAGTGTTTCACCGGGTTCTGTTGTTCCTGGTCACATGGGTGAGAAAGTTTAGCTTGATTATGAAAGTTTTTACACAATCCCGTGCAGTGTATGCAAACCGCTGATGGATCTATGTGGTGGTGGTGCCGGGTGACACCCTTAGTCTGCTTGCGGGATGCAGCAAGAGCCGAAATATAGGCCGGCGCTTCAAGATGTGCTGTAGGTCGCACCGTCCAACAACCTCTGAATCGGTCGGTTCCAGTTGGAGTCCTGACTCCGAGTTTCTCGTTTTCCGGCTGGAATAGTCAAAATTCGCTGTTTTATAGTGAATATTTGTCACACAGCATGCAGAGCTCCACAAAGCTGCCTCCTATCGGCTCTGCAGCTAGCTCCGCCCCCCTGTCTGCTGTCCTCTAAGTTATAATTACTATCTTTATGTGACACCGTCATGCCTACCTGTACTTGTACAAAAGAGTCCGTGATGTTGATTTGCAGTGGTGAATACTTCATAGATACTTGATACTTGCTTCAGGAGAAGCAGAGTCAAGAGGACTCTATCCCAGAGGAAGAAAGGCGATCCTTTCAAAACGTGTCAGATTTCTGGTCTACAACATCTCCTTAAGCTGTAAGCTAGTGTGACATCACCGGCGTTCCAATTTGGAGTACAAGCTTTTTTGAATAGGAAATGTGTTGCCGGCTGGGGCACATTTTCCAACTACACAGCATGACTGCTTCCACCGGACTGGAGGATCGGGACAACTATCAACTATTCACCACTACACAAGCAAGCTGGTTTACATTTAGAGCTGAACTGGATACGCTAAAATTATGTAGGGGCCATTGCCTCAACATAACTTCAGTGGATCCAAAGCCAGTGCAGGGGCTAATTAAGACTGGCGTGTAAAATGCTGGTCTTAATAAATGACCCCCATTGCGCTTATTTCTAGTGTTGATCGAGCACCATAGTGCTCGGGTGCTCTGGCCGAACACATCGGGATGCTTGGATGCTGTACCGAGCACCCGAGTATAATGGAAGTCAATGGTAGAACCCGAGCACTAAATCAGGCACCCCCTGCTCTAAAGAGGGGAATGTGCCTGGTTCATAGAAAAAGGTCAGAAATTGATGGAAACACCACCAAAATGGTTCGGGAACAGCATGGGGAGTATGTCTGTATGCATCTTGGACTCCCAGGTCGCTGCTGGGAACGATGTTATCCGAGTAGTATGCCCTTTTACAGACTGACAATAATACGCACCAAACCGAAGATAAAATCGATTTTAGAGGAAAAATTGTTAGGAAACATTATTTCCTATATATTTACTTGTTTAAGTGCAAGTGCTGCAAAAAAATACAAGGAAGAGGCCCTCCGATACAACCTGAATATCACATAAAGGAGGACCTCATTCACATTGTGATACAATTGTTCATGTAGTGGGACTCGTACACTCATAAAGCCTATGCACTAAGTGAAAGGGCTGCCAAAAATTACAAGGAACCAGCACTCCAAAACACCCTTTGTTACACATAAAGGAGGGCATCATACAAAGCATTGAAAATTATGATTGATGGCCTGCTTGTAACCCTCAAAAACATTTTAAGCAAGGGCCTGTTGATCTGACCATCTAAAACATTATGTGCCTGCAGACACTTTGGTGACTCTAGATAACCTGGGGCTGGTTACATGTCCCCGTGACGGCGACAATCCATTCGGATGTCTGCCCTAAAACTTTAGATGTCATTTTCAGCCCAAACCATGCAGACCATGGGTAAAGGGGGAATCATGGTTCGAATCCGTAGAGGGAGCCTGAGAAACAGCTACGGCTATCACATCCAAGTAGGGAAGCATGCGCGCAAATTACCTATTAGGTCTAAGGTGAGGGCCTGAAGGTGATCTGACCCTGTAAAATATTTTAGGTGCGGGCCTGCAGGTGAGCTGACCCTGTAAAACATTTTAGGTGCGGGAATGCTGGTGAGCTGACCCTGTAAAAGATTGTAGGTCAAGGCCTGTTGGTGAGATGACCCTGTAAAAAATTAAACGCGAGGGCCTGCTGGTAAGCTGACCCTGTAAAATATTTTAGGTGCGGGCCTGCAGGTGAGCGGACCCTGTAAAAGGTTGTAGGCGAGGGCCTGCAGGTCAGCTGACCCTCTAAAACATTATATGCGAGGGCCTTTGGGTGAGCTGACCCTGTAAAAGATTTGAGGTTCGGGCCTGCTGGTGAGCTGACCCCGTAAAATATTTAGGTGCAGGCCTGCTGGTGAGATGACCCTGTAAAAGATTTTAGGTGCGGGCCTAGTGGTGAGCTGTCCATCTAAAAGGTTGTAGGTGGGGGCCTACAGGTAAGCTGAACCTCTAAAATATTATAAGCTAGGGGGGCCTTCAGGTGACCTGACCCTGTCAAATATTGTAGGTGAAGGCCTGCTGGTGAGCTGACCCTGTAAAGCATTATATGTGAGGGCCTGCTGGTGAGCTGACCCTCAAAAAAATAATATGTGAGGGCCTGCTGGTAAGCTGACCCTAACATAGTAACATAGGACATAACACTGAAAAAATACATTTGTCCATCCAGTTCGGCCTGTTATGCTGTAAGTTGATCCAGAGGAAGGCAAAAAAAAAAAAAACTGTGAGGTAGAAGCCAATTTTCCCCACTTTAGGGGAATAAAAAATTCCTTCCGGACTCCAATCAGGCAATCAGAATAACTCCCTGGATCAACGACCCCTCTCTAGAAGCTATAGCCTGTAATATTATTAAGCTCCAGAAATACATCCAGGCCCCTCTTGAATTCCTTTATTGTAAAACATTATATGCGAGGGCCTGCTGGGGTGCAGGCCCTCTAAAAAATAATATGCAAGGGCCTGCTGGTGAGCTGACCCTGTAAAAGATTTTAGGTGCGGGCTTGCTGGTGAGTTGACCCTCTAAAAGATTGTAGGTGAAGGCCTACTGGTGAGCTGACCCTGTAAAACATTATATGCGAGGGTCTGCAGCTGAGCTGACCCTCTTAAACATTATAAGAAAGGGCCTTCAGGTGAGCTGACCCTGTAAAAGATTGTAGGTGAAGGCCTGCTGGTGAGCTGACCCTGTAAAACATTATATGCGAGGGCCTGCTGGTGATCTGACCCTGTAAAACATTGTAAGTGAGGGCCTGCTGGTAAACTGACCCTGTAAAATATTATATGCGAGCGTCTGCTGGTAAGTTGACCCTATAAAAGATTTTAGGTGCGGGCCTGCTGGTGAGCTGACCCTGTAAAAGATTGTAGGTAAAACCTGCTGGTGAGCTGACCATCTAAAAAATAATATGCGAGGGCCTGCTGGTGAGCTGACCCTGTAAAAGATTTTAGGTGCGGGCTTGCTGGTGAGTTGACCCTCTAAAAGATTGTAGGTGAAGGCCTACTGGTGAGCTGACCCTGTAAAACATTATATGCGAGGGCCTGCAGCTGAGCTGACCCTCTTAAACATTATAAGAAAGGGCCTTCAGGTGAGCTGACCCTGTAAAAGATTGTAGGTGAAGGCCTGCTGGTGAGCTGACCCTGTAAAAAATTATATGTGAGGGCCTGCTGTTAAGCTGACCCTGTAAAACATTATATGCGAGGGCCTGCTGGTGATCTGACCCTGTAAAACATTGTAAGTGAGGGCCTGCTGGTAAACTGACCCTGTAAAATATTATATGCAAGCGTCTGCTTGTAAGTTGACCCTATAAAAGATTTTAGGTGCGGGCCTGCTGGTGAGCTGACCCTGTAAAAGATTGTAGGTAAAACCTGCTGGTGAGCTGACCATCTAAAAAATTATATGCAAGGGCCTTCTGGTGAGATGACCCTGTAAAAGATTTTAGGTGCGGGCTTGCTGGTGAGTTGACCCTCTAAAAGATTGTAGGTGAAGGCCTACTGGTGAGCTGACCCTGTAAAACATTATATGCGAGGGCCTGCAGCTGAGCTGACCCTCTTAAACATTATAAGAAAGGGCCTTCAGGTGAACTGACCATCTAAAAAATTATATGCGAGGGCCTGCTGGTGAGATGACCCTGTAAAAGATTTTAGGTGCGGGCCTACTGGTGAGCTGAACCTGTAAAAGATTGTATGTGAGGGCCTGCAGGTGAGCTGACCCTGTAAAACATAATATGCGAGGGCCTTCAGGTGAACTGACCCTGCAAAAGATTGTAGGTGAAGGCCTACTGGTGAGCTGACCCTGTAAAGCATTTTATGCGAGTGCATGCTGGTGAGCTGACCCTGTAAAAGATTTTAGGTGCGGGCCTGCTGGTGATCTAACCCTGCAAAAGATTTTAGATGCGGGCCTGCTGGTGAGCTGACCCTGTAAAACATTACATGCGAGGGCCTGTTGGTGAACTGACCCTGTAAAACATTATATACGAGGGCCTGATGGTGAGGTGACCCTCCCAAAAAATTATATGCGAGTGCCTGCTAGTGAGCTGACCCTGTAAAACATTATATGTGAGGGCCTGATGGTGAACTGATCCTCTAAAAAATTATATCCGAGGGCCTGCAGCTGAGCTGACCCTGTAAAACATTATATGCGAAGGGAATATATGTGATGGCATTATATGCGACAAATAAGCATGTTTTAATATGATGGAAGAGGAGAAGGAGTATGAGAAAAGGAAAATTCAACCATATACCCTTGTTTGAGTTGAAAGGTGTGCATGGGAATACATTTTATTCAGTACATTATAAACAACACATTTAAAGTGCCTTTATGTTCATCGGCTTTCCTTTGGTGGAGTCGAGAAGTCATGGTCAATCCAGGCCTTGTTCATTTTTATAAGCGTCAACCTGTCAGCATTTTCAGTTGACAGGCGGATACGCACTAAATACCCACCCAGACAAAACGCTTGCAGCAGGGCAGGCCAAAACCTTCAAGTTTGTGCCACGTGTCCAGCTTGGACATCCATAGTTGTAAGGCACTGAGGGATCATTTAGGACGCGGACAAGGTCTGCTATGTACTCCTTCACCATCTTCCAAAATGTTTCACTCCTTGTGACACTAGGCCACTTATCAGGTTAAGGGTGCTGGCGGGGTGTCATGAAACTGTCCCAGGCTTTGAAGAGTGTTGCCCTGCCTCTGTTGGAACTGCTGTATGTTCCCCTTATCTCCCTTCCTCGGAACTACGGACTCTGCTACCAGCGTTGTCAGATGGAAATTTTCGGAGCAATTTTTCAACAAGGATCTTCTGGTATTGCACCTTTTTGCTCGTCCTCTCCACCTGAGGAATGATAGATGAGAAGTTCTCTTTGTAGCAGGGGTAGAGAAGGGTGAAAAACCATTAATCCGTATTTTCTCAAATGCGTGTAGCGCACGGGTGGCGGGAAAAGCAGCCTAACATGAAGTCAGCCATGTGTGCCAGAGTACCAACAGGCAACACGTCGCTGTCATCATCAGGAGAATCACACTCAATCTCCTCATCCTCTTTCTTCTCTTCTGCCCACCCACGCTGAACAGATGGAATTAAACTTCCATGGGTACTACCCTCTGTAGCAGAGACAACAGTCTCCTGCTTCTTCTCCTCCTCTTCATCGTCCAAGTCGCGCTGAGAAGACGAACTAAGGGTGGTCTGGCTATTACCCTGTGTAATGTCTTCCCCCATTTTCACCTCTTCCACATGCAAAGCGTTGTCCTTAATTGTGAGCAGAGAGCATTTGAGTAGACACAGAAGTGTGATGATTACACTGATAATAGCATTATCGCAGCTCCCCATCTGTGTTGATTCCTCAAAGTTTCCTAAAACCTCACAGAGGTCAGACATCCATGCCCACTGCTCGCTTGTGAATAGCAGAAGCTGACTGGAAAGACGACGACCATGTTGCAGCTGGAATTTCACTACTGCCCTCTGCTGCTCACAAAACCTGGCCGAGTTTGCCAAGCTCCAAAGCCACCACCAAGTTACGGCCATTATCAGATACAACCATGCCTGGTTGTAGGTTGAGTGGCGAGAGCCACACATCAGTCTGGTCTCTTATCCCCTGCCATAGCTCTGCGGCGGTGTGCTGTTTGTCCCCTAAGCATATCAGCTTCAGCTTGACCTGTTGCCGCTTCCCCACTGCAGTGCTGCACTGCTTCCAGCTACGGACTGATGACCAGTGCTGCACACGGATAAATGGGAGTTGGAAGTGGAGGAGGAGGCGGAGGAGGAGAAGTGGGGTTTGGAGCCACTAAATTAGGTGCTAGTGGAAACCCTGATCGACGTAGGGCCCACAATCCTTGGCGTCGGTAGCACCTGTGCCATCCCAGGGAACGACTTGCTCCTGGCCTCCACAACATTCATGCAGTGTGCGGTCATGGAAATGTAGCGTTCCTGGCTGAATTCATTGTCTGTGTGTCCGTGGTTAAGTGGACCTTCCCAGTAACTGCTTTGGTCAGGGCATGTGTGATGTTGCGGGACACATGTTGGTGTAAGGCGGGCACGACACACCTTGAAAAATAGTGGCGGCTGGGGACTGCGTAACGTGGGACGGCCGCCGACCTTAGGCAATGATAATTTAATTGTCCACAGCGGACGTCTATGGAAAAAGTGCACTGGATGTCACTGATATTTTTGGGATGCGTACACTTTACACAGGAGATGTGGCGGGAATAATTTAACTGTCCGCAGCGGCCTATTACACGGTTTTTAGCGCAGGATGCCCTAAAAACATATATTGCTGCTGTCACACACAATAGTCCTTGAAAGGACTTTTGCATCTCTAAAAAGCTTTTGTACAAAAAAAATATTCAATTACACTCCCTGCACTCTCTGTCCATTCCTATGCTCAGATCTCCCTGACTACAAATGAGCCGAACACGCGTCATCGGGTGCTATGTAGCACCTGATGACGCATTCCAGCCTGCCAATCACTGTAATGCCAGTAGCTAAAATGGCTACTGGCATTACAGTGAGGGCAGTACTTACCTGCACGTTTATTAGCTGCATAGCAGCCAAGAAACGTGCAGGGAAGAGACTCGAGCATGGCTCTCGAGCACATACAGTACTCAGCCGAGTACCGCCATGTGCCGAGCATGCTCTATAATCACTAGAAAATGAATCAAGCTAGCAAAGGAAGCAATGTGGATAATCACAACACATTAGTAAGTGGCTTGTATTAACTTTGTCTACATGATACTTGCCATTTGCTGAAGTGAGACAATCCCTTTAACTTTAACTCTCCTGAGTTATTGTGTGGTTTAAGAGTGAAATTCATACTGACAGGTTCCCTATAATATGATTTAGTAATACTGTATATTCAATATATTTTTTTTTTTACAGATCTATAGTAATAATAGTTTCCATGGCAGCTTTTAAATTACAGGGTGTAACAATATTATAAAAGTAATAACCACAAGTACAAAATAATGTAATATGGCTATTTATCAGTCTGTTTGCTTTCAGTAGAAGTAGTAATGTAGAATAAATCTGTATTTTGGGCATTTTATTTAGAAAACAAATTTGACAGTCTTATTTAACTTTAGAAAAGATTATACCCTTGTGAATAAATCAAAATTGAACATAGAAAATTAGAGATTAATCTATGGTGTTTAAATTTCATGTGGGCACAATAAATGTGTATTTCAATTGTCACTGCCAAATGATCACTGTATAATATAAGTGCCATTTCTAAGAATAGCCCTTAAAGCATTACTTATTAACTATTGTACTAATATTTTTTTTCTATTAAAAATATAAATACACTTTTTAACAATCCCCTTTAATGATAATTATTTTGTTAGTTAAGATGTCCAATATGCCTACAAAGGTGTTATAATGTTAACTTTATAAAACAGGTAATAAGTAGTGATGATCGAGCATGGCGGTACTTGACCGATTACCGCAGGTGCTCGAGCACCATGCCCGAGTCTCCTCCCCACACGTTTCTTGGCTGCTGCACAGCTAATAAACTTGCAGGTAAGTACTGCCCTCACTGTCATGCCAGTTGCCATGTTGGCTACTAGCATTACAGTGATTAGCTGGCCGGAACTTGTCATCTGGTGCTGTATAGCACCCGATGACGCATGTTTGGCTCATTTGTAGTCAGGGAGATCTGAGCATAGGAAGGGACAGAGAGTATAGGGAGTGTAATTGAATATTTATTTTTTGTACAAAAGCTTTTTAGAGACCCAAAAGTACTTTTTAGGACTATTGTGTGTGACAGCAGCAATATATATTTTTAGGGCATCCTGCGTTAAATACTGTGTAATAGGACACTGCGGACAGTTAAAATATTTGCACCACATCTCCTGTATAAAGTGTGCGCATCCCTAAAATATCAGTGACATCCAGTGCACTTTTTCTGTAGACTGTGTCCGCTGCGGACAGTTAAATTATCCATGCCACATATCCTGTTTAAAGTGTGCGCATCCCTAAAATATCAGTGATATCCAGTGCACTTTTATCGTAGATGGTGTCTGTTGCGGACAGTTAAATTATCCGCGCCACATCTCCTGTTTAAGGGGAACCTGTCACCTGGATTTTGGGTATAGAGCTGAGGACATGGGTTGCTAGATGGCCGCTAGCACATCTGCAATACCCAGTCCCCATAGCTCTGTGTGCTTTTATTGTGTATAAAAACCGATTTGATACATATGCAAATTAAGCTGAGATGAGTCAGAGCTTGAAAATATGACTCTTCTCTGGTCACACAAGTAAGATATGACTCTTTTGTGTTAATTTGCATATGTATCAAATAGTTTTTTTGACACAATAAAAGCACCAAGAGCTATGGGGACTGGGTATTGCGGATGTGCTTGCGGCCATCTAGCAACCCATGTCCTCAGCTCTATGCACAAAATCCTGGTGACAGGTTCCCTTTAAAGTGTGCGCATCCCTAAAATATCAGTGACATCCAGTCTACCTTTTTCCATAGACGGTGTCCACTGCGGACAGTTAAATTATCGGCGCCATATGTCATGTTCAAAGTGTGCGCATCCCTAACCTATCAGTGACATCCAGTGTACTTTTTCCATAGACGGTGTCCGCTGCAGACAGTTAAATTATCCGCATCATGTGTCCTGTTTAAAGTGTGCGCATATCAGTGACATCCAGTGCACTTTTCCCATAGACGGTGTTCCCTCCGGACAGTTAATTATCCGTGCCACATCTCCTGTCTAAATTTTGCGCATCCCTAAAATATCAGTGACATCCAGTGTACCTTTTTCCGTAGACACTGCTAACAGTGACATTACCTGTGGTACCTGTCCAGTATAACAATTCATAATCACAAATACCTAATTTTTTTTGTGCATACACTTCAAAATCATACGCTACTGTACCTGTGACATACTTTTAAGCAAATATCACATTTAAAATGAAGAAGGCGAGCAGTAAGGGAGGGAGAAGTGGCCGTGATGCTGATGGTGCACGCAGAGGCCGTGGTCCTGGGTGCGGAGAAACTGTGCCTACTGCCAGAGCACAAAAAAAAACAATCATCCACGATACCAGCTTCATGTCCCAGTTTGCAGGGCGGCACAGGACACTACTCTTGAAGTAAGACCAGTTCAACTAGGTGGTCGGTTGGATTGCAGCAGATAATGCTTCCAGTCGGTTAAGCAGCACCCTTTCTTCCACCAAGTCCAGTCTCATTAGCCAGGAGACTATTCAACACAATCCTCACCCTGTTCCTCCTTCCTCCCACTATGTACAGTCTGGCCAAACAAGTGATACCACACTCGGATATTCCGAGGACCTCTTTTCATCACCATTACATGATTTGGCCCTCTCGCCAAGCATGCTTGAAGAGGGACATGAGATCTTGTGCCCTGATTCGGAACCTCTTGAGCATTCACAGTCACAATAACATGACAGTGGGGAACGGCAATTAGTGTTTAATGAGGTGGATAATGATTAGACACAGTTGCCAATGAGTCAAACGCAATTACTGTCTCAAGAGGTTGATGAAGAGGATGAGACACAGTTGTCAATCACTGAGGTTCTGGTTAGGTCAACGAATCAGGAGGATGATCAGAGTGAGGAAGTGGAAGACGAGGTGGTGGACGATGAGGTCACTGACCCAACCTGGGAAGATGGAAAGCCAAGCGAGGACAGCAGTACAGAGGAAGAGGGATCTGCAGCACCGCAACAGGCTGGAAGAGGCAGTAGGGAGGCAAAAAGGAGAAGGCGGGCCTCATCGAACAGGCCCACAACTGTTCCATGGAGCACCCCTTTGCGGAAATCTCCCTTGCCAAAGGGTAGACGTTCCGCAGTATGGCTCTTTTTTGAGGAAAGTGCGGACAACAAAAGAATAGTAGTTTGCAACCTGTGCCATACGAAAAGGAACCATGGCGTGAACACTTGCAACCTCACCACCACCAACATGATCCGCCACATGGCATCCAAGCACCGTAATAAGTGGGGCGAACTCCTGGGTCCACAATCTGTGTCTGCAGGTTACACCACTGCCTCCTCTTCCCCTATGTTATGTGCTGGCCAATCCCCTGTCGAAGGCGCAGGCTTGGATGCCTCCTGCCCTACACCTAGACCTCCGCAAGCACCATCAGCAACCACATCCACTTCCGTGTCCCAGCGCAGCATATAAATGTCCTTATCCCAGGCCTTTGAACTCAAGCGAAATACCCAGCCACCCACGCACAGGCCATAGCACTCAATGTGCAGTTTTCCAAATGTTTTTTGTTGCCATTTAGGGTTGTGGACACTGAGGTCTTCTGCAGCCTGATGTCAGCGGCTGCCCCCCCCATTGCGCAGTCCCTAGCCGCCACTATTTTTCAAGGTATGCCTTTCACCAACAAGTGTTCCATAACATCACACGTGCCCTGACCAATGCAGTTACTGGGAAGGTCCACTTAACAACAGACACATTGACAAGTCCATTTTGCAGGGGACGCTACATTTCCCTGACGACACAATGGGTGAGTGTTGTGGAGGCTGGGAGCGATTCATCCGTTGGGATAGTACAGGTGCTACTGACGCCAAGAATTGTGGGCCCTATGTCGATCAGGGTTTCCGCCAGCACCTACGTTAGTGGCTCCAAACCCCACTTCTCCTCCTCCACTTCCACCTCCGATTTATTGTCACCACCAGACATCTGAGAAGCTCTGACAGACATCCTTCAGAACCTCCTCCTTGAGGTTCCTTTTGTTTTGCTTTCATTTTCTCATCTCGTTAGCCTCTCTCAGCTGTCATGTAGTTGCACTGATTGCATGCCTTTAAATCCCTCCCCATACTGCATCACTTTGCGGTTTATATTACTTCCTGGAGTGTGTGCATGCTGATGCTACTACTGAGTCTTCTACAGATAAGTTTTGTTTGTTCATTTGTGTTTTCCTGTTTGCTGGATCCCAGGTGACCCTGACTCCCTCTGTATCAAGTGTAGGGAGCCGGTGGTTGTGTCCCCTCACTATTATAGGGTGTTCAGGTGTTATACAGTCGAGGTACGAGGATATGCGATCATCCACCATTGGGATTTTCGCATAGGCTGAGCAGTTAGGGAGAGAGCCAGGTCTGATGCAGGGCTCTCCCTTTTGTTCCTTAGTTTTAGATCCAGTCAGTCGGATCTTCATTTTGTGTCTTCTAGTTTTCTGTACACCTTCCGTGACATTATAAACCTCCAAAACAGTCTCAAGCATGGATCCGGTTTCACTTTTGACTGAACGCATGCAGGGTCTTTCATTGGAGGTAGCAGATCTCCGTAAGACTCTTTCTCAGTTTCAGGTGACCGGTTCAGCTTGCGTTCATGGAGTTCTGAGCCTAAGATCTCGCTCCCGGATATGTTCTCCGGGGGTAGTGAGAATTTTGTTCGTTTTAGAGAGGCTTGCAAACTCCATTTTCGCCTACTTCCCCATTCCTCTGGTGATGAGGAGCGGAGGGTGGGGATCATCATCTCGCTGCTCAGGGATAACGCTCAGTCCTGGGCCTTTTCGCTGCCAGTGGGGGCACGGCCCCTCCGTTTAGTGGATGAATTTTTTTTAGCCCTGGGTCAGATATATGATGATCCGGATTGTATTGCTCTGGCTGAGTCTAGACTACGTCTTTTATGCCAGGGTAAACAGTCCGCAGAGATATACTGTTCAGAATTTCGGAGACGGGCAGCTGATACTGGTTGGAATGATGCTGCACTCCCAAGTCAATTTTGCCATGGTCTTTCAGAGGGATTGAAAGATGCATTTGCCTTTCATGAGAGACCTACCTCCTTGGACTCTGCCATGTCTCGGGCCATTCGTATTGACAGGCATCTTAGAGAGAGAAGAGAGATCACTCCTTCCTGTCATACTCAGTCCAAGGACAGTGCGGTGGTCTCATTCAGTGCACAGGGGTCTCAGTCGCTCTCAATCCCTTCTGAGCAAGAGCCCATGCAGCTGGGTTTGATTGCCTCTGACAATAGAAGATTCAGCCCTCATAGGAAGGTTTGTTTCTGTTGTGGGGGTATAAATCATTTGGCAAATGTTTGTCCCTCTAGGAGATTCAGGCAGTTATTTTAGAGTAATAAAGTAACAAAAAGAAAAAAATCCTCTAAAAACGTTCCATCTGTTACTATTGGCAAGGTTGATGCGGAAATTGAAGGTTTTCCGTTTGCTTGTAGTTCCCGTTTTGTCCTACCTGCCAGGGTGGCGCTAGAGAGCAAGAACATTTTTTGTGAGATTTTTGTAGATAGTGGAGCAGCTGTCAATCTCATTGATAATCAATTTGCTATAACTCATGGTTTCCAGGTATGCACTTTGGGAAAGGATATACCTGTTTTTGCTATTGATTCCGTTCCACTTTCTCAGAAATCGTTAAAGGGCATAGTTCACAATATCCGTTTGATTGTGAGTGATTCTCATGTTGAGGATGTGTCATGTTTCGTCCTAAGCGGGTTGCCTACTCCTCTAGTGTTGGGGCTACCCTGGCTCACTAAACATAACCCCACCATTGATTGGCAAGCGAGGCAAATAAATGGTTGGAGTGACTTTTGCAGAGAGAATTGCCTCACGACATCTGTTTCTGAGGTTTCTACTAAGACTGTACCATCTTTTCTCTCTGAATTTTCGGATGTGTTCTCTGAGAGTGGTGTTCAGGACTTGCCCCCGCACAGGAAGTCCGATTGCCTTATTAATCTCACCTCAGGCGCCAAGCTGCCTAAATCTCGTTTATACAATCTCTGCCAACCTGAAAGGGTCGCTTAGATTTTTTCTCCTGATTTCAAAACTCATAAGGAGCACTTACGTCAGGTATTGCTCATCCTGAGGGAGAATAAATTGTACGCTAAACTGGAAAAATGTGTGTTTGCGGTTCCAGAAATAAAATTTCTGGGGTTTCTTCTCTCTGCTTCTGGTTTTCGCATGGACCCCGAGAAGGTCCGCGCTGTGCTTGAGTGGGAGCTTCCTGAGAATCAGAAGGCGCTGATGCGTTTTTGGGGTTTTCCCAATTATTACAGGAAGTTTATTTTGAATTATTCCTCTGTTGTTAAACCACTCACTGATATGACTAGAAAGGGGGTAGATTTTTTCCTCCTGGTCGGTAGAGGCGTGTAAGGCCTTTTCTAATATCAAGGAGAGTTTTGCTTCCGCTCCCATCTTGGTACTACCTGATATTTCTCTACCCTTCATAGTTTAGGTTGATGCTTCTGAGGTGGGTGTGGGTGCGATCTTGTCTCAGGGTCCCTCTCCTGCCAAATGGCGACCATGTGCCTTTTTCTCGAACAAACTCTCCTCCGCAGAGAGAAATTAGGATGTGGGAGATAGGGAGTTGTTGGCCATCAAGTTGGCTTTTGAGGAATGGCGCCATTGGCTAGAGGGAGCCAGACACCCTATTACCGTGTTTACTGACCATAAGAATCTGGCCTACTTGGAGTCAGCCAAGCATCTGAACCCGAGACAGGCCAGATGGTCTTTGTTCTTTTCAAGGTTTAATTTTGTTGTCACGTTCCACCTTGGGGTTAAGAATGTGAAGGCGGATGCCCTGTCACGTTGTTTTCCGGGAGGTGGGAATTTTGAAGACCCGGGTCCCATTTTGGCTGAAGGTGTGGTGGTCTCTGCTCTTTATCCTGAATTGGAGGCAGAGGTCCAGGTAGCCCAGTCAGAGGCTCCTGATCTTTGTCCTCCTGGGAGGTTGTATGTACCTCTCGCTTTAAGACACAAGAATTTTAAGGAACACCACGATACTGTCCTTGCTGGGCACCCGGGGGCAAGAGCCACAGTGTATCTCATCGCTCAGAGATTCTGGTGGCCGGCGCTTCGTAAGTCGGTTGAGGGTTTTGTGGCAGCCTGCGAGACCTGCGCTCGTGCCAAAGTCCCTCATTCATGGCCATCAGGTCCTCACCTTCCGTTACCCATTCCTTCCCGTCCTTGGACACATCTGTCCATGGACTTCATTACGGACCTGCCTCGTTCCTCGGGGAAGACTGTGATTCTGGTGGTGGTGGACCGTTTTAGCAAAATGGTGCATTTTATTCCTTTTCCTGGCTTGCCCAATGCTAAGACGCTGGCGCAGGCATTTATTGATCACATTGTCAAATTGCATGGTATTCCTTCGGACGTAGTCTCTGATAGGGGCACACAGTTTGTTTCCAGATTCTGGAAGGCTTTCTGTACTCGCTTGGGGGTTCGGTTGTCATTCTCTTCTGCTTTCCACCCGCAGTCGAATGGTCAGACAGAGCGCGTCAATCAGAATCTGGAGACATATTTTCACTGTTTTGTGGCGGAGAATCAGGAGGATTGGTGTTCTTTTTTGTCCCTTGCTGAGTTTGCTTTAATTAACCGTTGTCAGGAGTCCTCTGATAAGTCACCATTTTTTGGTGCATATGGGTTTCATCCGCAGTTTGGGACATTCTCTGGAGAGGGGTCTTCTGGTTTACCTGATGAGGACAGATTCTCCTCGTCTTTGTCATCTATTTGGCAAAAGATTCAGGATAATCTAAAGAGCATGAGTGAGAGATATAAGCGTGTGGAGGATAAGAGACGTGTGCCTGGTTCGGACCTGAATGTTGGTGATCTGGTGTGGTTGTCTACTAAGAATATCAAATTGAAGGTTCCCTCCTGGAAGTTGGGTCCTAAGTTTATTGGGCCTTACAAAATCTTGTCCGTCATCAATCCTGTTGCCTACCGTTTTGATCTTCCTCAGACTTGGAAGATCCATAATGTTTTTCATAAGTCCTTATTAAAACCTTATGTCCAACCCATTGTACCCTCGTCTTTGCCTCCTCCTCCGATTGTGGTTGATGGTAATCTTGAATTTCAGGTCTCTAGGATTGTGGATTCTCGTGTTGTCCGCGGTTCTCTCCAGTACCTCGTTCATTGGGAGGGTTATGGTCCTGAGGATAGGATGTGGGTCCCAGTGACGGACATTAAGGCCACTCGTCTCATCAGGGCTTTCCATAGGTCCCATCCTGAGAAGGTGGGCTCTGAGTGTCCGGAGTCCACTCGAGAAGGAGGGGTACTGTCACCACCAGACATCTGAGAAGTTCTGACAGACGTCCTTCAGAACCTCCTCCTTGAGGTTCCTTTTGTTTTGCTTTAATTTTCTCATCTCGTTAGCCTCTCTAAGCTGTCATGTAGTTGCACTGATTGCATGCCTTTAAATCCCTCCCCATACTGCTTCACTTTGCGGTTTATATTACTTCCTGGAGTGTGTGAATGCTGATGCTACTACTGAGTCTTCTACAGATAAGTTTTGTTCGTTCATTTGTGTTTTCCTGTTTGCTGGATCCCAGGTGACCCTGACTCCCTCCGTATCAAGTGTAGGGAGCCGGTGGTTGTGTCCCATCACTATTATAGGGTGTTCAGGAGTTATACAGTCGAGGATATGCGATCATCTACCATTGGGATTTTTGCATAGGCTGAGCAGTTAGGGAGAGAGCCAGGTCTGATGCAGGGCTCTCCCTTTTGTTCCTTAGTTTTGGATCCAGTCAGTCGGATTTTCATTTTGTGTCTTCTAGTTTTCTGTACACCTTCCGTGACATTTATCCGCGTGTAGCACCAGTCAGTCGTTAGTTGGAAGCAGTGTAGCACTACAGTGGGGAAGCTAATATATTTAGGGAAAAAACAGCACACCGCCACAGAGCTATGGCAGTGGATAACATACCAGAATAAGGTGTGGCTCTCGCCACTTAACCTACAACCAGGCATAGTTGTGTCTGATAATGGCCGTACCTTGGCGGCGGCCTTGGAGCTCGGCAAGTTCAGACACATCCCATACCTAGCCCACGTGTTTAACCTTGTGTTTCAGTGGTTTCTCAAAACCTCCCCCGGTTTGCCTGAGCTACTGGTGAAGGTGTGCTGCGTGTGTGCACATTTCCGCAAGTCATCGACAGCTTCAGCCGGTCTGTCAATGCTGCAGCAGCGCTTTAAATTGCCAGCTTACCGGCTGTTGTGTGATGTGAGCGCGCGCTGGGACTCCACCTTCCACATGTTGGCCAGGCTTTGTGAGCAGCAGAGGGCAGTAGTGGAATACCAGCTGCAAAATGGTCGTCGCCTTTCCAGTCAGCTTCCGCTATTCACAAGCGAGCAGTGGGCATGGATGTCTGACCTCTGTAATTTTATTAAAAAACTTTGAAGAATCAACACAGATGGTGAGCGGCGATAACGCTATTATCAGCGTAACCATCCCACTTCTGTGTCTACTCAAATGCTCGCTAACAATTAAGGACGACGCTTTGCATGTGGAAGAGGTGGAAATGGGGGAAGACATTACACAGGGTGATTGCCAGACCACCCTCAGTTCGTCTTCTCAGTGTGAATTGGACGTTTGAAAGGAGGAGGAGGAGAAGGAGACGGTTGCTCCACTACATAGGGTAGTGCCCATGGAAGTTTAATTCCATCTGTTCAGAGTGGGTGGGCAGAAGAGGATCAGGAGATTGAGAGTGATACTCCTGATGATGACAGTGAAGTCTTGCGTGTTGTTACTCTGGCACACATGGCTGACTTCATGTTAGGCTACCTTTCCCGCGACACACACGTTATACGCTTTTTAGACAACACGGATTACTGGTTGTTTACCCTTCTCGCTACATGTCCTTCGCCTATAATTTTTTACAGGGTCAGCTCAGATGCAGGCCCTCGCATATCATTTTTTAAAGGGTCAGCTCACCAGCAGGCCCTCGCAAATAATTTTTTACAGGGTCAGCTCACCAGCAGGGCCTCGCATACAATGTTTTACAATGTCAGCTCACCAGCAGGCCCTCACCTACAATGTTTTACAGGGTCAGCTCACCAGCAGGCCCTAGCATATAATTTGTTAGAGGGTCAGCTCACCGGGCAGGCCCTCGTATATAATGTTATACAGGGTCAGCTTCCCAGCAGGCCTTCACCTACAATCTTTTACAGAGTTAGCTCTCCTGAAGGCCCTAGCATATAATGTTTTAGAGGGTCAGCTCATCTGCAGGTCCTCACCTACAACCTTTTAGAGGGTAAGCTCACCAGCAGGCCCGCACCTAAAATCTTTTACAGGGTCAGCTCACCAGCAGGCCCGCACCTAAAACCTTTTACAAGATGATCTCACCAGCAGGCCCGCACATAAAATCTTTTACAGGGTCAGTTCACGAGCAGGCCCACACCTCAAATCTTTTACATGATCAGCTCACATGAAGTCCCTTGCATATGTTTTAGAGGGTCAGCTCACCTGCAGGCCGCACCTAAAATCTTTTACAGGGTCAGCTCACCAGCAGGCCCTCGCATATAATTTTTTACAGGGTCAGCTCACCAGCAGGACCTCGCATATAATTTTTTACAGGGTCAGCTCACCAGCAGGCCTTCACCTACAATATTTTACAAGGTCAGATCATCTGCAGGCCCTCACCTAATTAGACCTAATACGTAATTTGTGCGTATGCTACCTTGCTTGGATGTGGTAGCCGTAGCTGTTTCTCAGGCTCCCTCTCTAAAATCGAACCCTGATTCTCCATTACCCGTAGTCACCATGGTTTGCGCTAACAATAACATCGAAATTTGATAGGCCAGACATCTGAATGGATATCATTCAGGTTATCTACAGTCAACAAATGGCAGCTGGCCCTTACCCATAATGTTTTAGATGGTCAGATCAGCAGGCCCTTGTTCAAAATGGTTTTGAGGGTCACCAGCAGGCCATCACTCAAAATTTTTCAAGGATGTGTATGATGCCCTCCTTTATGTGCAACAATGGTTGTATTGTAGTGCCGGTTCTTTGTAATTTTTGGCATCCCTTTCACTTAGTGCAAAAGATTTATGAGTGTACGAGTCCCACTTTAAGAACAATTGTACCACAATGTGAATGAGGCCCTCCTTTATGTGATATATAGGTTGTATTGGAGTGCCTCTTCATTGTAATTTTTGGCAGCACTTGCTCTTTATATACAAGTAAATATATAGAAAAGAATGTTTCCTAACAATTTTTCCTCTAAAATCGATTTTATCTTTGGTTTTGTGCGTATTATTGTCAGTCTGTAAAAGTGGCATACTACTCGGACAACATCGTTCCCAGCAGAGACCTGAGAGTACAAGATGCATACAGACATCCTCCCCATGCTGTTCCCGAACCATTTCGATGGGGTTTCCATCAATTTCTGAAATGCAGCAGAGGGGACGTGCTTGTACACTGTAACATTTTTTACACTTTTTTATAGCTCCCATAGGGAACTCTAACATGCAATCATCAGATAGCTTCTCTCTATAGGAACTAATGTGCAGCAGTCTTGGATCATTCAGGTGCACTGAGGCTGCTGAATTCACCATCCGACTCTCCCGATCCCCGGTGCACACCTGGATGCGCGCGTTTCTGGGTTTTTGCACTCCTAGATGCCATAGTCATGTTTGATAGTTTGTTATCCTGCGCCATGAATGCGCACTAACAGTTATCTCTTTCTCTTATCTCTTATAGGTACCTGTAAAGCCGTTGATGAGAAGAGCCAATCACCATCCTTGAAGGGCACCTGCAACTTCTCTCCAGACATCATTCGCTGAGGACCAATCAACTTTATGTTGCCAGGTAAGAAAACAATAACTTTATTATTACACACTTACATATACAATAAACGGAACAATGCCATCATGTGTTCCCTTCATTGTATACACAATGCCGGGCCCATACAGACTCTGTTTAACAAGCCACTCTTTGTCACAAGCATCAAAATTGTAATAAAGATATCTCAAATTCACATGGGGTCATTTATTAAAGAATAGCACTTCACAGGGCCAGATAATCATTGGTGCATGTGGAGCACTTGCTCCAGGTTACACTCTACACCTAGTTGATTCACCCGATTACTGGGGATCCCGCACTTCACTGTGTGATGGGACAATGCAATCACTGGTTCCCTGCCCCACCATTCTGGAAAATGTTCTTTGACATATTCGGTACAATGACGTTATTGCAGCACTTCTATGTTCCAGAAGTGGCCAGGCCTACATCGCTGTATCGTGGGACCGAGGGTAGTTGAGTTCATACAGTGTGTGCCAGGTGCGTTGCTAGTTTAAAACATTCGGGGCCTGGGCCCCTGATGTTTTGTCCCAGGCCCCAAATGATCTTCCTGCCTGCTAGATACAACTGTATTACCATCCTCAGGATGCCCTGCGAGAGCTGAAGGACCTGTAATGAGATCACAGGTCATGTGATCAGTACTAAATACAGTAGCTGAAAAGGACCTGCGATGATGTCACCGTCATGTGACCAAAGCAGGAGAGGACAGTTCAGCACTTAAAAGAAGTCCTGGAAAGAAGCTGTGGTGAGGTTTGCTACATGAGGAGAGGTAAGTGAAGGGAGAGGCAGAGCAATGTTGGGAGTTGTAGTTATTTAACTTGGACTGTATGTTAGGGCTGAAGAGAGGTGTCATGGAAGGGGAGAGTCTGCACAGCCCTGAGCTCAACCCACACCTCTGGTACTGCCTACTTGCACGGTCTGCCCTAGGCGACGCTGTACAACTGGACGACGTTCCCTAAACTCAGTACGTGCTGGGCCTTAAAGGGAACAATGAAACTGGAGAAAATAATAAACAAAATGACAAGCAGGCACGGAGGGGTAAATACACAAACAATGCAAATATAAGCAGCGGTCAACATACAGGACGAAAGATACATATAAAAGAGTAAGCAAGATCAAAACAGGCCGAGGTCAGTAACAGGAGGTCACGTCGGTACAAAGGTATAACCAAATCAAGCCGAGGTCCGAATGCCAGGCGGTCATGTCAATACAGAGGAAACATCAGAAGCAGGGTCAAGGAAACAGAGCTGAGGTCAAGGTACAATGCAAACCATTACAGAGAACTTGGTAAATGAAAAGACCTTAATTCACAGGCAACCTGTGGCCAGCAGGCTGCCTGTTTAAATAGTCCTGGCTAGTGAGTAACATAACTTGGCCGGCGTCACGTGACTCACAGAAGTCCAACTCAGCTGAGCACCGATCATCATTATCGGAGCTCAGCTCTCCTGCAGCTCACCTGTTGTCATGGAGACGAGGACGCAGGCTACGTCCCTCTCCCTCTCCTTGCACAGGGTGCTGGCGGTGCTGAGAAGGAAGCAGGCGTCGCAGGTAGTAATGGACGAACATCGGCCGGGACGGTTCGCGAACAGGATCACACGAACGCGATCAAATGTTTGCGAACCGCAAGTTTTGGCGGGCCCTATTCACTTTAATGGCAGGCGAACCTAAAAAACCTTCAGCTCATATTTACAGCCACCAAATACTTACAAGAAGAGCACAAATCGTCCCACAACATGGACAGTGAGATACCAGAGCGAGATCAATGGCAAAAATTCCCACAAATTTTTTTAATCAGGGGCCATTTTTCTGCATCTTAAATTGAAACTCTCAAAAATGTGCCATGCTGAAAATGTGCCATGCTGGAGCCTAGAAAATTTAGATTTTAGGCCACGGGAGTACTGGCCCCAAACATTAGGCATTCACCGGACATAAAACATCAAGTGATGTGGCTGAAGGTATTTTAGACGGTCATTAGATATCAATTTTACTGCAGGCCAGTGGAGTACAGGCCCCAAAAATTATTTATTCAATGTATAGAAAAGAACAAGCTTTGTCTTCTTCTCATTTTCTGTCGGTAGTAGAGGCTTAAGCATGGCAGGCAGGTTCCCCCAGAAGTATCTTGCTGGATGAGCAGCCAATACTGCACTTGCATCAATCTTGACAGGATTCAGCTCCAGGTGTAGAGGAATTGTTTTTTTGGAATGCTTTCTCCATCGCAGCACCCTCCATGTCGTTGAATAAACTGAGACTGGACGATTCTCTCCTAAGATTTTTTTTTTATGTTATTATTAAATTTTGTTAAACATTTTATTATGAAATGTATTTCATATATATTATAAAATTCGGTGTCTCCATGAACAATCTGCAGAGTGGGGGTACCACACTGGTTATACACACTTAAAAAATATAGTGGGGCGAATAGATGACGGATGATCGGGACGCTCCATGATCTTCCCAGGAGCTGCTTTTGGGAGCCGCAGTTCATTTCTGAGACGTCTGCGTGGGAATCCGAATAACATCTCCATGCACCACAGGATGTCCTCATCCTCCTGTGTTAGGAAAATTTTTATTTTTATTAGAAAATGTATTACATTTATTAAATATAATAAGGATGCCCTCCTTTCCATTCCATGATGACTGGGAACCCCTGACAAAGAGACTGGGCCCTGGTTGGTTTGAATCGTGATTGAATTCGCAACTGTTGTGGGCTCCAAACAATCTTGAAGTTTTGTCTTTTACTGGAGGTAACTGGGAGTTTGCTGTGAGTCTGACCTTGCGCTCCTATAATTTGCCCACTGGCTCCTGGTATTGCCCATACGGCACAGGTAGGTGACTGTTAGGACCCAAGCTACTTTAGAAACTTTGGCTCGGTGCTCGGGCTCGGGCTCAGACATGTCCTCCATAGTAGGATATGTTGTCTAATCTCTTAATTGTATCATCAGTTTGAGGGTTTAGTAAGACACCTGTCTTTGCAAATATTATTATATTGTTATACTGGTTATCACATCCACATAATTGCTATCTTGTGTAGGATGTTTATTGTGGTACTTATGGTCCGCCGCGGGCATCCTCCACTGTATGCATTTTTGCTGGGGATCGCCATTAGCAACGGGCAACAAGTGCAGGATTTGCTCCTTTGTATATACATGCACAACTGCACGTGGGTTTGAGCACTTCCTGCCTGTTTAACACCATGCAATTTTCAGTTTGTTTGTATATAAAGGTGTATAAACTCCAATTTAAATGTGCCTGTTTTCCATCCACAGGCTACATTTAGGTGGTACCTGCGAGGCCTGGTCCATATCAGCCAGTCTTGAGTGAGACTTGCAGACTCCTCCCTCCTCCCATTGCTAGCATGGCTACATGCTGGAGGTAACTGGCGAGTTGTCTGTGAATCGGACCTTATGCTCCTGTAATTCGCCCACTGGCTTCTGGTATTGCCATATGGAACAGGTAGGTGAGTGTTAGGACTTGAGCTACTTGAGAAACCTTGGCGCGGTGCTCAGGCTCAGACATGTCCTCCATAGAAGGATATGTTGGCTAATCTCTCAATTTTAACATCAGTTTGAGGGTCTAGTAAGACCGCAGAGTGCATCTTTCTTTGCAAATATTATTATATTGTTATACTGGTTATCATGTCCACATTATTGCTATCTTGCGTAGGATGTTTACTGTGGCACTTGTGGTCCGCTGCGTGCATCCTCAACTGCATACATTTTTGCTGGGGATCGCCATTAGCAACGGGCCACAAATGCAGGATTTCCTCCCCTGTATATACATGCACAACTACATATGGGTTTGAGCACTTCCTGCCTGTTTAACACCATGCCATTTTTCAGTTTGTTTGTATATTAAGATGTATGTGATCAGCCTTATGGCTGATCGCATACATGTGCCGCGGGTCTCTGCTATTTGAAAAATAGCAGAAACCCCGCGGCTACGGCGCTCTTTGCACGTGCGAGCGGGTGCCATGTTTAGGGATCGGGCCCATGACGTACAGCTACGTCATGGGTCCTTAAAGGGTTAAACTACTAAAACAAGACAGCCATGATGATGTATTAAAGAATTGAGAAAGAAAAATATAATTGTGTAAAGGACAAGACAAAAGACAAGGCAGCAAAAATTGAGACAGACAAACATTTCTAATTATAATAAGAAACGTAAAGCTGACATGTTGTCCCCCTCAAATATAAACTGGGTGTAATGGTGGAAGAACAAGAGGAAAAGACCAATCTATTAAATGTCTTCTTATGTATTGTATTTACTGAGGAAAATCCAATGACAGATGACATGTAAATTAGCCTTTAATTATCACCTTCTTAACCCTGTCTGTTTCAAAAGACTGATGCATAACAAATGTGGGCCATTGTGACCAGTGGAGTATCAGCATTGCACCCTCTTTTTTTCATATATTATTAATGATTTTGTAGAGGGCTTATACAGTAGAATTTACAGATGAAACTAAGCTATTTAAGGTAATCAATGCAGAGATGGATAATATCACATTACAGAGAGATATGGGCTTAGAAAAGGCAAATGAAGTTCGATGTGCATAACTGTAAGGTCATGCACTTGAGCAGAGGAAACAAAACATACCATAATTAAATGTTAAAACATTGGGGAAAACGCCACCGAAAAAGAATTGGATATATTCATGGAACGCAACCAGTGCTAGGCAACTCCTGCTAAAGCAAATAAAACCTTGACATTTTTCAAAAGAGGCTCATCCAAAATAGTTTTTCCTCTTTACGAACAACTTGTCAGACCACACATGGAATATTGCGCACAATTTTTGGCACCGTTCTATAAGCGGGGCATAGCTGAATTTGAGCAGGAGCAAATAAAGGCAATCAAGGTCATTAAATTAATTAGTTGATTGCCATTCCTAATGTTAATAAATGAAGTTATTTCGTTTTGGGGAAAAGGACTTATTAGGGTGACCTAATAAGAATATCTAAATATGTGAATGGACAGTACAGAGATCTGTTCAATAAAAAAATTATACTGAGGCCTATAACCAGGACAAGAAGACATCCTCTATGCCTGGAGGTATAAAGAACACACCATCATTTTAGATAGAGATTTTTTTTTCTTTAAGAGGAGAGAAACTATAGTACTGGCTGACACAAAATGTTTTTATGACCAACTCGTTAACAAGTTAAAGAAGGCTTGGGGGTGTTTTTGAAAGTAATAATATCACAAGTTATGTGCACTAAATTTCTGGAGATGGTGCAGTGATCTAAAGATTTATTCTGATTGCCATATTTTTAGTCAGAGAAGGAATTTTTCCTCAAGTATGGGGCAATTGTTGACCACTTCATAAGGTTTTTTTTTTTCATTCCCTTCAGGGCTTAAGCATATGACTATGTCTATTTTGCTGTCCGGAAAAAACGGATCTGCAAAAAATACGTATGACATCCGTGTGCATTTCGTATTTTGCTGAATAAACTGCTGGCCCCTAATAGAACAGTACTATCCTTGTCCGTAATGCGGACAGTAATAGGACATGTTCTATGCATTTGCAGAAAGGACATACGGAAACAGAATACGCACGGAGTAACTTAATTTTTTTTGCAGACCCATTGAAATGAATGGTTTTGCATATGGTCATAAAAAAATAATAATAAAGGAACGGACACGGGCGTTCGTGTGCATGAGCCATAAATCAACATAGTAGTATTAGAGGTTAGAATAGATCGAACTGTGCTTTGTTTTAAACCTTATGAACTGCCTATGTAACTATGTAACATTCTTTATGTATGGCCTTGTATGGGGTCATTTTTTTAAGACCAGCTTGTTAGACGCCATCATGGATCAGCAAAAACACTTCCGTCACCATAATACAACCGTCTGCATCCATCATGAATGGATTTGTTGTATTATCTTTAGCATAGCCAAGACGGATCCGTCATGAACACCATTGAAAGTCAATGAGGGACGGATCCGTTTTCTATTGTGTCAGAAAAAACTAATCCATCCCCATTGACTTACATTGGTGTTTATGATGGATCCGTCTTGCTCCACACCACATTACAGACAGAAAACCACTGCTTGCTCAACCAAACAGAACAGAATGCATTCTGGTGCACTCTGATTCGTTCAGTTCAGTTTTGTCCCCATTAACAATGAATGGGGGAAAAACGGAAGAGTTTCCACTGCTATTGAGATCCTATGACGGATCTCAATAGCGGAAAGTGAAAGCGCAGATGTGAAAGAAGCCGCTGGCCTAAATCTAGATTTAGATAATTTTCTACACCTAAAACAGGCCTAGAAAATGTTAAATGAGACGGGCAAGCCGGCCTGGCCCCTTCCCCACCCACACCACACCCCCTTTTTTAGAACTGGCGT
The DNA here is from genome assembly GCF_014858855.1 of Bufo gargarizans. Lineage (NCBI taxonomy): Eukaryota > Metazoa > Chordata > Amphibia > Anura > Bufonidae > Bufo > Bufo gargarizans. Next base: position 262,400,304 of record NC_058083.1, read on the forward strand.
ACATGACGTGGATGGGGAAGAGGTCAGAGATTTAACCGCAAATTCCCTTTGTGATCGATTCTACGAAAGATATACACCAAAAATTGGTGATCTCTATTCATAACTGACCCCCATAATACACAGTTGAGAATAATTAAATCTGCCAAACATATAACAAATACAAAATTAAATGGAATTTCTGTTATAAGATGTGACCATTTATAAAGAAACACAACACACAGTTTTTGTTATTTTTAAACTTGGCAGCCTTTTGTTCAATAAACTTTAGACACATAACAATCATTGCTAGAGCATTTCCATTTTACTAAGTTGTTTATGCTTGAACAAATGCATGATGGTATTCAATTGTTTTCTCGTAAATAGTTTGCTTCTTTGGCTTGGTTTTATTTGACTTGATGCCCAGGAGTGGTGATTACTTTTGTATCTATTCTTTTGTAAATTTGTTTCAGCTTTAGGGTATGCTCACATAGCTAAATTTGATCATATGCCATCATATGCCCTAAAATATGCTTTAAAAAAAATCTTGTTTGGGTGGCATGAAATCAGCTTTGTGTTTTTCAGCCTTCAAAAATAACAATGTGAACACACCCTTACAACTTTTGCTCTCTGCATCACAGTCGTTTTAATTGTTTTTTGTTAACAAAACATAATACTAACAATGTCACTCATCTAGTTGGCATCCAAAGTGGAGTTAAAATCCAAGTTTACAAATCAAATATGTTAATGAGAACTTTATTTTTTTCAGCAATGGTTTTTATACTATGGGGAAAATGCTGTCACTGTTTTCAATTTTTTTTACTTACATTTCAAAAATATATTTGCCTATGGCCTATATTAAGCTAAAGAGATGTGTTTTTCATATTTTTACACATACGTGTTTGTCATTGCATTTGAGGATAGGAATTTTGCTTAATGGAAATTGGAGATTTATGTCTATCTCAGTTTTTTCCTGCCCACCCTGAATGCTAAGCAAATGGGGCTAATAATGTGTATGTATATACAGTATATCCAGAGTCCACCAATATACAGTCTACTGGATCTACTCTTCTAACCAACTCACATCCAGTACCTGACCATTAGTACATGTACATATAGAGACTCATGCATAAACAGCATATATAATCTACTGGTAATACAATTGGGGACTACAAATATCTATATGTACACATATAAAGTCTACTTGGATATTATACTTATATACATACCCACATAAGCACACATATAACTTAGCTTGCTCCTGAAGTGCTGTTGATCCAAGGGGGTCCAGGAAGAGAAGAGTGAGCCCGACTGCCAATTTTCAGCTATATGTTCCTGTGTCCCAGTCCCCCACCATAGACTCCAACCTGTGACCACTTAAATATCTTCCTTCATCTCTTGGCCAAGAGAATGTTGTTCAACTGCTTTTACAATGTGCCCTTCCTGCCTTTGATATGCTAACAAGGGACACAATGCTACTGGCCATACTGATATCACTGAATGGGTGAATACCACTGTGTCCAATTATTAGGCATATTTGTGTGGTCTTCAGGCTGAGTTTCTGTCTGAAAGCCATATTTCTGTGTAACAGCGTTATAACTTACTTTCATCTATACAATGTGTATAGGTGTAACTTTTTGATAATACAGAGATTCAGACTCCAGCACTCACTTTTTTTGAAGTGTCAAGTTCTCCGACTTTATTTATCAAAGGTGCACAGATAATACAAGGCTCAATTCTCTCTGGTGTAGGCTGTTGACGCGTTTCGAAAGGTTCTTATTCGTAACAGTAGCATGCGTACTACTGTTACGAATAAGAACCTTTCGAAACGCGTCAACAGCCTACACCAGAGAGAATTGAGCCCTGTATTATCTGTGCACCTTTGTTAAATAAAGTCGGAGAACTTGACACTTCAAAAAAAGTGAGTGCTGGAGTCTGAATCTCTGTATTATCTCTATGTACCTGCAAAGGAGTTTGAAAAAAAACTAAGACACCGAGCACGCGGATATATATACTATCTACAGAAATAATGAGCCGGTATCTCTACCTAGGTGTAACTTTTTGCCTGAGCTGTGTACCTGACTTGATTTTGCTATTATACATACTTTCTGAGATGATAACTGTTACGGCACCCCGTGCATAAAAGGGGGTAAAAGCTGTTTAAGAGATATTCCCTTTCCATTTGCAAAGGCAGCTACTAAAGACGCCAATCTCCCGAACTGGAAACCATATGAATGCTGCATACAGCCAAATAGGAAAAACCATATGAAAGGTTTACACTCCTAGCAGTCAGACTGAAACAGCATATAATCCCCCCAAGAACAAGACCAAGCTCTGTGTTGAGGGTAAAGCAGTGGACAGCCAGAGCTGTGTGTTTATTGTTCTTATATGCACATTCTTACACATTAGTACCACCCACAGGGTTTTGTAAAGCGACCAGTAACCACGTACAATACACTCAGACACTCCCACACAAAATCCCCTCTGCCTGTGATATGGATTAATGTAATTATCACAGGCAGGAGAATTCACAGTTTTACACAATGTCTTCTGTCCTGGAGACAATTGGGAAGTAATCCAATTTATCTCCAAGGGCAGAGGCAAAACTTAATTAGCCACATGGTAGCAAAAGACAATAAAAGACATAAAAATATTTAACTGTGCAGCTATTGCATAAAACATAGACATTTAACAAATCCCCACATAGCTCAGGTCTGAGTGCATTCAATTATTAGGTCAATGACACTCAGACTACACGAATACAGTTCAATTGCCATGAAGCCTAATTCTTTCACATAGTCTTTGCAGGGGAAAATCAAGCATTTCAACATGGGGCCATGGTCTAAAGGAAGCAGGCGGGCAACCAGGCTTCTCCAATGCAATGTGGCGAGATTGGTCTCGTCACAATAACCTTTTCTTTGTCATCACTGCAACAGTACCCAGAGGTTAATTTATGAAATCAGATATGTCAGTCTTGTGGCAAATGTTCCAAGACAACTGCAACTTTTTTGCAACATTTCTTGATCCTCACCCCTTTTCACACTGGTCTATATTTAAGAAATAGAAGCGAGATTAGACCTGTATTATGTATAACCTTTGCAAAAGTTGCAACAGTTCATACATTTTGTACAGGATCACAAAGCAAGGTCAGACTTAAAACTGGCATAAAAACAACCATATATGATAAAAGACACCCAACCACCCGTGCCTAAAACAAGTCATCATCCTGAACTAATAAGGTTAGTAGATCTCTAGACCATGGAGAATAAAGAAATAGTTTCCTAGATGGTCAGAATTTCAGAATTATTTAGTGGGGTTTTCTGTGGAGAGTGCTGTTCAGAATGTGCAAGCAAGATTCCTATATACAGTGCCTTGCAAATGTATTCACCCCCTTGACTTTTCCGTGTTTTGGTGCATTACAATCTGGAATTAACATGAATTGTTTAAGGATTTGCATTGTTTAATTTACAGAGCATGTCCACAACTTAGAAGATTTATATATTTTTTTTATTGTGAAGCAAACAGCAAATAGGCCAAAATAACAGAAAAAGTCAATGTGCATAACTATTTACCTCCCCATAACTCAATACTTTGTAGAGCCACCTTTTGTGGCAATCACAGCTCCAAGTCTCTTTGGATATGTCTCTATGAGCTTGCCACTAGGGATGAGCGAACTCGAACTGTATAGTTCGGGTTCGTACCGAATTTTGGGGTGTCCGTGACACGGACCCGAACCCGGACATTTTCGTAAAAGTCCGGGTTCGGGTTCGGTGTTCGTCGCTTTCTTGGCGCTTTTGTGACGCTTTCTTGGCGCTTTTTGAAAGGCTGCAAAGCAGCCAATCAACAAGCGTCATACTACTTGCCCCAAGAGGCCGTCACAGCCATGCCTACTATTGGCATGGCTGTGATTGGCCAGAGCACCATGTGACCCAGCCTCTATTTAAGCTGGAGTCACATAGCGCCGCCCGTCACTCTGCTCTGATTAGCGTAGGGAGAGGTTGCGGATGCGACAGTAGGGCGAGATTAGGCAGATTAACTCCTCCAAAGGACTTCACTTGATTAATCGATCGATCTGCAGCTGTGCATCATTGAGCTGCTGAAATTCAAATGCTCACTCACTGTTTTTAGGCTGCCCAGACCGTTTGTCAGTCACTTTTTTCTGGGGTGATCGGCGGCCATTTTGTGTCTTGTGTGGTGCTGCGACCAAGTGCATCCAAGCTGCGACCAAGTGCATTTAACCCTCAATGGTGTGGTTGTTTTTTGGCTAAAGCCTACATCAGGGTGAAGCTATCACACCAAGTGCATTTAACCAGCAATAGTCTGTTCATTTTTTGGCCATATACTAAATCAGGGGCAAGCTGCGCCTGTCACCAAGTGCATTTAACCCTCAATGGTGTGGTTGTTTTTTGGCTAAAGCCTACATCAGGGTGAAGCTGTCACACCAAGTGCATTTAACCAGCAATAGTCTGTTTATTTTTTGGCCATATACTACATCAGGGGCAAGCTGCGCCCGTCACCAAGTGCATTTTAACCCTCAGTAGTGTGGTTCGTCAAGCTGTGACACCAAGTGCATTTAACCAGCAATAGTCTGTTCATTTTTTGGCCATATACTAAATCAGGGGCAAGCTGCGCCCGTCACCAAGTGCATTTAACCAGCAATAGTCTGTTCATTTTTTGGCCATATACTACATCAGGGGCAAGCTGCGCCCGTCACCAAGTGCATTTAACCCTCAGTAGTGTGGTTGGTCAAGCTATCACACCAAGTGCATTTAACCAGCAATAGTCTGTTCATTTTGTGGCCATATACTAAATCAGGGGCAAGCTGCGCCCGTCACCAAGTGCATTTAACCAGCAATAGTCTGTTAATTTTTTGGCCATATACTACATCAGGGGCAAGCTGCGCCCGTCACCAAGTGCATTTAACCCTCAGTAGTGTGGTTGGTCAAGCTGTGACACCAAGTGCATTTAACCAGCAATAGTCTGTTCATTTTTTGGCCATATACTACATCAGGGGCAAGCTGCGCCCGTCACCAAGTGCATTTAACCAGCAATAGTGTGGTTATTTTTTGGCCATATCCAAGTCTAATTCTGTCACTAAATCCATACCGGTCACCCAGCGCCTAAATACTAGGCCTCAAATTTATATCCCGCTAAATCTCTCGTTACCGCTGTCCTGTTGTGGCTGGGAAAGTTATTTAGTGTCCGTCAAAGCACATTTTTTGTTCTGGGTTGAAGTACAATTCCCAATTTAGCAATTTCATAATTTAGTGGTTCCTGCTATATCAGAGCTATTTGAAATCTATCCCTAAAAGGGTATATAATATTCAAGGTGCACATAGGGTCATTCAGAATAACTTCACACACACGCTACTGTGCATTTCCAAGTCTAATTCTGTCACTAAATCCATACCGGTCACCCAGCGCCTAAATACTAGGCCTCAAATTTATATCCCGCTAAATCTCTCGTTACCGCTGTCCTGTTGTGGCTGGGAAAGTTATTTAGTGTCCGTCAAAGCACATTTTTTGTTCTGGGTTGAAATACAATTCCCAATTTAGCAATTTCATAATTTAGTGGTTTCTGCTATATCAGAGCTATTTGAAATCTATCCCTAAAAGGGTATATAATATTCAAGGTGCACATAGGGTCATTCAGAATAACTTCACACACACGCTACTGTGCATTTCCAAGTCTAATTCTGTCACTAAATCCATACCGGTCACCCAGCGCCTAAATACTAGGCCTCAAATTTATATCCCGCTAAATCTCTCGTTACCGCTGTCCTGTTGTGGCTGGAAAAATTAGTATTGGAATCGCACTCACCAGAGCTTGAGGTCATCCGGTATGCAGCAGCCTACCTGGAGTCCAAGATTCATCAGGGCTCCTTCATGAACAGTCCAAAGAAAGAAGATGGAGGCAGCATGACCGGTAAAACATCCCTTTATTAGGGGAACCGCCAAGTGAACAGCGTGCAGGGGTTGTGACGTTTCGGCTGCTTCACAGCCTTTATCAAACACAAAATGCCATTAACAAGTGCCTGTTTAAATATCTTAAAACACACCCACTCATAAGAGAGTGGCCAATGATAGTGTGACTAAGGTGCTGAGGTCATCACAGATGCGTCCTCAGGTGCTCCTACTACATGTGTCAAACAATCATACATATTAGATCCTTATCGCCCACATACCTGACAGGCACACATGTGCCTCGGCGTTCACAAGCGCCAGGCGCGCATGACAGGAAAGAGAGGGTCACGTCACTGCCTGTTTCCTTAGGATCAGCTGCTCGCAGTGCGGCTCCGCCCACCCGATCTCACGTCATCCTATCTCCCCCGTCGTGCGCGGCGTTGTCAGGGACGCCTCCGGGCTGGTCCGCCCCTATCCCACAAGACGGGTGCGATAACTCCACCCCACCGCATCCGCAGTATTCACGATCCAAACCTAGATCGGATTAGGCTGCAATGCTGTTCTGCATTCCCTTCACAGCTTAAGGCAACGATGGGGGACGTCCACAAAGGAGGCGGTGTCATCACGTCATCAGCCGAAAACCTTACCTCCACCGTTTCAAAAACACAAGAATGCACGGGGACGGACGACGAGACGCAACCAGATTTAACATCAAAACTGGTTGTCAACATTTCTACAAAACCACTATCCACTGAACAACATCGTGTTTTGGGACGTGGACTGTCCTTTTGCCCTGGATATGACAGGGACTGGTTTGAGTTGGAACTTGACCTCCATCGCTTTTACCGTACATTGAGATTGAAGGCCTTCTTTCTTGATAAGGAGGAAAGGAAGGCAGTATCAGCTTCTGAGGGAGCTGGGAATGCTGACTTTATTTTGAAGACATTTGATTTGAGAAACAAAAGTGTTTTTTCTCCACCGCGTAATAACCACGTTGTGGAGGCATATATTGATATTGTTTCTAAACAGATTGAGACATTGAGAGAACATAAGGAGAGGAGGGCTACATCGAACCTGACAAGGGGGGAGAAAGAGGCACTTAGACAACTGACAGGTGACAAATCCCTGACGATTAAATCTGCTGATAAGGGAGGGGCGGTGGTGGTGATGGACACAACAAGCTACGAACGGGAGGTACATAGACAGCTGGGTGACCGGGAGGTATATATTGAGCTTCAGAATGATCCCAAATGGGACATCAAACGTGACTTAGAAACAATTATCGGTGAAGCCCTGGTGGAGGGTATCATCGATAAGGATGTCAGGGACTTTCTCCTGGTCACACACCCGGTCACTCCCCTGTTCTATGTACTTCCCAAGATACATAAAAGCTTGGTCGACCCCCCTGGTCGGCCGATTGTGTCGGGCAGGGATTCGATTTTTAGCAATATAGCCATATTCCTTGACAGGGTTTTGCGAATCCATGCCACCAGCGCCCCTTCCTATATCAGGGATACGAGTCATTTTTTGTTGAAACTCAGAGAACTGAGTTTACCTGCCGATCCCATCCTTGTCAGTTTCGATGTAGTCTCTCTATATACCTCCATAGAGCACACTTACGGGTTGAATGTCGTCGATGTGGCCCTGGCCAGCACCGGGCTCTCCCTGGGCGGCCGTGACTTTGTCCTCCATCTCCTAGAGGTGGTCCTGAGGCGGAACTACTTCCGTTTCGGGAGCACCTATTATCAACAATTGCGCGGAGTGGCCATGGGTTCGAACGTGGCGCCCACGTATGCCAACATGTTTATGGCGGAGGTGGAGGACAGACTCATTTACCAAGCGGCTCTGTTCGGGAAAGCCCGGTGCTGGTGGCGCTACATCGACGACATTTTCGTGGTGTGGGGAGGCTCTCAAGGTGAATTAGAGCACTTTTTTGGGTATCTCAATGGTATGGTGCCCGGGCTCGGGTTCACCATGACAATGTCCACAGTATCTTTGCAATTTCTCGATGTGATGGTATATGTCAGGGATGGGGGTATCGAGACTGACATTTTCCACAAACCTACAGATAGGAATAATTTGTTAGATTTTAGGAGCAGTCATCCACGACGGATGGTTGAGTCGTTACCGTGGAGTCAGATGTTGAGGGTGAGACGGGTGGTATCGGGGGAAGAGCAATTTGGGATAAGGGTGGAGGAGATGGGGAAGAAATTCCTTGAGAGGGGGTACCCACGACGGTTGGTAGAGAAGATCTCACAAAAAGTGGGGGAGGTTGACCGGGAGTCCACGTTCCAGGGAAAGAAGAAGGAGAGGGATTCTAAACGGATTCCGTTTGTCTCGACATATGGATCCAAAAGTGGTGATATAGCGCGTATTATACGCAAAGAATGGCACATTTTACAAAAAGGTTTGCCCATGGTAGAGGAATTTGTGGGTTTCCCCATGATGGCATACAAGAGAGGGACCAACCTGCGTGACAGATTGGTGAAGACCGAGGTTGGGGAGCCGCATGGGGATGGGCAAAGGTATCTGGCACCAAGGAAGTTGGGATGTTTTCCCTGCCTTGGGTGTTGTAACTGTGGCAATATGCTGAAGGGTGATACCTTTGCCCATCCCTATAGCGGCAAGCCTTATAAGATCAAAAACTTTTTCACATGCAGGTCACGGGACGTGATATACATGATCACGTGCCCATGTGGCCTCATCTACATTGGGGAGACCACTATGGAAGCCAGGGAACGCATCAATTCCCACAAGAGTAACATCCGTAGGGCCCAGATTGACAAGCCGGTGGCAAAACATTTCCTGGAGCGTGGGCACTCGGTCAACCAACTCCGATTCAGAATCATTGATTCGGTTGGCCCTCTGAGACGTGGGGGGGACAAGGATCGGATTCTACAGAAGAAAGAACTTAGGTGGATTTTTGAAATGAGAGCCCTCCAACCTTATGGGATGAACATAGATTTTCCGATAACGAATGTGTAATGAGCCTGATTGACCTTTGAACTGGTTCTCTGTGTAATGTTTTTAACTGTAGTTTTTTTTTTTTTTTATTAAGGCACGTTTCTCACTTTTTCCTAGCCCACATGGAGTACGGCATGCCATAGAACTAAGGCTTGGGTCCAATCCGTGACCCCTAGATGAGTGTGGATTTCTCCCTTCACGCACCGCAGCAAAGGATGGGGCTAGACCGAGGTTGCAGCTTCGGCAATGCGGGGTGGATCGGACACTGGAGAGGCGGGACTGTGATGTCATCAGGGCCGGGTTTCGGCTGATGACGTGATGACACCGCCTCCTTTGTGGACGTCCCCCATCGTTGCCTTAAGCTGTGAAGGGAATGCAGAACAGCATTGCAGCCTAATCCGATCTAGGTTTGGATCGTGAATACTGCGGATGCGGTGGGGTGGAGTTATCGCACCCGTCTTGTGGGATAGGGGCGGACCAGCCCGGAGGCGTCCCTGACAACGGCGCGCACGACGGGGGAGATAGGATGACGTGAGATCGGGTGGGCGGAGCCGCACTGCGAGCAGCTGATCCTAAGGAAACAGGCAGTGACGTGACCCTCTCTTTCCTGTCATGCGCGCCTGGCGCTTGTGAACGCCGAGGCACATGTGTGCCTGTCAGGTATGTGGGCGATAAGGATCTAATATGTATGATTGTTTGACACATGTAGTAGGAGCACCTGAGGACGCATCTGTGATGACCTCAGCACCTTAGTCACACTATCATTGGCCACTCTCTTATGAGTGGGTGTGTTTTAAGATATTTAAACAGGCACTTGTTAATGGCATTTTGTGTTTGATAAAGGCTGTGAAGCAGCCGAAACGTCACAACCCCTGCACGCTGTTCACTTGGCGGTTCCCCTAATAAAGGGATGTTTTACCGGTCATGCTGCCTCCATCTTCTTTCTTTGGACTGTTGTGGCTGGGAAAGTTATTTAGTGTCCGTCAAAGCACATTTTTTGTTCTGGGTTGAAATACAATTCCCAATTTAGCAATTTCATAATTTAGTGGTTCCTGCTATATCAGAGCTATTTGAAATCTATCCCTAAAAGGGTATATAATATTCAAGGTGCACATAGGGTCATTCAGAATAACTTCACACACACGCTACTGTGCATTTCCAAGTCTAATTCTGTCACTAAATCCATACCGGTCACCCAGCGCCTAAATACTAGGCCTCAAATTTATATCCCGCTAAATCTCTCGTTACCGCTGTCCTGTTGTGGCTGGGAAAGTTATTTAGTGTCCGTCAAAGCACATTTTTTGTTCTGGGTTGAAATACAATTCCCAATTTAGCAATTTCATAATTTAGTGGTTTCTGCTATATCAGAGCTATTTGAAATCTATCCCTAAAAGGGTATATAATATTCAAGGTGCACATAGGGTCATTCAGAATAACTTCACACACACGCTACTGTGCATTTCCAAGTCTAATTCTGTCACTAAATCCATACCGGTCACCCAGCGCCTAAATACTAGGCCTCAAATTTATATCCCGCTAAATCTCTCGTTACCGCTGTCCTGTTGTGGCTGGGAAAGTTATTTAGTGTCCGTCAAAGCACATTTTTTGTTCTGGGTTGAAATACAATTCCCAATTTAGCAATTTCATTTTTTAGTGGTTTCTGCTATATCAGAGCTATTTGAAATCTATCCCTAAAAGGGTATATAATATTCAAGGTGCACATAGGGTCATTCAGAATAACTTCACACACCCGCTACTGTGCATTTCCAAGTATAATTCTGTCAGTAAATCCATACCGGTCACCCAGCGCCTAAATACTAGGCCTCAAATTTATATCCCGCTGAATTTGAATACAATACATTGGGCCAAATAATATTTTTGTTGTTGTGGTGAACCATAACAATGAGGAAAACATCTAGTAAGGGACGCGGACGTGGACATGGTCGTGGTGGTGTTAGTGGACCCTCTGGTGCTGGGAGAGGACGTGGCCGTTCTGCCACATCCACACGTCCTAGTGTACCAACTACCTCAGGTCCCAGTAGCCGCCAGAATTTACAGCGATATATGGTGGGGCCCAATGCCGTTCTAAGGATGGTAAGGCCTGAGCAAGTACAGGCATTAGTCAATTGGGTGGCCGACAGTGGATCCAGCACGTTCACATTATCTCCCACCCAGTCTTCTGCAGAAAGCGCACAGATGGCGCCTGAAAACCAACCCCATCAGTCTGTCACATCACCCCCATGCATACCAGGGAAACTGTCTCAGCCTCAAGTTATGCAGCAGTCTCTTATGCTGTTTGAAGACTCCGCTGGCAGGGTTTCCCAAGGGCATCCACCTAGCCCTTCCCCAGCGGTGAAAGACATAGAATGCACTGACGCACAACCACTTATGTTTCCTGATGATGAGGACATGGAAATACCACCTCAGCATGTCTCTGATGATGACGAAACACAGGTGCCAACTGCTGCGTCTTTCTGCAGTGTGCAGACTGAACAGGAGGTCAGGGATCAAGACTGGGTGGAAGACGATGCAGGGGACGATGAGGTCCTAGACCCCACATGGAATGAAGGTCGTGCCATTGACTTTCACAGTTCGGAGGAAGAGGCAGTGGTGAGACCGAGCCAACAGTGTAGCAAAAGAGGGAGCAGTGGGCAAAAGCAGAACACCCGCCGCCAAGAGACTCCGCCTGCTACTGACCGCCGCCATCTGGGACCGAGCACCCCAAAGGCAGCTTCAAGGAGTTCCCTGGCATGGCACTTCTTCAAACAATGTGCTGACGACAAGACCCGAGTGGTTTGCACGCTGTGCCATCAGAGCCTGAAGCGAGGCATTAACGTTCTGAACCTGAGCACAACCTGCATGACCAGGCACCTGCATGCAAAGCATGAACTGCAGTGGAGTAAACACCTTAAAACCAAGGAAGTCACTCAGGCTCCCCCTGCTACCTCTTCTGCTGCTGCCGCCTCGGCCTCTTCTGCTGCTGCCGCCTCGGCCTCTTCCTCCGCCTCTGGAGGAACGTTGGCACCTGCCGCCCAGCAAACAGGGGATGTACCACCAACACCACCACCACCACCTCCGTCACCAAGCGTCTCAACCATGTCACACGGCAGCATTCAGCTCTCCATCTCACAAACATTTAAGAGAAAGCGTAAATTCCCACCTAGCCACCCTCGATCCCTGGCCCTGAATGCCAGCATTTCTAAACTACTGGCCTATGAAATGCTGTCATTTAGGCTGGTGGACACAGACAGCTTCAAACAGCTTATGTCGCTTGCTGTCCCACAGTATGTTGTTCCCAGCCGCCACTACTTCTCCAAGAGAGCCGTGCCTTCCCTGCACAACCAAGTATCCGATAAAATCAAGTGTGCACTGCGCAACGCCATCTGTAGCAAGGTCCACCTAACCACAGATACGTGGACCAGTAAGCACGGCCAGGGACGCTATATCTCCCTAACTGCACACTGGGTAAATGTAGTGGCAGCTGGGCCCCAGGCGGAGAGCTGTTTGGCGCACGTCCTTCCGCCGCCAAGGATCGCAGGGCAACATTCTTTGCCTCCTGTTGCCACCTCCTCCTTCTCGGCTTCCTCCTCCTCTTCTTCCACCTGCTCATCCAGTCAGCCACACACCTTCACCACCAACTTCAGCACAGCCCGGGGTAAACGTCAGCAGGCCATTCTGAAACTCATATGTTTGGGGGACAGGCCCCACACTGCACAGGAGTTGTGGCGGGGTATAGAACAACAGACCGACGAGTGGTTGCTGCCGGTGAGCCTCAAGCCCGGCCTGGTGGTGTGTGTAATAATGGGCGAAATCTCGTTGCAGCTCTGGGACTAGCCAATTTGACGCACATCCCTTGCTTGGCGCATGTGCTGAATTTGGTGGTGCAGAAGTTCATACACAACTACCCCGACATGTCAGAGCTGCTGCATAAAGTGCGGGCCGTCTGTTCGCGCTTCCGGCGTTCACATCCTGCTGCTGCTCGCCTGTCTGCGCTACAGCGTAACTTCGGCCTTCCCGCTCACCGCCTCATATGCGACGTGCCCACCAGGTGGAACTCCACCTTGCACATGCTGGACAGACTGTGCGAGCAGCAGCAGGCCATAGTGGAGTTTCAGCTGCAGCACGCACGGGTCAGTCGCACTACAGAACAGCACCACTTCACCACCAATGACTGGGCCTCCATGCGAGACCTGTGTGCCCTGTTGCGCTGTTTCGAGTACTCCACCAACATGGCCAGTGGCGATGACGCCGTTATCAGCGTTACAATACCACTTCTATGTCTCCTTGAGAAAACACTTAGGGCGATGATGCAAGAGGAGGTGGCCCAGGAGGAGGAGGAGGAAGAGGGGTCATTTTTAGCACTTTCAGGCCAGTCTCTTCGAAGTGACTCAGAAGGAGGTTTTTGGCAACAGCAGAGGCCAGGTACAAATGTGGCCAGACAGGGCCCACTACTGGAGGACGAGGAGGACGAGGATGAGGAGGAGGTGGAGGAGGATGAGGATGAAGCATGGTCACAGCGGGGTGGCACCCAACGCAGCTCGGGTCCATCACTGGTGCGTGGCTGGGGGGAAAGGCAGGACGATGATGATACGCCTCCCACAGAGGACAGCTTGTCCTTACCCCTGGGCAGCCTGGCACACATGAGCGACTACATGCTGCAGTGCCTGCGCAACGACAGCAGAGTTGCCCACATTTTAACCTGTGCGGACTACTGGGTTGCCACCCTGCTGGATCCACGCTACAAAGACAATGTGCCCACCTTACTTCCTGCACTGGAGCGTGATAGGAAGATGCGCGAGTACAAGCGCACGTTGGTAGACGCGCTACTGAGAGCATTCCCAAATGTCACAGGGGAACAAGTGGAAGCCCAAGGCCAAGGCAGAGGAGGAGCAAGAGGTCGCCAAGGCAGCTGTGTCAATGCCAGCTCCTTTGAGGGCAGGGTTAGCATGGCAGAGATGTGGAAAACTTTTGTCAACACGCCACAGCTAACTGCACCACCACCTGATACGCAACGTGTTAGCAGGAGGCAACATTTCACTAACATGGTGGAACAGTACATGTGCACACCCCTCCACATACTGACTGATGGTTCGGCCCCATTCAACTTCTGGGTCTCTAAATTGTCCACGTGGCCAGAGCTAGCCTTTTATGCCTTGGAGGTGCTGGCCTGCCCGGCGGCCAGCGTTTTGTCTGAACGTGTATTCAGCACGGCAGGGGGCGTCATTACAGACAAACGCAGCCGCCTGTCTACAGCCAATGTGGACAAGCTGACGTTCATAAAAATGAACCAGGCATGGATCCCACAGGATCTGTCCGTCCCTTGTCCAGATTAGACATTAACTACCTCCCCTTAACCATATATTATTGGACTCCAGGGCACTTCCTCATTCAATACTATTTTTATTTTCATTTTACCATTATATTGCGAGGCTACACAAAGTTGAATGAACCTCTCCTCTGTCTGGGTGCCGGGGCCTAGATATATATGCCAATGGACTGTTCCAATGTTGGGTGACGTGAAGCCTGATTCTCTGCTATGACATGCAGACTGATTCTCTGCTGACATGAAGCCAGATTGTCTGTTACGGGACCTCTCTCCTCTGCCTGTGTGCTGGGCCTAAATATATGCCAATGGACTGTTGCAGTGGTGGCTGACGTGAAGCCTCATTCTCTGCTATGACATGCAGACTAATTCTCTGCTGACATGAAGCCAGATTGTCTGTTACGGGACCTCTCTCCTCTGCCTGTGTGCTGGGCCTAAATATATGCCAATGGACTGTTGCAGTGGTGGCTGACGTGAAGCCTCATTCTCTGCTATGACATGCAAACTAATTCTCTGCTGACATGAAGCCAGATTGTCTGTTACGGGACCTCTCTCCTCTGCCTGTGTGCTGGGCCTAAATATATGCCAATGGACTGTTGCAGTGGTGGTTGACGTGAAGCCTCATTCTCTGCTATGACATGCAAACTAATTCTCTGCTGACATGAAGCCAGATTGTCTGTTACGGGACCTCTCTCCTCTGCCTGTGTGCTGGGCCTAAATATATGCCAATGGACTGTTGCAGTGGTGGCTGACGTGAAGCCTCATTCTCTGCTATGACATGCAGACTAATTCTCTGTTGACTTGAAGCCAGATTGTCTGTTACGGGACCTCTCTCCTCTGCCTGTGTGCTGGGCCTAAATATATGCCAATGGACTGTTGCAGTGGTGGCTGACGTGAAGCCTCATTCTCTGCTATGACATGCAAACTAAATCTCTGCTGACATGAAGCCAGATTGTCTGTTACGGGACCTCTCTCCTCTGCCTGTGTGCTGGGCCTAAATATATGCCAATGGACTGTTGCAGTGGTGGCTGACGTGAAGCCTCATTCTCTGCTATGACATGCAGACTAATTCTCTGCTGACATGAAGCCAGATTCTCTGTTACGGGACCTCTCTCCTCTGCCTGGGTTCCGGGGCCTAAATATCTGAGAATGGACTGTTCCAGTGGTGGGTGACGGGAAGCCAGATTCTCTGCTATGGGACCTCTCGCCAATTGATTTTGGTTAATTTTTATTTATTTAATTTTTATTTTAATTCATTTCCCTATCCACATTTGTTTGTAGGGGATTTACCTACATGTTGCTGCCTTTTGCAGCCCTCTAGCCCTTTCCTGGGCTGTTTTACAGCCTTTTTAGTGCCGAAAAGTTCGGGTCCCCATTGACTTCAATGGGGTTCGGGTTCGGGACGAAGTTCGGATCGGGTTCGGATCCCGAACCCGAACATTTCCGGGAAGTTCGGCCGAACTTCTCGAACCCGAACATCCAGGTGTTCGCTCAACTCTACTTGCCACATCTTACCACTGGGATTTTTGCCCATTCCTCCTGGCAAAACTGCTCCAGCTCCTTCAAGTTGGATGGTTTGCACTTGTGAACAGCAATCTTTAATTCTGACCACATATTTTCTATTGGATTGAGATCTGGCTTTGACTAGGCCATTCCAACACATTTACATGATTCCCCTTTAACAACTCAAGTTGCTTTAGCAGTGTGTCATTGAGGTCATTGTCCTGCTGGAACGTGAGCCTCCATCTTAGCCTCAAATCACACAGAGAGTGGGTACAGGTTTTGCTCAAGAATATCCCTGTATTTAGCACCATCCATCTTTCCCTGCTGAAAAACATCCCCACGGCATGATGCTGCCACCACCATTTTTCACTGTGGTGTTTAGGTGATGTGATGTGTTGGGTTAACGCCAGACAAAGTGTTTTCTTTGATGGACAAAAAGTTCAATTTTAGTCTCATCAGACCAGAACACCTTCCTCTATACATTTTGAGAGTCTCCCACATGCCTTCTTGCAAACTCACAATGTGCCTTTTTGTTTTTTGATAGTAGTGGCTTTCTTCTGGCAACTCTGCCATAAAGCCCAACTATATGGAGTGTATGGCTTATTGTTGTCTTATGTACAGACTAGACATTAAGCCCATTACAAAAATGGGCGCTAGAACAGTAGTGCATAAACATTAGTAGGAACAGTCTATATTAAATGGAAAGGGAACTTAACCACACTAACTGGTGGCTGAGACTGCTGGCTGCTGGCCAAGACTGGCGGCTGTGGCTGAGACTGCTGGCACTGACTGGTGGCTATGACTGAGACTGCTGGCACTGACTGGTGGCTGTGGATGGTGGCCGAGACTGGTGGCTGTGGCTGAGTTTGCTGGCTATGGCCTGTGGCTCAGACTGCTGGCACTGAGTGCTGGCTGTGGCTGAGACTGCTGACTGTGGCTGGTGGCTGAGACTGCTGACACTAACTGGTGGCTGAGGATAAGACTGCTGGCTGCGGCTGAGACTGCTGGCACTGACTGGTGGCTGTGGCGGAGACTGCTGGCTTTCGGCTTGTGACTGAGACTGATGGCACTGAGTGCTGGCTGTAGCTGAGAATCCTGGCACTGACTGGCGGCTGTGGCTGAGACTGCTGGCACTGACTGGTGGCTGAGACTGGTGGCCGAGACTGGTGGCTGTGGCTGAGATTGCTGGCTGTGGCTTGAGGCTGAGATTGCTGGCACTGAGTGCTGGTTATGGCTGAGACTGCTGACTGCAGCTGGTGGCTGAGACTGCTGGCTAATGATGGGCGAACATCATTCGGGACGATGCACGAACGTGATCAAATGTTCAGGAATCACAAGTTTTATGCGGGCCCCATTTACTTTAATGGCAGGCGAACCTGAAAAATATTCAGGTCATATTTTCAGCCACCAAATATAGATGGAGGCACATTAGGCATTCACTGTATAACAATTTTACTGTTGGCCAGTTAGATTACAGGCCCCAAAAATTATGCATTCACCATACATAAATGATCAAGTGATTATATGGCTGGAGGTATATTAGATGGTCAATGGATATTAATTTTTCTGCAGGCCAGTGGAGTACAGGCCCTAAACATTAGGCATTCACCGGACAGTAAAGAACAAGTAATTATGTGGCTGGAGGTATATTAGATGGTCATTGGATATCAACTTTACTGCATGCCAGTACAAATAGATGTCAAAAACATATATTTAAAATATGTTGAAAAGAACAAAAAATATTAAATTAGATTAAAAACATGGCTAACAAAATCCCCCCTCTTGAAAAAAAAAAAAAAATGAAAATAGTTGAAATTCGATAACACGTGGTCCTCACAGGTGTTGAATTCCTTTGAGGTCCCAAACATTAAGCATTCACCCAACAGAAAAGAACCAGTAATTATGAGGCTGGAGGTATATTAGAAGGTCATTCAATATCAATTTTACTGCAGGGCTGTGTAGTACAGGCCCCAAACATTAGGCATTCACCAGACAGAAAAGAACAATAGATAATAAGGATGGAGGTACATTAGGCGGTCACCTTATAAGAATTTTACTGTTGGCCAGAGAGATTACAGGCACCAAAAAGTATGCATTCAACGTACATAAATGATCAAGCGATTATGTGGCCGAAGGCATATTAGACGGTCAGTGGATATCAATTTTACAGCAGGTCAATGGACTACAGTCCCCAAAAATTATTCATTCGCCATACAGAAAAAAACAATGGATAATGTGGCTTCAATCGGTTGGCTGTAAGAATGATCTCATATCTGAAGTGACCAACACATCTTCAAACCACCCCTCTTCTTGCATGCACTGTAGGATTGGTACTCACAACTGTTTCTTTGTGGGTGGAAATTCCTCTGCCAGCACCCGCAAAAGCAGAATGCAGCATCTCTTGCAGAAAGGCCTGGAAATGCTGCATTCTGACACAGCCCTCTGTGATGCTAGCAACATGTCTGCCATTTTGTGTTTGTACCGGGGGTCTAAGTACGTTGCCACCCAGTACTAGTCCTTGCACTTTATGCTTTTTTTACTGGAGTCCCTCTTCAAACACTGGAGCATGAAGGCCCCCATTTGCACTAAATTGGAAGCGGTGGTGTGGCCTGGCTCTTGCTCATCGCCCAGGAGAATGTCATCCGCGGTCTCCTCCCCCCATCTAAGGACAACACGAGGGATCCCAGAAAAGTTTAAAGTTTGCTCTTCTTGCTCCTCCTCCTCCTCCTCCCCCCATGCACCAGCCTCCTCTGACTCCTTTTCAGACTCCTGCTGACTTGTTTCAGATGGAGTAGCCCCTCCTGGGAATTCATTCAGCATTACTCCTTCCTCATCATCCTGCTCCTGCTCCTCGACAGCTTGATCAATACCACAATGCAAAGCACACTCCAGAAAGAAGGCATAAGGTACAATGTCACTGATGGCGCCCTGGCTGTGACTGACCAGTTTGGTGATCTCATCAAATAGCCGCTGAAGTCTGCATGCGTCGCGCATTAGCAGCCACTGGCGCAGTGAAAAAAACGAACTCCCCAGAACCTGTCCTGCCACGTTTCTGCTGGAGAAGCCTATCAAGCATATACAAGGTGGAGTTCCAGCACGTCATGCAGTCACAAATCAGACGTCTGACAGGCAAATGGTGTCACCACTGAAAGTCAGCAAGGCGAGCCATGACCATGTAAGATCTTCTAAAATGGCCAGAGATTTTCCTGGCCTGCTGCAAAACATCCTGGACCCAGGGGTATTTGGCAACGAATAGCTGCACGACTAAGTTCAGGATGTGTACCATGCATGGCACGTGTGTCATTTTCCCCTTTTTCAGCGCAGTCAGCAGATTGGCACCAGTGTCACACTCCACTTTACCAACTGTAAAATTGAGTAGGGTTAACCACTGATTGGCCTGTGATCGCAGAGCTGAAAGGAGTGCAGGACCAGTGTGGCTCTTGGCTCCCAGGCACAACAGCCGCAGCACAGCATTCAAACATCTCAACAGTCAAATAGGTCCTAGAAAGCTTGGGGGGTGCAGCAGAAAAGGTGGTAGCAGTGGAAAAGGAGGGGTCAGCTGAGGAGGAGAAGAAGAGTCAGGCCTGTATGCAATCCATGGCGGTAACACCAAATCCACATGGGTTACATGCTTGACAGCTGTCAGAAGATTCGACCAGTGGGCAGTAAAAGTTATGTACCTTTCCTGCCCATGTTTGCTAGATGTGTCTGTGGTCAGATGTATCTTGGCACCAACACTGTGTGCCAGAGATATATTAACTTACCGCTGAACGTGACGATATAGTTCAGGGATGCCCTTCTGGGAGAAATATTTCCTTCCGGGGACCTTCCATTGCAGTGTGCCAATGGCCAGAAATTTTCTAAAGGCCTCCGAGTCCACCAGTTTATATGGCAGTAGTTGGCGGGCTAGCAGTTCCGACAAGCCAGCGGTCAGCCTTTGGGCAGGAAGATTATACGGCATCATCATTTTTATTTTGCTCGAACATTTGGGCCACGGAAGCCTGTCTTTTTCCACATGAACGCGAAAATGGCACGGTGGAAGGTGGCGTGGAGGACAAATGGGAGGAGAGAGGAGAAGTAGAAGAGGCATGACGTGGAGCGCCGGGAGTGTGACTTTGTGGATTCTGGCGGCATTTCTCCCACTGGGGTCGATGATGGGAGGCCATGTGCCTTCTTAATGCGTTCGTCCCTAGGTGAGTGTTGGGCTTACCGCGACTTATGCGGTAAGATGGCAACTGTCACGGATGTAGTACGGGAAAACATTAAAATACAACAAGAAGGAAGAGTAAAGACACTAGGCCTCACTGTTAGTGAAAGAAAGGGGTCACCACATATAAAACCCTGCTTCTGGCCCTAACTCCTATCCGTATGGGCACCTCTCGATGGTAGAGATGCCCATACACAGGAACCTAGAAAACCCTGGTCACCATCGGGAGCCCTAAAGGTAATGACAGGGCAGAGACAACCTGTTACTTCCCTGGTGAAGTAACCAGCATCTCGCTGAGGCCTAGTAAACAATCGGGAGGGGAATACAAATGCAACAAGTGGAACACTTAACTTCTGAGGATGATGGATATACAGGACTTCAACAAGAACACACACTTCAGTTCTTCCAAAACCAAATGAAGCTATCCAGGGCAAGGAGTGATGGATACATTCAGACTAAATAGGGAGAGGTAAAGGTCACATGATCCACCCCTGAAAGGGAGGTGTGGACATACCAGCAGCACACAGACAATTTGAAACCAAAAGAGGCTGACAGTTCACTCATGTGCAGTCAGTCTTTCAGACCTTCTAACACCTGTTACAGTAGTGAACACATGACTCCTCCCTGCTTCTTGCTTGTGGGCCAATGACGTAATTGGCCCACAAGCAAGAAGCAGGGAGGAATCATGTGTTCAGATGGAAAAAAATTCTGAATATTCGTCATTACGAATATATAGCCCGATATTCTAAATATTTTCAAATTCTCGAAGTGATGATATTCGTGATTAAAATTCGTTATTTGAATATTCGCTCTCAACACTACCTAGCATACAACTTTCTCTCTTAGGATCTGTAACACTTGTCTTACATGATCCTGATGAGTCTCCATGTTAGGCGAATAAATTAGTATGTCATCAATGTATACAATGACAAACCTCCCCACCAGATGATGGAAGATGTAATTGAAAAGTGTTGAAAAACAGCAGGAGCATTGATTAACTGAAAGGGCATGACCAGGTTTTCTAAATAACCCTCAGGGGTATTAAATGCGGTCTTCCACTCATCCCCTCCTTGATCCTTACCAGATTATATGTCTCCCTCAGATCCAATTTAGAGAACACCTTGGCACCGACAATCTGACTAAACAAATCCAGAATCAAAGGAAGGGGGTAAGGATCATGGATGGTAATACGATTGAGCTCACGGAAGTCCAGACATGGCCTCAGGGTACCATCCATTTTCTTTACAAAGAAAAACCCAGCAGCCACTGGGGACTAGTGTTGAGCGCGAATATTAGAATAGCAAATTTATATATCGAATATCGCAACTTTGAGAATTCGAAAATATTTCAAATATAGTTCTATATATTCTTTATATCAAATATTCATAATTTTTTCACATTTGAACACTAGTGAATATTCAAATAGCACATTTTTATCTCGAACATCGCAACTTCGAGAATTCGTGAATATTTTGAATATAGTGCTATATATTCGTTATAGCGAATATTCGTCATTTTTTCAATTCGAACACATGATTCCTGTCATTGGCCCACAAGCAACTTAAAGGGAAACTTTCATGTGGATATTTGATTATAATCTATCTAATTATATACAATCATTAACTACTAAAAAGTACCTTAGATGTATTCACTTACTGGTGTGACAGATGGTTACCTCATAATATACACACAAAGATACCGCATGCTAACGAGCTGATTTGAGTCCAGCGTGATGTCATTGAGTCCAGCGTATATTTAATTAACAGCTATAGCCACTCCCCTGCCCACCTGCTGCTGGTTCATATGGAAAATAACTGTCATTCAGCAGCAGGTGGGCGGGGAGAGTCAGGAGCTCATGAATATTCAGGACTCATCATTATCAGCTGGAGCGTTTCAATACGAGATGTTGGGAGATTGACTGGGTCAATTAAAGAAAGTGACCCAGCCAGGGGCGGACTGACCTGCTCAGTCAGCCAGTGTACATGTAAGGCTACATGCACGCGACCGCATGTGTTTTGCAGTCCGCAAAAAAATGGATGACGTTCCGTATGGCATCCATTTTTTTTGCAGATCCGTTTTATTGTGTGGATCCATTGTAATAATGCCTATACTTGTCCGCAAACTAGAAAAAAATAGGACATGCACTATTTTTTTTTGTGGGGAACGGACATACTGATGCAGACAGCACATGGTGCGTTTTTTGCAGACCCATTGAAATGAATGGGTACGCATCCTATCGGCAAAAAAAAAAATGGAACGAACACGGAAATAAACAACGCTCATGTGTATGTAGCCCAAGGCTCCATTCACACGTCCGCAATTTTGTTTCGCATTTTGCGGAACGGAATAACGGACCCATTCATTTCTATGGTGCAGCACTTCCGTGTCCGCACTTCCGTTCTGCAAAAAGATAGAACATGTCCTATTCTTGTCCGCAATTGCGGACAAGAACAGGCATATTCTGTTAGTGCCAGCAATGTGCAGTCCGCACAATGCGGAACGCACATTACCACTCTCCGTGTTTTGCGGATCCGTGGATCCGCAAAACACGTTGCGGACGTGTGAATGGAGCCTTAGTCTGCTTTAAGACTACAAATAGCCCATGTTCTATGAGCTGATAAATCACCAATGGCTCTTTTTCTGAATTTGGGAGTCTGGGAAATACATTAGAATACAGAGCATGAGCAGTCTGCTAGATTACTTTGGTTGCTGTAAAACTGAGTTAATAGATAATGAATGCATCTTTGAATATGTGTCTCTTCAGTTATTCAGAAATCAAGTTTTTTTTAAATGTTAGAATCTCTTGAAACAATATGTGTGAGGCAAAGGCTAGGGGTAGACAAGTCCAATTACTCATGTGCACCAAGCTCTCTGCTGAGAACTGTAAGGAGACCTCAATTGAGCAAGATGAGGTTGCAATGTACTCCTGTCACGAGGGTGTCATGACCTATCGCTGACCCTGTGATGTCTGGGGTTAGAAGGTCGCAGCGGGTGGCTACACGCCAGATTTCAAGCGATCACTCCATGACCAAGTTGTGGGAATGGATTCCTGTCCAGGTTTTCCTGTTTTGGTTTGCTATCCTTTTTGTCCTATCTAGGTATCAGTAGTTTTCCTTTCAGCTGTTCTTTGTCTGCCACTCCCAGTCACTATATACAGTGGGATGCGAAACTTTGGGCAACCTTGTTAATCATGATTTTCCTGTATAAATCGTTGGTTGTTAAGATAAAAAATGTCAGTTAAATACATCATATAGGAGACACACACAGTGATATTTGAGAAGTTATATGAAGGTTATTGGATTTACAGAAAGTGTGCTATAATTGTTTAAACAAAATTAGGCAGGTGCATAAATTTGGGCACCACAAAAAAGAAATGAAATCAATATTTAGTAGATCCTCCTTTTGCAGAAATTACAGCCTCTAAACGCTTCCTGTAGGTTCCAATGAGAGTCTGGATTCTGGTTGAAGGTATTTTGGACCATTCCTCTTTACAAAACATCTTTAGTTCATTCAGGTTTGATGGCTTCCGAGCATGGACAGATCTCTTTTAGGCTACTTTCACACTTGGGTTCGGTGCGGATCCGTCTGGTATCTGCACATACGGATCCGCACCTATAATGCAAACAATGGTATCCATTCAGAACGGATCCGTCTGCATAACAGCTTTTTCAGATCGGAGTTTTCAAGATCGTGAAAACTCGGATCCGACAGTATATTCTAACACAGAGGCGTTCCCATGGTTATGGGGACGCTTCAAGTTAGAATATACTAAGAACTGTGTACATAACTGCCCCCTGCTGCCTGGCACCACCCAATCTCTTACAGTGGGCTGTGATATGCACAATTAACCCCTCAGGTGCCGCACCTGAGGGGTTAATTGTGCAGATCTCAGCCCCCTGTGAGAGCTCGGGTGCTGCCAGGCAGCAGGGGCCAGGCCCCTCTCTCTCTCCAGTATTAAAAGCATTGGTGGCCAGTGCGGCCCCCCCTCCCTCCCCAGTATTAGCATTGGTGGCCAGTGCGCCCCCCCAGTATTAGCATTGGTGGCTAGTGCAGCCCCCCTCCCTCTCTCCGCAGTATTAGAATTGGTGGCAGTGGCCACAGGCTAACAACCCCCCTCCCCCCATCATTGGTGACAGCGGAGCAGCATTTCCAATCGGAGTCCCAGTTATCGCTGGGGCTCCGATCGGTTACCATGGCAGCCAGGACGCTACTGCAGTCCTGGCTGTCATGGTTACTTAGCTTATACTTACCTGCGCTGTCTGTGGCCGGCCGACGCTCTTCCTACTGGTAAGTGACAGGTCTGTGCGATGCGCCTCACAGACCAATGATGGGGGGGAGGGGGGTTGTTAGCCTATGGCCACTGCCACCAATACTAATACTGAGGAGGGAGGGAGTGGGCGGCAGCCACCAATGCTAATACTGGGGAGGGAGGGGGGCCGCACTGGCCACCAATGCTAATACTGGGGAGGGAGGGGGCCACACTGGCCACCAATGGTAATACTGGGGAGGGAGGGGGGCTGCACTGGCCACCAATGCTTTTAATACTGGGGAGGGAGCGGGGTCTGGCCCCTGCTGCCAGGCAGCACCCAATCAGGGGGCTGAGATCCGCACAATTAACCCCTCAGGTGCGGCACCTGAGGGGTTAATTGTGTGGATCACAGCCCCTGTAAGAGATCGGGTGGTACCAGGCAGCAGGGGGCAGTTATGTACACAGTTTTTAGTATATTCTAACTTGAAGCATCCCCATCACTATGGGAACGCCTCTGTGTTAGAATATACTGTCGGATCTGAGTTTTCACGATCTAACTCAAATCCGATGGTATATTCTAACATAGAGGCATTCCCATGGTAATGGGGACGGTTCAAGTTAAAATATACCATCGGATTGTAGAAAACTCAGATCCGATGGTATATTAATAGGAACTTTGAGAGAGAAGAAAATAATAGCGTTGCGGCACTCACCAGGGTAAAAATCAGTAGCTTTTATTGTGGCTTCCTTGGAAGAAGATACATGTGGGTCCAGGGGCGGATACACTGTTGCAGGCGGCGACGGCCGTTTCGCGCGTGGGATCGCGCTTCCTCAGGCCGCTCAATACGTCATGACGCAAGTGCGTTTTATATAGAGACGGACAGGGCACGGCCGACGCCGTCATCCACAGCTGTTCGCCCCTGAGAAAAATGACATATAAAAACAAGCGTACAGCAGTGACATTGTAAGTACAATCAAAATAGCAACGCAAATATAGAATTGGATACATTCACCTGCTTATACCCCCACACCGTGGGAGATGTGTGCAGAGACCCGGATGAGTCAAGGAGACATATACTAAGACAATGTATGTTAGATCCCTATACTTAAGGGGTCAGAGCGCACAACAATGATATAATCAAGGACACATATAAATCCATACATTATGTGGACAGAGGGATCGAATATTACGTAAAAAGCACAAAGAAAAATATTAATAGGAACTCCTGACTTTACATTGAAAGTCAATGGGGGACGGATCCGTTTGCAATTGCACCATATTGTGTTAACGTCAAACGGATCCATCCCCATTGACTTGCATTGTAAGTCAGGACGGATCTGTTTGGCTCCACATGGCCAGGCGGACACCAAAACGCTGCAAGCAGCATTTGGGTGTCCGTCTCCTGAGCGGAATGGAGGCGGAACGGAGCCAAACTGATCCATTCAGAATGCATTGGGGATGTACGGATCCGTTTGGGGCCGCTTGTGAGAGCCTTCAAACGGATCTTATAAGCGGAACCCCAAACGCAAGTGTGAAAGCCTAAGGTCTCTTTCACACGGGCGTCAGTTTTTTTGCCCAGATAAGAGGCGGGTGCGTTGCCGGAAAATGCGCGATTTTTCCGCACAAGTGCAAAACATTGTAATGCGTTTTGCACTCGCGTGAGAAAAATCGTGCATGTTCGGTACCCAAACCCGAACTTCTTCACAGAAATTTGGGCTTGGGATTGATGTTCTGAAGACTGTATTATTTTCCCTTATAACATGGTTATAAGGGAAAATAATAGCATTCTGAATACAGAATGCATAGTACAATCGGGCTGGAGGGGTTAAAAAAAAATAAAAAAAATTAACTCACCTTCTCCTCTTGATCGCATAGTTCCCGGTCTCTTTACTTCTTGAATGATGAGCTGTGGGCTAAATGACCTGTGGTGACGTCAGATCACATGCTCCAATCACATGGTCCATCACCGTGGTGATGGAGCATGTGATCTGACGTCATCAAAGGTCCTTTACCTGTATTTAATGCTCACCACAGGTCCTGCTCAACAAAGGATACAGAAGGAGATGCCGGGCTTCGCGATCAAGTGGACTAAGGTGAGTTAAATTATTTTTATTTTATTTTTAACCCCTCCAGCGCTGTTTTACTTTGCATTCTTTATTCAGAATGCTATTATTTTCCCTTATAACCATGTTATAAGGGAAAATAATAATGATCAGGTCTCCATCCCGATCGTTTCCTAGCAACCGTGCATGAAAATCGCACCACATCCGCACTTGCTTGCGGATGCTATGCGATTTTAACGCACTCCATTCACTTCTATGGGGCCTGCGTCGCGTGAAAATCACACAATATAGAGCATGCTGCGATTTTCACTCAACGCATAAGTGTTGCGTGAAAATCACCGCTCATGTGCACAGCCCCATAGAAATGAATGGGTCCGGATTCAGTGCGGGCACAATACGTTCACCGCACGCATCGCACCCGCACGGAAAACTCGCCCGTGTGAAAGGGGCCTTAGTCACACCACAGATTTTCAATTATATTCAGATCTGTGGACTGAGATGGCCATTCCAGAACGTTGTACTTGTTCCTCTGCATAAATGCCTTAGTGGATTTTGAGCAGTGTTTAGGGTTGTTGTCTTGTTGAAAGATCCAGCCCCCGCGCAGCTTCAGCTTTGTCACTGATTCCTGGACATTGGTTTCCAGAATCTGCTGATACTGAGTGGAATCCATGCGTCCCTCAATTTTGACAATATTCCCAGTCCCTGCACTGGCCACACAGCCCCACAGCATGATGGAACCACCACCATATTTTACTGTAGATAGCAGGTGTTTTTCTTGGAATGCTGTGTTCTTTTTACTCCATGCATAACGCCCCTTGTTATGGCCAAATAACTCAATTTTAGTTTCATCAGTCCACAGCACCTTATTCCAAAATGAAGCTGGCTTGTCCAAATGTGCTTCAGCCCACCTCAAGCGGCACTTTTTGTGCTGTGGGCGGAAAAAAGGCTTCCTCTGCATCCCTCTCGCATACAGCATCTCCTTGTGTAAAGTGCACCGAATGGTTGAACGATGCACAGTGACTCCATCTGCAGCAAGATGATGTTGTAGGTCTTTGGTGCTGGTCTGTGGGTTGACTCTGACTGTTCTCACCATTCGACACTTCTGTCTATCCGAGATTTTTCTTGGTCTGCCACTTCAAGCCTTAACTTGAACTGAGCCTGTGGTCTTCCATTTCCTCAATATGTTCCTAACTGTGGAAACAAACAGCTGAAATCTCTGAGAGAGCTTTCTGTATCCTTCCCCTAAACCATGATGGTGAACAATCTTTGTCTTCAGGTCATTTGAGAGTTGTTTTGAGACCCCCATGTTGCTACTCTTCAGAGAATATTAAAAGAGGAGGGAAACTTACAATTGACCCCCTTAAATACTCTCTCATAATTGGATTCACCTGTGTATGTAGGTCAGGGGTCACTGAGCTTACCAAGCCAATTTGAGTTCCAATAAGTGCATGCAGTTAGACCTATGTAAATTTGCACTCGGGCCCCTTCACAAAGCTGAATGGTAAGGTGCTGTGAGTTAAACTATCAAAATCTAATATAATGTCTGTAGCTAAAAGGTTATGTTTAAATAAATTGATAAATATACAATAAACAGTGAAATAGGATTTTGTGAAATAGCCATAAGCAATATTGCACCATCCTAGAATATTAATTGTTTAAACAAATAGTTCAGTAAAAAGAGAAATAAATGTAATTCCATTCAATATTAGCACATCAGTTGCATGTAAATATTTCAGATATGTTATCCTGAAATCTAGAAAACCTATTTACTTGCATTTTCTTTATCTAGAGTACAGATTTTACATCAAGGATGCACTGTATTTACTATCTATCTATCTATCTATCTATCCCATCCATCTATCTATACATTATTTAGTTTTTCCACACAATCAATGCAAGTGCACATCACTTGTCAAATTTCAGGAACATGCTGTCACTTAACCAATGTGAAGAAATGAACTATAGATTTGTTGCCAAGATTTGTAAAGTATTTATGCCAACATGTGAAGCTGCAGTTAAACAAATTAAACTTCTTTGCCAAATATATAGTAGAATTAGTAAATTTGCATCAATTTGTTTTACTTTTTTTCTGCTGTATCTTCTGACTTTCTTGTTTTATGATGATCTGCATAGAGATTTGCCGAGAAGATATGGAAGTGTGAATAAGCAGTGTCAGAAGAGGAATAGAGTGCAGTAGGCATTGTAGTAGAGAAAGATAAATTAGTAAAGCTCCCGTTGTGATGACTATTATAATTGATCTGGGAGATGATTAGTCATTGTATGTGAAAATGTAATGCCTATCATTGATGAGAAATGACTGTTATCACTGAAATTATTCATGGACAAGATGACAATATGAAGAATGTGATTGAGGATGCAGTCACACTGGAGGCTTGCTTTCAGCCAGTCTAGGTGCTAGCGTTTCAAAATTTGAGGTTTAAGTTAAAGATATTGGAACACATGTGTTGAAATATTTTTGTATTATTTAATTATGAATAATATTATTTTTTTGGGTTTATTGCAGGCTGAAAAGAAGGTGAAAAAAATAATAATTTGCATATAGCTAGTAGAGAGGCCACATAGTACATATAGCTTTTGTGCAGACATCAGTTTTTTGACATTACAGAAATATTCTGCCCTAGAAGCAAACCAGACATAATATACATTTTTTTTTTTTTTATAATGCAAGTCAGTGGCAGACTTTTCAATATGTGTATATACTTCATAAAAGCAACTAGCTTCCAGAAACATGCAATCAATATGTATGTCACAATTATGGAATGTATTCTTCTATGCAAAAATCTTTTATTTCAGGTACACTAGAAAATGAAATGCATGAACTGTATATTTCATGTCCTGAATTGGCAACTCAATTGAATAAATGGCTAGATTGTAATTGTTCCTTAGAAGCTAGTCAGATGGAGACTTCATTCACTATGTTAGATCATTGCTTTCTAATGTATTGCTATAGCATACTTTCATAGAGCATCTAGATCCTCCTGTGATTTACATACATGATGTCTTTCCCTCCAAAACTACACCTTTTTTGCTACAGACCCACTAATTCTAAAATGAAATTATAATTAATATATTACCAATTCTTGTCTACTACTGTAGCTAACATTTTTTATCACTAGGTTATAAAATCAGGTGGCAGAATTTGGATTGCTTGCATTTGTTGAGTTGAATATTATGTGATGAAGGATGATCACCACCCAACCAAAAAGCATTGTGAGGGCAATCACCTTGCAAAGCACAAACCAAATAGTGAACATCATTGAAACTATTGCCTGAACCTTCTATGGTGTGAAAGTGGGTTGACATTGATTGAAATAAGTTTTCAAGCAGGGCTGGTCATGCTACCATAGTAAAGGGATGCATATATATATATATATATATATATATATATATATATATACAGAAAGTAGTAGTGAAAAATCCAAATAGTTATATAAAAAATTCTTAGAGTCAAAGATAAGAGCATACATCTTTCAAATCTCAAGAAAGTCATAGAAGTATAAAAAATCTGTAATCAAACTCACCCCTACTATTAGAATTAAACAATCAA
The DNA here is from genome assembly GCF_014858855.1 of Bufo gargarizans. NCBI lineage: Eukaryota > Metazoa > Chordata > Amphibia > Anura > Bufonidae > Bufo > Bufo gargarizans. The sequence goes on from NC_058083.1 coordinate 262,430,062, forward strand.
GGAAGATAGGTGGTTTATAATAAACTCCTATTAGTAATTTATTATTGTTTTTGCCTCCATGTTTTTCTACCCACAGTGACTCCACATGTTCATGTCCCTCACTTATGTCTTCTCGGACTGTGGGCTTTAGACAGGACTTAACATAAAACCAGCCTCCTCTCCGGTTTTGACGATCTTTTCTTAACGACTTCCCATCTGGACCATTTGCCCCCTTCCTGACCAGACCTAATTTTGCAAAACTGACATCTCACTTTATGTGGTAATAACTTTGGAACGCCTTTACTTATCCAAGTCATTCAGAGATTGTTTTCTCGTGACACATTGTACTTCATGATAGTCATAAATTTGAGTCAATATATTTCACCTTTATTTATGAAAAAATCCCAAATTTACCCAAAAAAAATAAAAATTTGTAATTTTCTAAATTTCTATTTCTCTGCTTTTAAAAAAGAAAGTGATACCTCATAAAATATTTATTACTTAACATTCCCCATTTGTCTACTTTGTGTTGGCATCATTTTGGAAATGTAATTTTTTTTTTTAGGACGTTAGAAGGCTTAGAAGTTTAGAAGCAATTCTTCAATTTTTTTTATAAAATTGCCAAAACCCACTTTTTAAGGACCAGTTCAAGTCTGAAGTCACTTTGTGGGGCCTACATAGTGGATACCCCCATAAATGACCCCATTGTAGAAACTACACCCTCAAGTTACTTAAAACTTGTACAAACTTTGTTAACCCTTTAGGTGTTCCACAAAAATTAAAGGAAAATGGAGATAAAAATTTTTAATTTCACTTTTTGGGCAGATTTTCCATTTTAATCCCATTTTTTCTTTAACACATCGATGGTTAACAGCCAAACAAAACTCAATATTTATTACCCAGATTCTGCGGTTTACAGAAACACCCCACATGTGGTCATAAACTGCTGGATGGGAAGAAAAGGAACTCCACATGGTTTTTAGGTGCCATATCCCATTTGAAGCCCCCCTGATGCACCCTTACAGTAGAAACTCCCAAGAAGTGATCCCATTTTGGAAACTAGGGGATAAGGTGCCAGTTTTATTGGTACTATTTTTGGGTACATATTTTTTTTGATCATTCATTATAACACTTTATGGGGCAAGGTGACCAAAAAAATGGTTGTTTTAGCACAGTTTTTATTTATTTATTTTTACAGCGTTCACCTGAGGGATTCGGTCAAGTGACATTTTTGTAGAGCAGATTGTTTCGGACGTGGCGATAACTAATATGTATACTTTTTCTTATTTATTAAAGTTTTACACAATAATAGCATTTTTTAAACAATAAAATGTTTTAATGTGTCCATGTTCTGAGAGCTATAGTTTTTTTATTTTTTGAGAGCTTTTCTTATGTAGGGGCTCATTTTTTGCGGGATGAGGTGACAGTTTTATTGGTACCATTTTGTGGGACTTTTTGATGACTTGATGTTGCACTTTTGTGATGTAAGGTGACAAAAATTGCTTGTTTTGACACAGGTTTTTTTTTTTTTTTTTTTTACGGTGTTCACCCGAGGGGTTAGATCATGTGATATTTTTATAGATTTGTTTTTTACGGACGCGGCAATACCTAATATGTATACTTTTTTTTTATTTCACTTTAACACAATAATAGCATTTTTGAGACAGTTTTATTGGTACCATTTTGTGGGACATACGCCTTTTTGATCACTTGTGTTGCACTTTTTGTGATGTAAGGTGACAAAAATGGCTTTTTTTGACAGTTATTTATTTATTTATTTTTATGGTGTTTATTGGTCTGGGTCGATTATGTGACATATTTATAGAGCCGACCGTCCCGGACGTGACAATACCAAATATGTCTATTTTATTTTATTTTTTCTATTTTTAACATTTTTTTTATTCCTTACTTGGGGAATTTTTTTACATGTGAAACCTTTTTTTTATTTTATTTTTTTAACACTTTTGTAATATTTTTTTTTATTTTATCATACAAGATCATAAAAGACCTCTGGGGGACATTTACTTTTTTTTTTCACTGTTGATTTCTCCTGTAACTGGGGCTGACATAGTAGCCCCAGTTACAGGAGAAATGCACTCCCCAGAGAGGCTGTACAGCGCTGTACAGCCTCAGTGCAGGGCTCATCGAGGTCTCTGAAAGACCTCACACAGCTCCTGCACTCTCCGGTCCCGACGGTCACATGACCGCCTGGCCACTGTCCCTGCCTTCTCTCTGGGTTGCCCTGCTGTCACTGACAGCGAGCAATACGATCAGCAGCTGCACGATTAGCATGCAGCTGCAGTTTCTGAACATACGTTCTGGAACGTCCATTCAGAAATAGAGAACCACTTCCCGGACGTTTATAGTCAACGTGTGGATGGGAGGTGGGGAACAGACTCTAACCCTGTAGGTTAACTGCCTAGTCATAGCTATCCTGCAGCCATGTCTCAGTTATTCCCACTATGTCATAGTCCACCTCACATATCACTAATTCCAGTTCCCGAGTTTTATTAGTCAGGCTTCTGGCATTAGTATACATACATTTAAGAGGTTTATGTATATTTTTTACTCTACACTTTTCCTTCTGAGCTGTTCTAGTCCCTCCTTCCATTCCTCCCTGAGTCCCATTACCTTGCCCCCGGTCTAGATCTGCACTATCTTCCCATCCTATAACGTAATTACCCTCCCCCAATTCCTAGTTTAAACACTCCTCCAACCTTCTAGTCATCTTCTCCCCCAACACAGCTGCCCCTTCCCCATTGAGGTGCAGCTCATCCCTACGATAGAGCCTGTAGCTAAGAGAGAAGTCGGCCCAGTTCTCCAGGAACCCAAACCCCTCCTTCCTAATCCAGTTCTTGAGACACTTGTTAGCCTCCCTAATCTCCCACTGCCTTTCTTGTGTGGCTCGTTGTACCGGTAGTATTTCGGAAAATACTAACTTTGAGGTCCTTGCCCTAAGCTTTTGACCGAAATCCCTAAAATTATTTTTAAGGACACAGAGTCCATCACAAAATACTGCCAGCAGCACAAAATACATCCCTAAAAACTTTCACAGGCTGGCTGTGAGGAGAGCTCGGGCAGCCCCCTGGTCTGTAAGGTCTATGGCCAATCCGCACCTGTATGTATCTGTTAATAAATGGGACCAACAACAAGTCACACTCTTCTAATTTCCAAAGCGACACATTTACTGGTTACCTCCAAATACTTTTTTTAGGATATCCTTCACAAAGCGGGGGCCCAAAAGGTGGTAGGAAACAAGAACTAACAAGAACAAACAAGGTCACAGGTAATGTAGAGAATGTAGTGAGTAATATGTTTTTACACAATTTATTCCCAGCTGAATTAACTGTACTACAAAAAGGATTATGATTTAGCCACACAAAGAGTTTGAACAGTATTCAACTTAAACAAGAAAATTAGTGTTTTTTTCCCATAATGTTAGACTTTAGATGCCTTTGTAAGGATCATGAATCCAATGACACCTTAATGGGATCCATGACTAATAACCCACTGTCAATAGAATCCCTTGGCCTTTCTACTAGGAGCCTGTTTATGTTCCCTAAAATGGCACATCCAGTTGAAACATGTTTCCTTTGTCCATTCAGAGATTCAGTACATACAGTATTATCACAATATTCACATGGACAGTTTAGACTTACAAAAAAATCTCCCATTAAAGAGAAAGTGTCATTAAAGAGCTTGTTAAATAACAAAAATAAAACTAATAAACCCACTGACAAAGGCAGAACAAGTGTGATAATAGACAAAAAAAAACATACATGAATGATGTAAGATCACAGTTTTCAGACTTTTCACTTAAAGTGGTTGGGTAGCCTAAGTATCAAAAATCCAAAGTGCCCCAGACAATAGCCAAAACTATAAAAAATGTATATCATTTGACACGTACTAGCAATTAGAGATGGCCTTGCGGTTCGCCCGGCGGTCGGTTCACAGCGAACTTTGCACGTTCGAGATTCGCCGTATTGTGCCGACCTTTGACCCATGACACATCCATTAGGTGGGACAGGACAGCCACTTGAGATGCTTCAGCACATGGTCACACCCCCACCCTATCACAGAACCTGATCTGGCAGCAACTGTTAGGGACACCAAACGCTAGCTAATAGGGCCACAAAAGTCCTTTAAAGGACTGATATAGGTGTGCTATCGATAGGTGTGATATAATGAGGGGTGTGATATACTTATAATATACTTTCTAACATAGAAAGTATATTATAGTGCACTTGCATTGCGCAGCAGCTGTGTGCAGTTCTGCTGCGATACCGCAGCTATACAGACGGACAAAGGCTATTGGAACAACTAATTGCAAATGGTGTGATATATGTATTGTCCCCCAAAAAATGATTGAGGGGTGTGATATACCTATAATATACTTTCTAACATAGAAAGTATGTATTGCATTTGTATTGTGCAGCAGCTGTGAGCGGTTCTGCAGCAATACCGCAGCTATATAGAGGGACAAGCGCTATTGGAACAACTATTTGCAATGGGTGTGATATACCTGTTTCCACCAAAAAAACTGATTGAGGGGTGTGATATACCTTCTTCCCCAAAATATTTATTAAGGGATTCAAAATACCTGCTTCTAGTGATGGACGAACATTGACCAGGAGAATTTGCGAATGCGATCAAATGTTCGTAAAACCACAAGTTCACGGCGGGCCCCTTTCACTTTAATGGCAGGTGAACCTAAAAAACCTTCAGGTCATATTTGCAGCCAACAAATACTTACTAGAAGTGCACAAATCGTCCCACAACATGGACAGTGACATACCAGAGGGGGATCAATGGTGAAAATTCCCACAAAAAATATGTACTTTAATCAGGGGCCATTTTTATGCATCTTAAAGCGAAACTCTCAAAAATGGGCCCTCATGGAGCCTATAAAATTCGATTTTAGGCCATGGGAGTACAGGCCCCAAACATTAGGCATTCACCGGACAGAAAACATCAAGTGATTATTTGGCTGGAGGTATATTAGACGGTCATTGGATATCAATTTTATTGTAAGCCAGTGGACTACAGGCCCCAAAAATTATTTACCATACAGAAAAGAACAATTGATAATGTGGCTTAAAGTATATTAGGCGGTCAATGGATATTAATTTTACTGCAGGCCAGTAGACTACAGGCCCCAAAAGGTATTCATTCACCGGACAGAAAATATCAAGTGATTATGTGGCTGGAGGTATATTAGACAGTTATTGGATATCCATTTTATTGCACGCCAGTGGACTACAGGCCCCAAAAATTATTCATTCCGCGTAGAGAAAAGGACAAATGATAATGTGGCTGGAGGTACATTAGGCGGTCACCGTATAACAATTTTACTGTTGACCAGTAAGATTACAGGTCTTAAAAATTATGCATTCACTGTACATAAAAAAATCAAGTGATTATGTGGCTGGAGGTATATTAGACGGTCATTGGATAACAATTTTACTGCAGGCCAGTGGAGTACAGGCCCCAAACGTTAGGCATTCACAGGACAGAAAATATCAAGTGATTATGTTGCTGGAGGTATGTTACATGGTCATTGGATATTAATTTTACTGCAGGCCAGTACAAATACATGTCAGATACATATGTTTAAAATAACTAAAAATATAAAATTGCATTAATTAAAAACATGGCTAACGAAATCCCCCCTCTTGAATAAACCCCAAATGATAATAGTTTAAATTTGATAACACATGGTTGTCACAGGTATTGAATGCCTCCGAGGCCCCAACAATTAGGCATTCACCATACAGAAAATATCAATTGATTATGTGGCTAGAGGTATATTAGACGGTCAATGGATAGCAATTTTACTTCAGGCCAGTGGAATATAGGCCCTAAAAATTATTCATTCACCGGACAGAAAAGAACAAGTGATTATGTAGCTGGAGGTATATTAGACAGTCAATGGATATCAATTTTACTGCAGGCCAGTGGACTACAGGCCCCAAAAATTATTCATTCACCGGACAGAAAACATCAAGTGATTATGTGGCTGGAGGTATATTAGACGGTCATTGGATAACAATTTTACTGTAGGCCAGTACAAATACATGTCAAATACATATGTTTAAAAGAACTAAAAATATAAAATTGGATTTAAAACATGACTAACGAAATCCGCTCTCTTGAAAAAAAAAATGGTAATAGGTGAAATTCAATTAAACGTGGTCATAACTAGAGATGTCCCGAACTATTCGTCGGCGAACAGTTCCCGGCGAACATCGCTTGTCCGTGTTCGCCGCAGTGGGCGAACATATGCGATGTTCGGTCCGCCCCTATACGTCATCATTGAGCAAACTTTGACCCTGTACCTCACAGTCAGAGACACATTCCAGCCAATCAGCATACCCTCCCTCCCAGACCCTCCAACCTCCTATCAAAAAGCAAGGACATCATCCATCTTAGATTCATTCTGAAGCTGCAGTGTTAGTGAGAGCAGGGAGAGTGCTGCTGATGCTGAATGAATTGGGAAATCGTTAGCTAGGTCAGTGTTCTGTGTCCACTCCAGTTCTCAAAGACTCATCTGCTGTACTGTGCCCACTGCCCACCACTCATATCTGGTGGCACAGTACCTTGCAGATAAGAAAGTAATACAATTTTTTTCTTTGTAACATAATTGCAGTTGCCTGCCAGTGCGTGTCAGGCCCACAGACTGTACTGTGCCCACTGCCCACCACTCATATCTGGTGGCACAGTACCTTGCAGATAAAAAAGTAATACAATTTTTTTCTCTGTAACATAATTGCAGTTGCCTGCCAGTGTGTGTCAGGCCCACAGACTGTACTGTGCCCACTGCCCAGTGTGCCCACCACTCAAATCTGGTGGCACAGTACCTTGCAGATAAAAAATTAATACAATTTTTTATCTGTAATATAATTGCAGTTGCCTGCCAGTGTGTGTCAGGCCCACAGACTGTACTGTGCCCACTGCCCAGTGTGCCCACCACTCATATTTGGTGGCACAGTACATTGTAGATAAAAAATAAATATATTTATTTCTCTGTAATATAATTGCAGTTGCCTGCCAGTGTGTGTCAGGCCCACAGACTGTATTGTGCCCACTGCTCAGTGTGCCCACAACTCATATCTGGTGGCACAGTACCTTGCAGATAAAAAAGTAATACAAATTTTTCTCTGTAATATAATTGCAGTTGCCTGCCAGTGTGTGTCAGGCCCACAGACTGTACTGTTCCCACTGCTCAGTGTGCCCACAACACATATCTGGTGGCACAGTACCTTGTAGATAAAAAAGTAATAATTTTTTTTCTCTGTAATGTAAATGCAGTTGCCTGCCAGTGTGTGTCAGGCCCACAGACTGTACTGTGCCCACTGCCCAGTGTGCCCACCACTCATATTTGGTGGCACAGTACCTTGTAGATAAAAAATAAATATATTTATTTCTCTGTAATATAATTGCAGTTGCCTGCCAGTGTGTGTCAGGCCCACAGACTGTATTGTGCCCACTGCTCAGTGTGCCCACAACTCATATCTGGTGGCACAGTACCTTGCAGATAAAAAAGTAATACAAATTTTTCTCTGTAATGTAAATGCAGTTGCCTACCAGTGTGTGTCAGGCCCACAGACTGTACTGTGCCCACTACCAATGCCCACCACTAATATCTGGTGGCACAGTACCTTGCAGATAAAAAAGTAATACAAATTTTTCTCTGTAATATAATTGCAGTTGCCTGCCAGTGTGTGTCAGGCCCACAGACTGTACTGTTCCCACTGCTCAGTGTGCCCACAACTCATATCTGGTGGCACAGTATCTTGTAGATAAAAAAGTAATAATTTTTTTTCTCTGTAATGTAAATGCAGTTGCCTGCCAGTGTGTGTCAGGCCCACAGACTGTACTGTGCCCACTGCCAATGCCCACCACTCATATCTGGTGGCACAGTACCTTGCAGATAAAAAAGTAATACAATTTTTTCTTTGTAATATAATTGCAGTTGCCTGCCAGTGTGTGTCAGGCCCACAGACTGTACTGTGCCCACTGCCCAGTGTGCCCACCACTCATATCTGGTGGCACAGTACATTGCACGGTGCACACGCAGTGCCCCAAATTGGAAGTAAGAGGACCAACCAAGCATCTTTTTCCATCTCCCAGTTCCAATTTTTTTTTCCATACACCGCCCCTGATAAGGGACGTAATAGGGATTAAACTGATAGGAATAGTACTACTTAACATACCACTCATATAGGGTAGCACAGTACATTGCACGGTGCATGCGCAGTGCCCCAAATTGGAAGTAAGAGGACCAACCAAGCATCTTTTTCCAGCTCCCGGTTCCTAAAATCTATTCCATACACCGGCCTCTGATAGGAATAGTACTACTTAACATACCACTCATATAGGGTGGCACAGTACATTGCACGGCGCACGCGCCGTGCCCCAAATTGGAAGTAAGAGGACCGACCAAGCATCTTTTTCCATCTCCCGGTTCCTAAAATCAGTTCCATACACCGGCCCCTGATAGGGGACGTAACAGGGATTAAACTGATAGGAATAGTACTACTTAACACACCACTCATATAGGGTGGCACAGTACACTGCACGGCGCACACGCAGTGCCCCAAATTGGAAGTAAGAGGACCGACCAACCATCTTTTTCCATTTCCCAGTTCCTAAAATCTATTCCATACACCGGCCTCTGAAAGGGGACAAAACAGAGATTAAACTGTTAAGAACTGATTTTTTTAATAAAAAAAAAAGAGGACAGCCTCTGCAGAGCTGGGTATTTTTTGGCCGCGTTACTGAACGCTCATGCACAATGGCTGTAGGCTCATGCGTCCTTTTGCGGAGGTGACAAACCTGGTCAGTCAAACCCAAGGCAACATGATCGACCTCATCCCATATGCGTTTTTTCTGGAGTGTGCCCTGCGAAGAGTGCTGAATCAGGCCGTAGATGAGCATGAAGAGGAAGAGTTGTGGTCACCATCACCACCAGAAGCAGCCTTGTCGTCGTCGATTGCTGGACCTGTGGCAACGCAGAGAGAGGAGTCTGAAGAAGAGGAGTCAGAGGAGGGAGGTGGCTTTGAGGAGGTGGAAGACCAACCACAGCAGGTGTCCCAGGGGGCTTGTTGTCACCTTTCGGGGACCCTTGGTGTTGTATGTGGCTGGGTGGAGGAAGAGACCTTCAATGATGTCAGTGAGGACAAGGAATGGGACATGGTTAGCTTGGTATCCAACCTTGTGCAAATGAGAAGTTTGTGGTTGTGCAAATGGACTGTTTGGTCTGTCAGAGTTTGGTCTGTCACTGTGAAGCGGGCGTAACCCTTACACTACCTGATCGATACAACATCATACCTGATCGTATACACACACTGGATGTTTTAAGGCACGTTATTCCAAACAATTTAGGAATGTTAGGTGATTTATGCCCTTTATGGATTAAAACCCGACTCTGCGTCAACTACGTAATTTTCCATGGGTGTTTTGCCATGGATCCCCTCCGGCATGCCACAGTCCAGGTGTTAGTCCCCTTGAAACAACTTTTCCATCACTATTGTGTCCAGAAAGAGTCCCTGTGGGTTTTAAAATTAGCCTACCTATTTAAGTCTATGGCGGTTCGCCCGGTTCGCCCGTTCACGAACATTTGCGGAAATTCACGTTCGCCGCTCGCGAATGGAAAATTTTATGTTCGCGACATCTCTAGTTGTAACAGGTGTTGAATTTCTCTGAGATCCATGCCTCATTCATTATTAGAAATGTGAGGTATTCCACACTGTTGCAAGCTAGGTGAGTGCGCTTTTCAGTCACAATCCCCCCCTACTGCGCTGAATGTCATTTCGGACAGGACACTCAACGAGGGGAAAGCCAAGAGTTTCATGGCAAATTGTGCCAGCACTGTCCACAGGTCAAGCCTGCACACCCAGTAGTCAAGGGGTTCCTCGCTTCTCAGAGCGTCCACATCGGCCGTTAACCCGATGTAGTCGGACACCTGTCGGTCTAGGCGTTCCCTGAGGCTGGATCCGGAGGGTGGCTGACGATGGGTTGTTTGCAAGAATGATCTCATATCTGAAGTGACCAACACATCTTCAAACCGACCTCTGTAGGATTGGTACCCGCAACTGTTTCTCTGTGGGTGGAAATTCCTCTGCCAGCGCGGCAGAATGGAGCATCTCTTGACTCAAGGCCTGGAAATGCTGCATTTTGACAGCCATCTGTGATGCTGGTAACATGTCCGCCATTTTGTGTTTGTACAGGGAGTCTAAGTGTCTAAGTACGTTGCCACCCAGTACTGGTCCTTGCAATTTATGCCTTTAATACAGAGGTCCCTCTTCAACACTGGAGCATGAAGGCCCTCATTTGCACTAAATTGGAAGCGGTGAAGCGGCCTGGCTCCTGCTCACTGCATAGGAGAATGTCGTCCTCGGTTTCTTTCCCCCAGCCACGAACAACACCAGGGATCCAAGAAAAATGTAAAGCCTGCTCTTCTTGCTCCTCCTCCTCCCCCTCCCCCCAGGCACCATCCTCCTCTGACTCATCTTCAAACTCCTGCTGACTTGTCTCAGATGGAGTAGCCCCCCCCCCCCCCTGGGAATTCAATCAGCATTGCGACTTCCTCATCTTTCTGCTCCTGCTCATTGATCAATGACACAATGCAATGCATGCTCCAGAAGAAAGGCTTAAGGTACGATGTCACTAATGGCGCCCTGGCTGCGACTGACCAGTTTGGTGATCTCATCAAATGGCTGCAGAAGTCTGCATGCATATCGCATGCGGCACGGTGAAAAAAAACTAAAACTCTCCAGAACCTGTCCTGCTGCAGAGTTCGTGCAGGTAGTCATTAATAACACATTTCTGCTAGAGCAGCCTATTAAGCATATACAAAGCGCGTTGGGCTGTCACAAATAAGACGTCTGACGGGCAAGTGGTGTCGCCGCTGAACGTCAGCAAGGCGAGCCATGGCCGTGTAAGATCTTGTGATCTAAATTGAAACGAATCACTGCACGACTAAGTTTAGGCTGTGTGCCATGCACGGCACGTGTGTCATTTTGCCTTGTTTCATCACGCTCAGCAGATTGGCATTGTTGTTGCACACCACTTTACCAACTGTCAAATTGAGCGGGGTTAGCCACTGATCGGCCTGTGACCACAGAGTTGTAAATAGTGCAGTACCGGTGTGGCTCTTGGCTTCCAGGCACAACAGCCACCGCACAGAATGGCAATGCCTAACCTGGCACGTTGAATAGGTTCTGGGGAGCTGGGGGGTGCAGCGGAAGAGGCAGTAGCAGTGGAAAAGGAGAAGACAGCCGAGGAGGAGACGGAAGAGGCAGGCCTGCATGAAATCCGTGACGGTAACAACAAATCCACACGGGTGTTACATGCTTGACGGCCATCAGAAGATTTACCCAGTGGGCAGTAAAATTTCTGTACCTTCCCTGCCTGTGTTTGCTAGACCACGTGTCTGTGGTCAGATGAATCTTGGCACCAACACTGTGACACATGCCGCTGAACATGGCCATATAGCTCTGGGATACCCTTCTGGGAGAAATATTTAATTCCCGGAACCTTCCATTGTGGTGTGCCAATGGTCACTAATTTTCTAAAGGCCTCTGAGTCGACCAGTTTATATGGCAGTAATTGGCAAGCTAGCAGTTCCGACAAGCCAGTGGTCAGCGGTTAGGCAAGAGGGTTATCGGTTGTCATCAACTTTTTACGCTCAAACATTTGGGCCACGGAAGCCTGCCTTTTGCCAGATGAACACGATGACAGCACAGTGGAAGGTGGAGTGGAGGACAAATGGGAGGAGAGAGGAGAAGGAGAAGAGGTGGTGTTGCTCCCACTGGGCTCGGTGATGGGAGGCCAGGTGCCTTCTTAAAGCGGTCGTCCCTAGGTGAGTGTTGGGCTTACCGCGACTTATGCGTTGACAGCACAGGCTGCAGATGGCAACACTATTGTCAGCAGCTGACATGTTAAAAAAAGGCCACACTGTGGAGCCATGTGCCGGGGTTCTGGGAGCACAAGATGTGACCGTGCATGGGGGATGGCTTGCTCCAGATACATTTGCAGTCTGCTTTTTGCCTCCTGTGCACTGCAAGTTCTGTCTGTTTCTCCTCCATCTCCTCCCTATCTGCTGCTCTGTCTCTCCCTCTGAACTCCCCTCCTCTTCCGCTCTTGTGGGCACCCACGTGACGTGCATCGACACGTCATCATAGTCACCTTCACCACCACTGACATTAGAGATCTCAGAGTAGGAAGCAGCAGCGGGGACCACCCTCGGGCTGATCTGGGTAGGCAGTTGTTGCTACCTCCTCTTCCTCATCCGATACCAAGAATGGCTGCTTATTAGTAAGGTCTGGGAATGGATGGGGAAATAATTCCTCTTACTCCAGTGGTGGGGCTATGGTGGTGGTGTCTTTGGGGGTGCACAGAACAGAGAGTGAGGAGGGTGCTGATACAGAGGATGAGGAGGGTGCAGAAGCGTAAGGCTGAATGAGACACTCAACCAACTCTGGTGTGTCCTTTGAAGTAATCGCACGCACCTTCTCCAACGTTCCACCTAGGCTCCGGCTTTTTGCACCTGCCCGACCCCTACCACCCCGGAGAATGGCCTGACTCTTCCTCTGCCTGTCATTTTCAAAATGGCCCTGTTATAAGTTCCCTATAGAGGAGCAATATTTGTGGAAGCAGGTATATTGAAACCCTTAATGATTATTTGCTGGAAGCAGGTATATCAAACCACTTAATCAGATTTTTGGGGGCAACAGATATATTACACCAGTTGCAATTAGTTATTCCAATAGCGTTTGTCCCTCTAAATAGCTGCTGTCTATCAACAGAACCGCACACAACTGCTGCACAATACAAATGCACTATATAGAAATTATATTATAGTTACATCACACCCCTGCCTCAATCAGTTTTTTTGGGGGGCAACTGGTATATCACACCAGTTGCAATTAGTTGTTCCAATAGCGTTTGCTCCTCTGTACAGCTACGGTACCTCAACAGAACCGCACATAACTCCTGCAAAATACAAATGCACTATATAGAAATTATATTATAGGTATATCACACCCCTGCCTCAATCAGTTTTTTTGGGGGGCAACTGGTATACCACACCAGTTGCAATTAGCTGTTCCAATAGCGTTTGTCCCTCTGTATAGCTGCAGTATCTCAACAGAACCGCACACAACTGTTGGACAATACAAATGCACTAAATAGAAATTATATTATACTGTAGGTATATCACACCCCTGCTTCAATCAGTTTTTTTGGGGGGGCAACTGGTATATCACACCAGTTGCAATTAGTCGTTCCAATAGCATTTGACCCTCTATGTAGCTGCGGTCTCTCAGCAGAACCGCACACAACTGCTACACAATATAAATGCACTATATAGAAAGTAAATTATAGGTACAGTATATCACATCCCTGCCTCAAATAGTTTTTAGGGGGGGCAACTGGTATATCACATCAGTTTCAATTAATTGTTCCAATAGTGTTTGTCCCTCTGTTTAGCTGCGGTAGTTCTACAGAACCGCACACAACTGCTGCACAACACAAATGCACTATATAGAAAGTATTTTATAGGTATATCACACCCTTGCATCAATGTTTTTTTGTGGGGCAACTGGTATATCACATAGCTGTTCCAATAGCATTTGTCCCTCTGTATAGCTGCGTTATCTCAGCAGAACTGCACACAACTGCTGCACAATACAAATGCACTATATAGAAATTATTTTATACTGTAGGTATATCACACCCCTGCCTCAATAATTTTTTGGGGGGGGCAACTGGTATATCACACCAGTTGCAATTAGTTGCTACAACAGCGTTTCTCCCTTTGTATACCCGGGGTATCTGAGCAGAACCACACACCACTGCTGCACAATACAAATGCTCTATATAGAAAGTATTTTATAGGTATTTCACACCCCTGCCTCAATGTTTTTTTTTTTTTTTTTTGGGGGGGGGGCAACTTGTATATCACACCAGTTGCAATTAGTTATTCCAATAGCGTTTGTCCCTCTGTACAGCTGCAGTATCACAGCAGAACCGCACTCATCTGCTGCACAATAAAAATGCACTATAATATACTTTATATGTTAGAAAGTATAAGTTTATTACACCCCTCTGTATGTCACACCTATCAATAGTACACCTATACCAGTCTTTAAAATGACTTTTGTTGCCCTATTAGCTAGCGTTTGGTGTCCCTAACAGTCAGTCCCTGCTCCACACAGCAACCTCTCCCTACATTGGAAAAAGACTGAATGTAAAATGGTGGGTTTATTTATAGGGTAGGGGTGTGTCCATGTGCTGAAACGTCTCAATTGGCTGTCCTGACCCACCTGATAGATGTGTCATGGGTCAAAGTTCTGCACAATGCAAAAGAATATGGTGCCGGTGGACATCCCCATATGTTCGCCTGTTAGGCAAATCGCGAACTAGCAAAGTTTGTCGCAAAACGACTGCTGGGCGAACTGCAAGGCCTTCTCTACCTGCTTCTACCAATTTATTGAGGCCTGCGATATACCTGTTTCCGCAAAATACTTATTAAGCGGTTTGATATACGTACCTGCTTATATAAAATATTGATTAAGGCCTGCAATATACATGCTTCCACAAAATACTGATTAAGGAGATTGATATACCTGTTTCCACAAAATAATGATTGAGGGCTACGATATACCTGCTTTCACAAAATACTGATTAAAGGGTTTGAAATACCTCCATCTACAAACTACTCATGCACACAACCGTTGTGTGCATCCGTGGCCGTTGTGCCGTTTTCAGTTTTTTTTTCACGGACCCATTGAATTTCAATGGGTCCGTGGAAAAATCGGAAACTGCACCGTTTGGCAGCCGCATCCGTGATCCGTTTTTCCTGGCCGTGAAAAAAATATGACCTGTCCTATTTTTTTCACGGCCAACGGTTCACGGACCCATTCAAGTCAATGGGTCCGTGAAAAAACACGGATGCACACAAGATTGTCATCCGCGTCCGTGATCCGTGTCCGTTTTTTCCTATCATTTCAATGGCAAACTTGACTTAGATTTTTTTTTCATTTTTCATGTCCGTGGATCCTCCAAAAATCAAGGAAGACCCACGGACGAAAAAACGGTCACGGATCACGGACCTACGGACCACGTTTTTGCAGACCTTAAAAAAAAACGGTCGGGTGCATGAGGCCTAAGGAGATTGATATTCCTGCTTCCACATATATTGCTCTTCTCTAGGGACTTAGGCACAGGGTCATTTTGAAAATGACAGGCAGAGGAATAGGCAGGCCGTTCTGCAGGGGTGGTAGGGGTTGGGCAGGTGCACAAGGCAGGAGCCTAAGTGGGAAGTTGCAGAAGAGGCGTTCGATTACTTCAAAGGATGCACCAGAGTTGGTTGAGTGGCTCATTCAGCGTCCCGTTACTGCACTGCACCCTCCTCATCCTCTGTATCTGCACCCTCCTCACTCTCTGCTATGTGCACCCCCAAAGACACCACCACCACCATGATAGCCCCTCCACTTAAGTCACAGGAATTATTTTCTCATCCATTCTCAGACCTTACTGATTTCTTTACATCGGATGAGGAAGAGGAGGTAGCAACGGCCACCACCCAGCGGTCTGAAGACAGTACCTAGATCAGCCCAATGAGGGACGTCCCCGCTGTTGCTGCCTACTCTGAGATCTCAAATGTTAGTGGTGGTGAAGGTGACGATGATGATGTATCGATGGACGTCAGGGGTCATGTGGGTGCCCACAAGAGAGGTAGAGGAGGGGAGTTCAGAGGGAGAGATGGAGAAGCAGAGAGGGAAGAGAAGGAGGAGAAGCAAACAGAGCTTGCATGGCACAGGAGGCAAAAACCAGACTGCAAATGCATCTGGAGCGAGCCATCCACCATGCACGGTCACATCTGGCATTCCCAGGATGCCGGCACATGGCTGCACAGTGTGGGCTTTTTTAACATGTCAGCTGCTGACAATAGTGTTGCCATCTGCAGCCTGTGCTGTCAACGCATACGTCGCGGTAAGCCCAACACTCACCTAGGGACGACCACCTTAAGAAGACACCTGGCCTGTAATCACCGAGCCCAGTGTGAGCAACGCCGCCAGAACCCACAAAACCACACTACTGGTGCTCCACATCCTGCCTCTTCTCCTTCTCCTCCTATTTGTCCTACATTCCACCTTCCACCGTGCCGTCACCACGTTCATCTGGCAGAAGGCAGGCTTCCGTGGCCCAAATGTTCAAGCGTAAAAAGTTGATGATGCTGGATAACCCTCTTGCCCAAAGGCTGATCGCTGGCTTGTCGGGACTACTAGCCTGCCAACTGCTGCCATATAAACTGGTGGAATCAGAGGCCTTTAGAAAATTTGTGGTCAATGGCACACCGCAATGGAAGGTCACTAGAAGGAAATATTTCTACCAGAAGGGCATCCCAGAGCTATATGACCAAGTTTAGCGGCAAGTGAATGTATGTCTTGCCCACAGAGTCGGTGATCAGTGGCTAACCCCGCTAAATTTGACAGTTGGTAAAGTGGTGTGCGACAACGGTGTCAATGTGCTGAGCGCGCTGTACCAGGGCAAAATGACACACGTGCTGTGCATGGCACTCATCCTGAACTTAGTCATGCAGTGATTCGTTGCCAAATACCCCAGGGTCCAGGAGGTCTTGTGGCAGGCCAGGAAAATCTCTGGCCATTTTAGATCTTACACGGACATGGCTCTCCTTGCTGACGTTCAGCGGCAACACCACCTGCCCGTCAGACGTCTGATTTGTTACAGCCCGACGCACTGGAACTCCACTTTGTATATGCTTGATAGGCTGCTTCAGCAGCAACGTGCTGTGAACGACTACCTGTACGAACTCTGCAGCAGGACAGGTTCTGGGGAGCTTGGTTTCTTTTCACTGCGCCAGTGGCTTCTCATGCGCGACGCATGCAGATTTCTGCGGCCATTTGATGAGATCACCAAACTTGTCAGTCGCAGCCAGGGCGCCATCAGTGACATCGTACCTTACGCCTTTTTTCTGGAGCTTGCATTGCGTTGTGTCATTAATCAAGCCGTCGAGGAGAAGGAACTGGAAGATGAGGAAGTCTGAATGAATTCCCGAGGGGGGCTACTCCATCTGAGACAAGTCAGGAGGAGTCAGAGGAGGATGGTGGCTGGGGGAAGGAGGAGCAGGAGCAAGAAGAGCAATTTTTGAGGGAGACTTTTAACTTTTTTTTTTCTTTACTATCATTTTTTGCGTTTCTTTATATGTTTTCCCCTCTCCAATCAACTTTTTAAACAAGGTACACTGTACAATGTCTAGAACGACCCATTTTCCTCAGAATTTGTGAGAGAAATGCACTATAACCAGTGACCTCATTCATTGAACTCCACACTGCTATTATTTTGAACATGCCCCTTTCAATAAGTGATTAAATTAAAGAGAATCAGCAGCATGCATGTCATGACTGTTGGGTCTGTTGGGTTTCTATTACTCTACTACACCTGCAAGTAAATTATTTGCCATGTAGAAATATCATTTCTACCAAAAACAGTGATTAATCAGGTTAGTGATGTCTGACTGGTATTATTTTGAACACAACTGTAGCTGATCACACTTGGGAGCCGGGTGAATTAGGGGATTCATCATCATCGGGAGAAGAGGATGGCAGCTTGCCTGTGAGCTGCCACCTCAAAATCAGAACCACGGGAAGAACATAGTGTCGGCATTGCGTCAAGGAGGGTTGAGCCATGCACCCTGCATGGCACACGTGTTCAATCTAGTTGTCAAGTGGTTCCTGAAGTCACTTGTACACCGCAAAGCACACCCTCCTTGAGCTGCAGTGGCAGAACAGCATCCCCCACCATAGGCTGATATGCAACGTTTCCACCCATTGTAATTCCACCCTCCATATGTTGGACCAAATATACGTACAGAGAAAGGTCATAAATGATTTCTTGATGATCCAAGCCGACAGGGTACTTCCCTGTGAAGCTTCAATGTCAGACAGTGGCAGCTCATGCGTGACACCTGCCATTTGCTCAGGCCCTTTGAGGAGGCCAAGTTATTTGTGAGTCGCCAGGACTACTGGATAAACTATGTCATTCCACTGCTTCATATCCTGGAACAGAGGCTGGTAAATCTGGCTGGTCAGGGGACTGGACACCAGTAATGGACGAACATCGGCCGGGACGGTTCGCGAATGCGATAGCGAAAGCAAAATCAAATGTTCGCGAACAACACGAAAAACCTTCAGCTCATATTTGCAGCCACCAAATACATAGTAGAAGTTTGTACAAATAATCCCACAATATTGACAGTGACATACTAGAAGGGGATCAATGACAAAAATTCCAACAAAAAATATGTATCTTAATCAGGGGACATTTTAATGCATCTTAAAGGGAAATTCTATGAAATGTGCCCTGTTGGAGTCTAGAAATTTTTTATTTCAGGCCACAGGAGTATGGGCCTTAAAAATTAGGCATTCACCTGACA
Source organism: Bufo gargarizans (assembly GCF_014858855.1). Taxonomy (NCBI): domain Eukaryota; kingdom Metazoa; phylum Chordata; class Amphibia; order Anura; family Bufonidae; genus Bufo; species Bufo gargarizans. The sequence goes on from NC_058083.1 coordinate 262,448,504, forward strand.
TAAAAGAAATTCTGATTATATGGCTTGAGGTACATTATGCGGTCAATGGATTAAATTTTTACTGTAGGCCACTGGACTACAGGCCCCAAACATTAGGCATTCACATGACAAAAAATATCAAGTGATTATGTGGCTGGAGGTATATTAGATGGTCAATGAATATCAATTTTACTGCAGGCCAGTACAAATACAGGTCAAATACATATATTTAAAAGAAGAAAAAATAGAAAATTGGATTAAGAACATGGCTAACGAAATCCCCTCTCTTGAAAGAAACCCTGATGATAATAGTTGAAATTCGATAGCATGTGGTCCTCACTGGTGTTCAATTCCTCTGAGGACGCAACAATTATTCATTCACCATACATAAAAGAAAAAGTAAGTATGCCCCAGGAGGTAGATTACCCGGTCATTGGATATCAATTTTCCAGAGGCCAGTGTACTATAGGTCCCAAAAATTAAGCATTCAGCGGACATAAAAGAACAAGTAAGTAAGTGGCTGAAGGTAGATTACATGGTCATTGGATATCAATTTTCCAGCAGGCCAGTGTACTACAGGCCCCAAACATTATGCATTCAGCGTACATAAAAGAACAAGTAAGTAAGTGGCTGAAGGTAGTTTACACGATCATTTGATATCAATTTTCCAGCAGGCCAGTGTACTACAGGCCTCAAAAATTATGCATTCAGCTTACATAAAAGAACAAGTAAGTAAGTGGCTGAAGATAGATTATACGGTCATTAGATATCAATTTTTCAGCAGCCCAGGGTACTACAGGCCCCAAAAATTATACATTGAGCGTACATAAAAGAACAAGTAATTATGTGGCTGGAGGTCTATTAGATGGTCAAAGGATATACATTTTTCTGAAGGTCAGCACAAATACAGTTCAAATATATGTTTGAAAAAAATCCTAATGATAATATTTTAAACACGTGGTCCTTACAGTTGTTGAATTCCTCAAGGCTTAAAACATTAGGCATTCAATGGACAGAAAATGCCTTTTATTCCGCTGTATTACCTAAGACAGTGACTAATATTTGTTCTGTGTGGTGGCGGATATCTGTGGGCTGGCATGGGAAAATTCAATTAAGCATGGTCATCACAGGTGTTGAATTCCTCCAAGATCCATGCCTCATTCATTTTTAGAAATGTGAGGTAGTCCACACTGTTGTGAGATAGACGAGTGCGCTTATTGGTCACGATCCCCCCTGCTGCGCTGGACATTCTTTCGGGCAGGAGACTGGACGAGGGGCAAGCCAACAGTTCCATGGCAAATTGTGCCAGCTCTGGCCTCAGGTCAAGCCTGCACACCCAGTAGTCCAGAGGTTCTTCGCTTCTCAGGGTGTCCACATCGGCCGTTAACCCGATGTAGTCGGACACCTGTCGGTCTAGGCGTTCCCTGAGGCTGGATCTGGAGGTTGGCTGTCGATGGGTTGGCTGCATGAATGATCTCATATCTGAAGTGACCAATACATCTTCAAACTGCCCTCTTCTTGCATGCACTGTTGCATTGGTAAACACTACTTTATCTCTGTGAGTGGAAATTCCTCTGCCAGCGCCCGCAAAAGCAGAATGCAGCATTTCTCGAAGCAAGGCCTGGAAGTGCTGCATTCGACAGCCCTCTGTGATGCTGCTAACATGTCCACCATTTTGTGTTTGTACCAGGGATCTAAGTACGTTGCCAACCAGTACTGGTCCTTGCCCTTTATGCTTTTAATACGGGGGTCCCTATTCAAACACTGGAGCATGAAGGCCCCCATTTGCAATAAATTGGAAGTGGTGGGGCACCCTGGCACGCTCCATAAAAAAGACCTAAGGTACGATGTCAATGATTGTGCCCTGGCTGCGACTGACCGGTTTGCTGATCTCATCAAATGGCCGCAGAAGTCTGCATGTGTCGCGCATGAGCAGCCACTGGAGTAATGAAAAGAAACCAAACTTCCCAGAACCTATCCTGCTGCAGAGTTTGCACAGGTAGTCGATAATTGCACGTTGCTGCTGGAGCAGCCTATCAAACATATACAAGGTAGAGTTCCAGCTCGTCGGACTGTCACAAATCATACGTCTGACGGGCAAATGGTGTCGCCGCTGAATGTCAGCAAGTTGAGCCATGGCCATGTAAGATCCTCTAAAATGGCCAGAGATTTTCCTGGCCTGCCTCAAGACGTCCTGGACCCCGGGGTATTTGGCAACAAATCACTGCACGACTAAGTTCAGGACGTGTGCCATTCACGGCATGTGTGATATTTTGACCTGTTTCAGCATGCTCAGCAGATTGACATCATTGTCGCACATCACTTTACCAACTGTCAAATTTAGCGGGGTTAGTCACTGGTCAGCCTGTGAACGCAGAGTTGAAAGTGGTACTGGACCGTTGTGGCTCTTGGCTTCGAGGCACAACAGCCGCAGCACAGCATGGCAACATCTCACCTGGCATGTCAAATAGGTTGTGGGGTGCTTGGGGGGTGCAGCGGAAGAGGAGGTAGCAGTGGAAAAGGAGGAGTCAGCCAAGGAGACTGGGGATAGAGTAGAAGAGGCAGGCCTACATGCAATCCATGGCAATAACACCAAATTCACACCGGTGCGGCGGGTTGCATGCATGACGGCCGTAAGTAGGTTCACCCACTGGGCAATATAAGTTACGTACCTTCCATGCCCGTGTTTGCTAGACCACGTGTCTGTGGTCAGATGTATCTTGTCACCGACACTGTTTGCCAGAGACAATTGACTTGCCGCTGAATATGGCCATAAAGCTCTGGGATGCCCTTCTGGGAGAATTATTTCCTTCCGGGGACCTACCATTGTGGTGTGCCAATGGCCACCAATTTATATGGCAGTAGTTGGTAGGCTAGCAGTTACGACAAGCTGGCGGTCAGTAGTTGGGCAAGAGGGTTATCAACTTTTTATGCTCGAACGTTTGGGCCATGGAAGCCTGCAACGACAGGAGCCATGGTGGAAGGTGTAGTGGAAGACAAATGAGAGGAGAGAGGAGAAGGGGAAGGAGAAGAGGCAGGAGGTGGGGCACCAGGAATATGTCTTTGTGGGTTCTGACGGTGTTGCGCCCACTGGGCTCGGTGATGGGAGGCCAGGTGCCTTCTTAAGGTGGTCGCCCCTAGGTGAGTGTTGGGCTTACCGCGACTTATATATTGACAGCACAGGCTGCAGATGGCAACACTATTGTCAGCAGCAGACATGTTAAAAAAAAGCCCACACTGCAGAGCCATATGCTGGCGTTCTGGGAGCGCCAGATGTGACCGTGCATGGTGGATGGCTCATTCCAGATACATTAGCAATCTGCTTTTTGCCTCCTGTGCACTGTAAGTTCTGCCTTCTTCTCCATCTCCTCCCTATCTTCTGCTCTGTCTCTCCCTCTATACTTCCCTCCAATTCCTCTCTTGTGGTCATACACGTGACCTCCATGGACACATCAGCATCGTCCCCTTCACCACCTCCTCTTCCTGATCTAATGCCAAGAATGGCTGCGCATCGGTATGGTCTTGTAATGTATGGGAAAATAATTCCTCTGACTCAAGCGGAGGGGATATGGTGGTGGAGTCTTTAGGGGTGCACACAGCAAAGAGTGAAGAGGGTGCAGATAGAGAGGATGAGGAGGATGCAGAAGCGGAAGGCTGAGTGAGCCACTCAACCAAGTCTGGTGTGCCCTTTGACATAATTGCACGCACCTTCTGCAACTTCCTACTTATGTTCCGACCTGGTGCACCTTCCCGACTCCTACCACCCCTGCGGAATGGCCTGCCTCTTCCACTGCCTGTCATTTTCAAAATGACCCTTTAGAAGAGCAGTATTTATGGAAGAAGGTATATCACACCCCAGATTCAATCACTTTTTTGGGGGGACATCTGGTATATCACACCAGTAGAAATTATTTGTTCCAATGTCTTTTGTCCCTATCTGTAGCTGAGGCGATGCAGCAAAACCGCAAACAAATGCTGCAGTACCCAAATGCACTATATAGAAAGTATATTATTGGTATATCACACCCCTGCTTCGATCAGTTTTTTTAGGGTGTAAATGGTATTTCAAACCAGTAGAAATTATTTGTTCCAATGTGATTTGTCACTATCTGTAGCTGAGGTAACGCAGCAAAACCGCAAACCAATGTTGTACTACCAAAGTGCACTATATAGAAAGTAAATAATTGGTATATAACACCCTTGCTACAATAAGTATTTTCGTCGGGCAACTGATATATCACACCATGGAAATCATTTTTTCCATTGTCGTTTGTTACTATCTGTAGCTGCGGTAACACAGCCAAATCTAAATGCACTATATAGAAAGAATATTATTGGTATATAACATCCCTCTAGTTCAATCAGTTATTTGGGGGGGGGCAACTCTGTATAGCTGCAGTATCGCAGAAGAACCGCACACAACTGCTGCACAATACAAATGCACTATAATATACTTTCTATGTTAGAAAGTATAAGTAGAGTTGAGCGGACACCTGGATGTTCGGGTTCGACGGGTTCGGCCGAACTTCACAAAAAAGTTCGAGTTTGGGACCCGAACTTGACCCGAACACCATTGAAGTCAATGGGGACCTGAACTTTTAAGCACTAAAATGGCTGTAAAAATGTAATGGAAAGGGCTAGAGGGCTGAAAATGTCGTCAAAATGTGGTTAAGAGCATGGCAAGTGCTCTGAAAACAAATGTGGATAGGGAAATGACTTAAAATAACATAAAATACATAAAAAATTAAATAAAAAATCTTGATCTAGGAGGACCAGGTCCATATGGAGTAGGAGGTTGAGGAGGCGGTCGATGTGGCGGTGTAGGTGGAAGTGGCGGGTGAGGAGGAGGAGGTAGCCAACACTGCTTTTTGGTTTAAAATTTATTTTGAATTTTTTTAAATTAGGGTACACCCCAAAACATTGGGAAATATAACCCTCCAGTCGTGCTAAGCATAAGTTCAGACAATACACCGGCTGCAGGGCAGGACAGCACCTCCAAGGCGTAAAGGGCAAGCTCAGGCTATATGCCCAATTTGGAGACCCAGAAGTTGCAGGGGCTGATCCCTGTCATTGAGTGGGTGTAGGCTTGTGCATACTTACTGCCCCACCATGTCGCACTTCCCTGTGATGTTCACGATCCAATTTGATATCTGCTCTATCAACTTTCAATGTTCTTTTATGCACCTACCATGGTGATTACGGGTGGCGGGGAATCAGGGTTCCAGGCCGGAGAGAGAGAGTGAGAAAAAGAGACCAAATTTAAGGGAGATAATTTTATTTTAAAAAATTGGGATTGAGAAGAAATGTGGGAAAAGTTATTGAGTCGCAAATGTGGGACAAATTAAAGAAGCCCAAATGTGGGCCAAAAGAGTATAATGGAAATGTGGAACAAAGTATTGAAGCTTAAATGTGGTACAACTTGTTTAAGTTTAAGCATTGAATCAAAGTAGGTGGCGCGCATCAATTAAAGAAAAATTTCAGAAATTCCCTGTCACCTATGCAGAGCAGTGGTTTATTCACATCTAAAATTGTATAATGTCAACCCAAGAATGTAACAGAAAATTTACAGAAATTAATTAACCTGTCTACTTGGTAGAGCAGGGGTCTATGACAGAAAACAATTGTTTATTGTCACCCGAAAATGTAAAATAAATTTATTGAAATTTATTAAGCTGTCAACTAGGTAGAGGAGGGGTATATTACACCAAAAAATTGGTGAATTTGGCCCTAAAATGTAACTGACAATTTTTATTTTTTATTTTTTTTTACCGGTCTAATAGGTATAGCAGTGGTACACCACACCAATAAAATGCTGAATTTCACCAGAAAATGTAGATGCCAATTTATTTATTTTTTTGTTAACGGCCTACTAGTTATAGCAGTGGTACATCAGCCCCAAAAATTTGTGAATTTCACCATAAAATGTTAATGACAATTTTATTTTTATTTTTAAACCGGCCTACTGGGTATAGCAGTGGTACTATACACGCACATAATTGGTTAATTTCACCAGAAAATGTAAATAACAATTAATTTTATTTTTTAAACCGGCATACTAGGTATAGCAGTGGTACTATATACCCAAAAATTGGTTAGTTTCACCAGAAAATGTTAATGACATATTTTTTTTTTATCTGGCCTACTAGGTATAGCAGTGGTACTATACACCCAAAAATTGGTTAATTTCACCAGAAAATGTAAATTACAAAGTAGTGTGATATATAAAATAAAACACGTGCAAAAAAAAAAGTATTTATGAGGTGGAGTTCCATATGGAGTAAGAGTTTGAGGAGGCGGTGGATGCAGCGGAGTAGGTGGAAGCTGCGGTGGAGGAGGACGAGATAGCCAACACAGGTTTTTGGTTTTAATTTAATTTTGAAAAATTAAGGTACACTCAAAAAGAGTGTGAAATATCCAAAATGCAAACATGAGCAATTGCGCTGCAGTATAACAATGGGTGCTTAATGAAGGTATACATGTCTATTCTGCACAAGGTACGGACAAGTCCTGAGGGATCCATGCCTGGTTCATTTTAATAAACGTGAGCTTGTCCACATTGGCTGTGGACAGGCGGCTGCGCTTGTCTGTGATGAAGCCCCCTGCCATGCTAAGCACACGTTCAGATAATACACTGGCTGCAGGGCAGGCCAGCACCTCCAAGGTGTAATGGGCAAACTCAGGCCAGGTGCCCAATTTGGAGACCCAGAAGTTGAAGGGGGCAGACCCGTCATTCAGTACGTGTAGGCGTGTGCACACATACTGCTCCACCATGTTGGTGAAATGCTGCCTCCTGCTAAGATGTTCCATATCAGCTGGTGGTGCTGGTTGTTGTGGCATGCTGACAAAGCTTTTCCACATTTCCTCTGACTTCGCCTTGTGCTTCCACTGTGCCCCCGCTGTCAGATGGGAATGCCACCAGCAGCGCGTCTACCAGAGTGCGCTTGTACTCGCGCATCTTACGATCACTCGCCAGTGACAGAATTAAGGACGGTACATGGTCCTTGTAACGGGGATCCAGCAGTGTGGCCACCCAGTAATCTGCACAAGTTAGAATGTGGGCAACTCAGCGGTCGTTGCGGAGACACTGCAGCATGTAATCGCGCATGTGTGCCAGGCTGCCCAGAGGCAACGAAAAGCTGTCCTCTGTGGGAGGTGTATCATCTGTGTCCTCTGTATCCCCCCATCCATGCACCAGTGATGGCCATGAGCTGGTCTGGGTGCCACCCTGCTGTAATCATGGTGCCTCCTCCTCCATCTCCTCCTCCTCATCCTCCAGAACTGAGGCCTGTTTGAACAATTGTGTACCTTGGGTTTGTGGGTACAGGAACCCACCCTCGGAGCCACTTGGGAATGACTGGCTGGAAACCCTAAAAAATGATCACTCTTCCTCCTCCTATACCACATCCTCTTCCATCATCGCCATGAGCGTTTTTTTTAAAGAGGCATAGAAGTGGGATAGTAACGCTGACAAACGGCATTAGTGGCACTGGCCATGTTGGTGGAGTACTCGAAACAGCGCAACAAGGAACACAGGTCTAGCATGGAGACCCAGTCATTGGTGGCGAAGTGGTGCTGTTCCACCGAGCAACTCACCCGTGCGTGCTGCAGCTGAAACTCCACTATCGCCTGCTGCTGCTCGCAGAGTCTGGCCAGCATGTGCAAGGTGGAGTTCCACCTTGTGGGCACGTCGCATATGAGGCCGAAGTTACGCGGCAGCGCTGATAGGCGAGCAGCAGCAGGGTGAGAAAGCCAAAAGTGCGCACAGACGGCTCGCACTTTATGCAGCAGCTCTGACATATCGGTGTAATTTTTAAGGAATCTCTGCACCACCAAATTCAGCACATGCGCCATGCAAGGGATGTGCGTCAAACCGGCTAGTCCCAGAGCTGCAACGAGATTTCGTCCATTATCGCACACCACCAGGCTGGGCTTGAGGCTGACTGTAACAAACCACTCATTGGTCTGTTGTTCAAGGCCCGTACACAGCTCCTGCGCGGTGTGGGGTTTGTCCCCCAAACAGATAAGTTTTAAAACTGCCTGCTGTCGTTTACGCTGGCTGTGCTGAAGTTGGTGGTGAAGGTGTTACGCTGACCGGATGAGGAGCTGGTAGAGGATGAGGAAGCAGAGGAGGAAGCAACAGGAGGCAAATTGAAGCGCCCTGCAATACTCGGTGGTGGAAGGACATGCGCCAAACTGCTATTTGCCTGAGGCCCAGCCGCCACTGCATTTACCCAGTGTGCTGTTATGGAGATATATCACGTATCCGTAGTCAGGTGCACCTTTCCACAGATGGCGTTGCGCAGTGCACACCTGATTTTGTCCCCTACTTGGTTGTGTAGGGAAGGGATGGCTCGCCTTGAAAAGTAGTGGCGGCTGGGCACGAAGTACTGTGGGACAGCCACCACCATAAGGCCTTTAAAGGGCTTCTGTCACCCCACTAAACCTTTTTTGCTTACTTATAATCCCTACACTGCGATTTATGGCTACATGATTAAATTAATCATTTGTCACGGCTGGCGGTGGGGGAAACCCCCAGCCGTGCGGTGCCAGGAGATGATAGGGTTACCCCTTGGCCGGGACCACAGAGTTAGGGAGCAGGTCACCTCCTAATGCGTCCCTAACGCTGACCCTGTCTCCTATCTGTATGAGCCGACCTTGGTGGTAGGAGGACTCATACGCCGGAACCTTAAAGTCCCTACGAGCCCTCAAGTCGGCCCTGTACTAGGGGACAGAGTGAGACGACCTGCTCCTCCTAGGCCCGGGGGAGCAGGAGTCTCAACGGCCAAGCAACACAGGGGAATACAATAACAGAACTTATGGCAGTGACAGGCAAATGGGACCAACACATCACTCACCTGCCACAGACAACAAACCCTGGATCCCATGTGCAGGTGCTGCGGTTCAGACACCAACGAACACAGCACACACCAGACATCCCACAGGAACCCAGAACCACAAGCTGCACTAACATAAAACCCCACACACACCTGGAACACCATGAAACATAAGATTTACTGACAAAGGTTTTATGACCAGAAGGATGGTCCTCACCAGGCAGATGGAGGAGACAGGAGGCTGCTCCAGCCAGCATGGCTGAGAGCAACCTACTGAAGCCTGCAAGAGACTCAGGCTATATAGGCCAAAAGGCCCCACCCACCAGTCAACCACACCCAGTGACATCACACACACTGGGAAGGAAGTTAACCCTTCCAGCACACAGAAGGGAAAACACACATATAAGGGGAAGTGCACATAATACATAACCCACACCAACCCACTCACCTGTTACCGCCAGCAACGGCATGCGTGGCCACCATGTTCTGGGGAACAGCCCGCAGGCCGAAACCCTGCCACCACATGCATACAACAACAGACGTTGCCGCGGACAACCACAGGTGAAGGGAGGTGTCTACGTGCATACAACACATAACCTCGTGCACCACAAAACGACAAAGGGAGTGCACATAAAACACGTTGCCAAGGGCAACCGCACGCATGCCTATTGTCCGCGGCAACCACACCTGAGGCAAACAACTAAGTGTCCCCAGCTGCGGTTGACAACACCAAACCGCGGGCAACCGCATGCGGCTCCCAAGGAGTCACGACCATGACCAAGGGTCGTGACATCATTTTGGTCCTGTAGATTTAGTTTAAAACAAGCTTTTAAAATATGCTAATTACCTTGCTACCAGCAAGTAGGGCGGCTACTTGCTGGTAGCAGCCGCATCCTCCGATCGTAAAGACGCCCCCTCCACATTGTGATTGACAGGGCCAGGGAACGGGATCATCCTCTGCTGGCCCTGCCTGTTTGCATTTAAAATCTTACGCCTGCGCCGCGGCTGTACCTGTCTTCAATTGGCGGGCTCGGCCGCTCTATCCTCAATGCGCCTGCGCCGATGACGTCACATCTACACCCGGCGCAGGCGCATTGAGGATGGAGCCTCTCAGTGCGCCTGCACCAATTGAAGACTGGTACGGCCGCGGTGCAAGCGCAAGATTTTAAATGCAAACAGGCAGGGCCAGCAGAGGATGATCCTGTTCCCTGGCCCTGTCAATCACAATGTGGAGGGGGCGTCTTTACGATCGGAGGATGCGGCTGCTACCAGCAAGTAGCCGCCCTACTTGCTGGTAGCAAGGTAATTAGCATATTTTAAAAGCTTGTTTTAAACTAAATCTGCAGGACCAAAATGATTAATTTGATCATGTAGACATAAATCGCAGTGTAGGGATTATAAGTAAGCAAAAAAAAAAAAAAAAGGTTTAGTGGGGTGACAGAAGCCCTTTAAAACTATCCATCTCCACCAGACGGAATTACAGCATTTCAAAGGCAAGTAATTTAGAAATGCTGGAATTCAGTGATGGGGATCGCGGGTGGGTAGGGCGGTACTTACTCTTCCTCTCCGGCATTTGGGAGATGGAGAGCTGAATGCTTCCGTGGGACATTGTGGAGATGCTTGGTGACCCAGGTGTTGGTGTTGCTGGCAGATCCTCTGTTTGTGGGGTGGCAGGTGGCACTGTTACTCCAGAGGTGGATGAAGAGGCCGAGACTGCAGCAGGAGAGGAAGCAGGAGGAGCCAGAGACCTTGCTTGGTTTTTGCGGTGTCTACCTCTGCAGCTCGTGCCTTGCACTTAAATGCCTGGATATGCAGGTTGTGCTCAGGTTGAGAACATTTATGCCTCGCTTCAGGCTCTGATTGCATAGCGTGCAAACCACTCGTGTTTTGTCATCAGTACATTGTCTGAAGAACTGCCACGCCAGGGAACTCCTTAGAGCTGGCTTTGGTGTGCTCAGTCCCTTGCTGCGGTGGGCAGTAGCAGGCGTACTGTCTAGAGGACGGCTGCTCCGCTTTTGCACCCTGCTCCCTCTTATGCTGTGCTGGTGGCTCTGTGCGACCACCGCCTCTTCCTCCGAACTACATAGGTCACTCGCATGACCTTGATTCCATGTCGGGTCGACAACCTCATTGTCCTCCACATCATCTTCCACCCAGTCTTCACCCCTGCCTTCCTTGTCGGTCTGCACACTTTCGAAAGGCCCAGCAGTTGGCACCTGTGTTTCGTCATCATCCGAGACATGCTGCGATGGTCCTCCCATGTATTAATCTTGAAAGATAAGTGGTTGGGCATCAGTGCACTCAATCTCTTCCACTTCTGGGGCAAGGCTAGGTGGATGGCCCTGGGAAATCCTGCTAACAGAGTCATCAAAAAGCAGAAGAGACTGCTGCGTGACTTGGAGCTCAGACTGCTTGGCTGATTTGCAAGGGGGTGAGGTGAAAGACTGATGGACATCGGCTGCAGGTGCCAACTGTGGTCTTTCAGCAGGAGACTGGGTGGGAGACAATGTGAAGGAACTGGATCCACTGTCAGCAACTATCGTCTGTACTTGTTCAGGCCTCACCATTCATAGAGCAGCATTAGACCCGACCAAATACCGCTGCAAGTTTTGTTGCCTACTTGCACCTGGGGAAGGGGTTTCACTTGTGTGTGTAGCTGGCACAGATCGACCACGTCCTCTCACTGCAACAGGAGCTCCACCAGCATCACCACGACCTGGGCCACGTCCCTTATTTGACGCTCTCATATGTTCCGAATTTAGGATCTTGCCCTAAATAGGTGTTTAATTAATAGTAGAATAGAACGACAGTATGTAAAGGGTGTATCTCACATGGCCTGAACCAGTGTAGGCCTGAAGTAAATATTTCTTTGCACAAAATGGCTAAATTTGAAAAGGCTGTATTTCAAATCCCTGAATCAAACCCCTGAGGGAGTATCTCACAGGGCCTGAACCAGTGTAGGCCTGAAGTAAATATTTCTTTGCACAAAATGGCTGTATTTCAAATGGCTGTATTTCAAATGCCTGATTCAAACCCCTGTATGTAGAGGGAGTATCTCACATGGCCTGAACCAGTGTAGGCCTGAAGTAAATATTTCTTTGCACAAAATGGCTATATTTGAAAAGGCTGTATTTCAAATCCCTGAATCAAACCCCTGAGGGAGTATCTCACAGGGCCTGAACCAGTGTAGGCCTGAAGTAAATATTTCTTTGCACAAAATGGCTGTATTTCAAATGGCTGTATTTAAAATCCCTGAATCAAACCCCTGTATGTAGAGGATGTATCTCACAGGGCCTGAACCAGTGTAGGTCTGATGCAAATACTTCTTTGCACAAAATGGCTGATTTCAAATGGCTGTATTTCAAATCCCTGAATCAAGCCCATGTATGTAGAGGGAGTATCTCACAGGGCCTAAACCAGTGTAGGCCTGAAGTAAATATTTATTTGCCCAAAATGGCTGTATTTCAACTAGCTATATTCAAATCCCTGAATCAAATCCCTGCATGTAGAGGGTGTATCTCACAGGGCCTGAACCAGTGTAGGCCTGAAGTAAATACGTCTTTGCACAAAATGGCTGTATTTCAAATGGCTGTATTTCAAATCCCTGAATCAAACCCCTTTATGTAGAGGGTGTATATCACAGGGCCTGAACCAATGTAGGCCTGAAGTAAATACTTCTTTGCACAAAATGGCTGTATTTCAAATGGCTGTATTTCAAATCTCTGAATCAAACCCCTGTATATAGAGGGAGTATCTCACAAGGCCTGAACCAATGTAGGCCTGAAGTAAATATTTCTTTGCCCAAAATGGCTGTATTTCAAATGGCTGTTTTTCAGATAACTGAATCAAACCCCTGTATGTAGAGGGAGTATCTCACAGGGCCTGAACCAGTGTAGGCCTGAAGTAAATATTTATTTGCACAAAATGGCTGTATTTAAAATGGCTGTATTTCAAATGCCTGATTCAAACCCATGTATGTAGAGGGGGTATCTTACATGGTCCGAACCAGTGTAGGCCTGAAGTAAATATTTCTTTGCCGAAAATGGCTGTATTTCAAATGGCTGTATTTCAAATCCCTGAATCAAACCCCTGTATGTAGAGGGTGTATCTCATAGGGCCTGAACCAGTGTAGGCCTGAATTCAATATTGGTGCGCCAAATGGCGGTATTTAAAATCTCTGAATGTAACCCAAATGTATTAAGGGTGTATCTCACAATGACACCTGCATCAAAGGCTGCCAACTAAATTTTTTGTGCCCAAACGAGTGTTTGTTTAACAACTGAATTTGACAGCAGTATATAAGCCTGTAATTTCACACGTGCTGATGCTGCAAGGCCTGAAAATAGCAAATAGCACACCACCACAGATCTGTGGCAGGGTATAAGGGACCAGACTTAGATGTCGCTCTCGACACTCAGCCTACAACCAAGCATAATTGTGTCTGACAATGGCCGTAACTTGGTGGCGGCTTTGGAGCTCGGCAACCTGACACACATCCCATGCCTGACCCACGTCTTAAACTTAGTGGTTCAGCAGTTTATCAAAGCCTACCCAAATTTTACAGAGCTACTAGTGAAGGCGCGCCACGTGTGTGCCCATTTCCGCAAGTCGTCCACAGCTTCAGCCGGTCTGTCAACGCTGCAGCAGCGGTTGCGGCTTCGAGCTCACCAACTATTGTGCGACGTGAGCATGCACTGGAACTCTACTTTCTACATGTTGGCCAGGTTTTGTGAGCAGCAAAGGGCAGTTGTGGAATACCAGCTGCAACATGGTCGTCGCCTTTAGAGTCAAATGCCACTATTCACAGGCGAGGAGTGGGCATTGATGTCAGACCTCTGTGAGGTTTTGAAAAACTCTGATGAATCCACACAGATGGTTAGTGGCGATAACGCTATTATACAGCGTAACCATCCCACTTCTGTGTCTATTCAAATGATCGCTGCTCACTATTAAGGATCACACTCTGAATGTAGCAGACGAGGAAATGGGGGAGGACATTAAACAGGGGGCTAGCCAGACCACCCACAGTTTGTCTTCTCAACGCGAATTGGAATATGAAGAGAAGGAGGAGCTAGAGACAGTTGCCTCTGCTACATAGGGTAGTACCCATGGAAGTTTAATGCCATCTGTTCAGCGTGGATGGGCAGCACAGGAGGAGGAGGAAGAGGATGAGGAGATGGAGTGTCATCCTGATGTCGACATCAACGTCTTGCCTGTTGGTACTATTGCACACATGGCTGACTTCATGTTAGGCTGCCTTTCCCGCGACCCTTGCATTACACGCATTTTAGATAGCAAAGAATTACTGGATGTTCACCCTTCTCTATCTGACAACGCTGGCAGCAGAGTACTTCCTTAGGCAACCGAGGAAGAGAGACAAGGGGAACACACAGCAGTTCCAAAAAAGGCAGGGCAACACTCTCCAAGGCATGGCACACTTTCATGACACCCCGTCAGCAAGCTCACCCTGAAGAGCGGCCTAGTGGTACAAAGAGGGAAACGTTTTGGAAGATGGTGAAGGAATACATAGCAGACCGTGTGAGCGTCCTAAATGATCACTCGGTGCCTTACAACTACTGAGTGTCCAAGCTGGACACGTGGCACAAACTCGCGCTCTACGCCTTGGAGATGCTGGCCTGCCCTGCCGCCAGTGTTTTGTCTGAGAGTGTATTTAGTGCTGTTGATGGCATTATAACAGATGAGCGTATCTGCTTGTCCACTGGCAATGCTGACAGGTTGCAGAAGAAGAAAGAAGATGAATCTTTGGATGGCGCTGTCAGCAGGAGTCAGAAGCGGGTAGGTATTGATAACAATACTTTTTTATTTTCAGTCAATGCTGACAGGTTGACTCAGATAGAAATTATCAAGGCCTGGATTGCCCCTGACTTCTCAACTCCAACAGAGGAGAGCTGAGCTGATGATGAACATAAAGGCAATTTCAGTCTATTATTTATAATGTACTCAATCTATTCCCATGCACCTTTTCCACCACAAAAAAAAAGAGTATATAGTTGAATCTTGTTTTCTCCTCCTCCTCATCCAGATTTTATATATTCCCTCCACTCAAATTTTTTTATAGGGTCAGCTCAACAGCAGGCCCTCACATATAATGTTTTACAGGGTCAGCTCAACAGCAGGCCCTCACATATAATGTTTTACAGGGTCAGCTTAACTGCATGCACTCGCATATAATGTTTTACAGCGTCAGCTGTACAGCATACACTCGCATATAATGTTTTAGAGCATCAGCTCACCTGCAGGCACTCACATATAATGTTTTAGAGCATCAGCTCAACTGCAGGCCCTCACATATAATGTTTTACAGGGTCAGCTCACCTGCAGGCCCTCACCCCTAATGTTTTAGAGGGTCAGCTCAGCAGCAGGCCCTCGCATATAATGTTTTACAGGGTCAGCTCAACTGCAGGCCCTCGCATATAATGTTTTACAGGGACAGCTCAACTGCAGGCCCTCGCATATAATGTTTTACAGGGTCAGCTCAACTGCAGGCCCTCATATATAATTTTTTAAGGGTCAGCTCAACTGCAGGCCCTCGCATATAATGTTTTACAGGGTCAGCTCACCTGCAGGCCCTCACCTACAATCTTTTACAGTGTCAGCTCACCTTCTGATGATGACAGTGAAGTCTTGCCTGCTGGTACTCTTGCACATATGGCTGACTTCATGTAAGGCTGCCTTTCCCAACGACCTGCCCATTTATATGCATTTTAGTCAACACGGATTACTGGTTGTTCACCCTTCTCGACCCTTGCTACAAGGAGAACTTCTCATCTATCATTCCTCTGGTGGTGAGGACAAGCAAAACGGTGCTATACCAGAAGGTCCTTGTTGAAAAATTGCTCCAAAGTTGATAGGGCAGACATCCAAATGGATTGTCGCCATTACGGGTCCGTGCAATCGCCAATAAGTTATCTAGAGTCAACAAAGTGGCAGCAGGCTTTCACCTACAAGTCCAGTCTCAGTAGCCAAAAGTCTGGTTAACACAATCTTCACTATGAAGGCACACTGGGCAAATGTTGTGGAGGCTGGGAGCAAGTCGGCTGCTGGCACCAGACTTGCCCTCCAATAGATCCTCATTAACAGAAAGTGTACTCATTCCAATAACAGGGCCGCTTATCGTCACTACCTCCCCGAGTCGGGAGTGGGTAATTGCCACTCGCCTGCTACCTTCCTTGGATTCTTGAACTTTAATAACTTAACCAACCCTCAGTGGGTGGTTCACAATTAGGAAAAAAAAGTGGCAAGGCAACAACAGCCAATCAGATTTCAGCTGTTGATCTCTATTGGATGTGGTATCCCTTTCTCAAGCTCCCCCGCCGGCATCAAACCCTGATTCCCCGTTTCCCGTGATCACCATGGTAGGCGCAGAAAAGAACATTGAAAGTTGATCGTCGCTGTCACAGTGAAGTGCAATCGCCTAGAGGTTATCTAGAGTCACCAATGCGGCAGCAGGCCCCTAAGGTTTTAGATGGTCAGACCAGCAGGCCTTTGCTCTAAATGTTTT
Organism: Bufo gargarizans; assembly: GCF_014858855.1. Lineage (NCBI taxonomy): Eukaryota > Metazoa > Chordata > Amphibia > Anura > Bufonidae > Bufo > Bufo gargarizans. Next base: position 262,464,839 of record NC_058083.1, read on the forward strand.
TTAGGGTCACCAGCAGGCCATGAATTATAATTTTTCAAAGGTGTGTATGATGCCCTCCTTTACGTGTTACAAAGGGTGTTTTGGAGTGCCGGTTCCTTGCAATTTTTCGCAGCCCTTTCACTTAGTGCATAGGATTTATGAATGTAGGAGTTCCACTTCCTGAATAATTGTACCACAATGTGAATGAGGCCCTCCTTTATGTGATATACAGGCTGTTCTGGGGTGCCTCTTGCTTGTAATTTTTTGCAGCACTTGCACTTTATATACAATTGAATATACAGGAAACAATGTTTCCTAACGATTTTTCCTGTAAAATAGATTTTTCGGGGGGGTTTTGTGTGTATTTTTGTCAGTCTGTAAAAGTGGCGTACAACTTGGATAACATGGTTCCCAGCAGCGAGCTGGGAGTCAAAGATGCATCCAGACATCGTCCCCATGCTGTACCCGATCCATTTTGGTGGTGTTTCTGTCACTTTCAGACCTTTTCCAATGGACCAGGCACCCTCCCCTCTTCAGAGCAGGGGATGCCTGGTTGTCTCCCATTGACTTCCATTATACTCGGGTGGTCGGCCAAGCACACAAATATAGCAATGTGCTCGGGCCAAACACCCGAATACTTTGGTGCTCGATCATCACTATTCACAAATCACAACCCATGATAGAAAAAATAAACAATCCAGGCATCATCTTTAATCATGGAAGCCAAGGGTTTTTATCAAAATGGAAAATAGCAAAGGTGAAAGGAGACAACTCTACCTGTCCTACAACCTAGTGCGAACCATCCAGAGCACTCTCCTTTCGCTAATACTCTAGCCCTTGCACTACAGTAGTATATAATAATCTCACCTAACCAATACATATTTTCCCAGAGCCTAGTTTTTCAATAAGAACTCATAAAAAAGCCTTTCTACGGGTATAAAAACAGTTTGGTTTGGATGTATTATCATTTCAATAAGTGTTAGTAATCAATTGGACCACAGCTAATAGTTTCATATCTGTATTTAGAAAAGAGTTGGAAAGTATCCCTAAATTTCCATTGAGGATTTTCCCTTCTTAGATATTAGTGATATAACTTATTCATCCATAGAGGATGACAGGGCACGTTTAAGAGAAGGCACATTAAATGTGCCAAGTAACTCCATAGTATCCCATCCATATCTGTTGTCCAATTGTTAGGGGGTTGTGTTAAAGACATTTTAAGCTCCTCAATGAAAAGCGATCCATCCAATCTCTCTCCTTGTTCTGTTTTTATTTTCCATAATTGAAGTGAATTAAGATATTCATTTGAATGAAAATTAACAGCAGAAAAGCCAAGTTAAAGAGGTTATCCCATGACTAATGTAAACAATTAAAATCAGACATCATACAGTACATCTCATCCTCTTTCTAACAAAGCTAGAACTAGCCCTGTACCTCGCATGGGTCCAGAGATCTCCCCATTCATTTTTCTGCTAGATTTATATCAAGCTGAATGCTCAAGGGGAATGTCTTTTGTTCTGCAGATCAGAGGACGTGTCCATGCTCTACCTATCACAACTGAGCATGTGCGGCCTTCTCAGTGAGCAGGTGAAAGAAATAAGGAAAAAACAAAGAGCAGGTGGCACTATACATATAGATTTCAGTGATTAACTCAATGGCTATGCAACATTTTTATTTACATGCAATTACAAAAGTATTCAGATCCAGGTGCTGGTTTGAAAACTGTAGAATTTATTTTTTGTGGGACAAACCCTTTAATATAAATATAACTGTTTAAAACATCTGCTATTTCGTTAGAATCAAAGATAATTGAATTCTCTCCAGTCTTAATAGCCATAATCATATTTACTGTTTTTTGATCAGAAACAATGGAAGCCAGGGTCCCACGACCTACTAACTTTTAAAAAAAAAAGTTTTGAATTAAAGAGGACCTTTCACTACAATAAAAAATCTAAACTAAGCATACAGACATGGAGAGCGGCGCCCAGGGATCTCCCTGCACTTACTATTATCCCTGGGCGCCGCTCCGTTCTCCCGGTATAGGCTCCGGTATATTTATATGTTTGGCTCAACTGGGAGGAGCCTGCCGTCGTCTGTTTCTCCCAGGCTGTAGCGCTGGCCAATCGCAGAGTTCAGCTCATACCCTGAGAGATTTTTTTTCTCTCAGGCTATGAGCTGAGCGCTGCGATTGGCCAGCACTCCAGCCTGGGAGAAGGAGACGCCGGCAGGCTCCACCCAGTTGAGCCGAACATATAAAGATACCGGAGCCTATACCGGAAGAACGGAGAGGCACCCAGGGATAATAGTAAGTGCAGGCAGATCCCTGGGCGCCGCTCTCCATGTCTATATGCTTAGTTTAGATTTTTTATTGTAGTGAAAGATCCTCTTTAAGAAAGATCTGCTCATGATCCTCTGGAAATAGCAATTATTATAAGAATCCTGGGCAATCTGCCACTCAAGATCAGATGACAATTTCCTCCAATCTGTTCATTTAGACTGTTCTACCTTTTTTTCTAACCTTTAATCTCCTAAAGGCATCTTGGGCTATATATATATATATATATATATATATATATATCCCAAATCATCAGTTTGGTGACAGAAACTGTCATGTAAGACACCCTTTTTATTCCTGGCAACATCTCCGTATTAACAATGGCCATACTGATTCGTATTGATACATTGTCCCAGAGCCCTCTGAGTAGCATGAGCATTGAGTATGGTTTACAGCCAGCCATCCTAATTCTGATAGAAATTCAGAAAATCCTGAATTGACAGGACTTATCTTGTTCACTAATTATCTCTTTCTAAACGCATTGAGTAACTCACAAGCTACAGCATTAAAGTCTCCCACTATATGAAAGGGTATGTGAGGTTTATCTAACAAAGAACAAAAAAGCTCTATAACAGCAGGACTAAGGGAAAGGGGGATATAAACCGCTGCAATGACTCAAATAATAAGCTTGATGTTGCCATAGAGAAAAATATAGCTCCTCTCTGAGTCAGTCTTAGTGTGAAGAGTATATCAAGTGGAATTCTTATGACATCTATCTACTATAAAACATATCCACGGTGTATTTGTACAGTGGGTCCCTAAAATACAAACTATGGCAGGGTGATAGTTATTTACAAGATTTAAAACAGCATAACATTTTAGTTTATCCTCTAACATTCGAAGAGACATTTCACGAGCATCTCAATAACATCCGACCTGAATTGAGCGTCACTATACATAACAGCAGTGAGGGTATCCTTTTTCTAGAAACTCAAATTATCGAGAGGGGAGGACAAGTTATCATAGAGTCCGTCAGATTGTTTCTGAACCGGAAATACAACAGACAAGACTTATCAAGATGTCCAAAAAATTCAGACAATGGGGTTATCCTGATCTCTTACTTAATTCAGAATTATGCAACACACCACCTCAGACTGATCCAGTTAAAATGAACACCAAAAGAATACCCTGTGTACAGGGGACTACATAGAAATCATTGAGCCCCATAGCAAGAATTTAAATTGGGCCCCCATGCCTATTTCCCTCTCACTATGCGCCCTGGCTCTTCTGACTACTCTCCCTAACTTCTCCCCTGACCCACCTCGTGCAGCAGTATTTTGTTCTACAAAACTTATTATAGTAAATGGGATCTGGTAGGTTCCGGTGGTGTTCAGCATATTTTGACAACATTCTGGTACATTACATGATGTAATACCACCCAACTTTCCTGCTGTCCAGCATAGCACATGCGCAGAGACATGCGAAAAGTGTGAGGAAGTGAGTGCCCCCCTTCCCCCATCCTCTGTGTCATGCAGGACATCCGGGTGACATTACTTGCTATCCTGCATGACACATGTGCAGAGACGTTAGTCTCTTATTATCTGCATTTATGCCTTGCAGGATTGCAGGAAATCTGAGTGACATTACATGATGTAACAGCACCCAGCTTTTCTGCTCTCCTGCATGGCACATGTGGAGAGACATGAGAATAGTCTGAGAAAGCTGAGTAAAACAACCCTCATATCTTCTTATGCCTCTGTACTTGTGCCATGCAGGACATCAGGAAATCTGAGTCACAATACATTATATAGCGATAATCTGCTTTTCTCCTGTTCTGAATGGCATATATGCAGAGGAATAGTCTGGGAAAGCTGAGTGACCCCCCCTTTTCCCCCCAACCACACACACACCTCTGCACTGTCCTCACCTACAAGCTGTCATTTACTTCATTTCAGGCAGTTTTGCAGCAAGCTAGAGGAATTCGGCGTGGTGGAGCTAGCAGATGGGAAGCAGAGCTAGGAGACAGGAGGCGGGGCTAGCAGAAAGGAGGCAGTTAGGAAGAGAGATGGGAGCAATTATGGGGAGGGGCCTTTACTCCACTGTGGGCCCCATAGCAGCTGCATGGTCTGCCTATATGGTACGTACACCACTGCCTGTGTAATAACATATCCTTTACTGCTCAAAATCCATCAAGTACTCAGCAGACATTGGCCCCTTCTACACAAAGCATATCCCACTGTAGAGGAATTCAAGTCCCCACCCCTCACATACTATAAACAACCCTATAACATTAAGGACAAACTCATATGAGCCGACATTGGCGGCTTGACCCGCTTACCGAGACAAAGGTCTGTCATATCTCTTTGTCTAAAATGTTCCCAATGTTTTGGCATGAATAGGGGGAACCAGCTTTATCACCTTCATGCAGGACACTACTTTACTGTGACAGTTTTTTTCACTTGTAAATCTTCTTTCAGTCTATCTCCTAAAATGTCCTTGCTGTATTGTGACTATACAAAATATAGGGGAGCGCATTTTGAAACACAAATTTATTATCCATATTAAATATACACTCCTACCAATAACAGCCAATTTGATTGCCTTGCAACATCAGTTTTCACAACTCAGGTTGCAGGTCTTGGAACATGTTCCTCAACCCAGAAGAGATGGTGGCTAGGGATGAACGAATCAACTTTGGAAACAACCGAAGTCGATTCGCATAAAAACTTAGTATTGTAAGAATACTGTTCAGAGTGAGCGCTTGTACAGTATTAGAATGTATTGGCTCCTATGAGCCGAAGTTATTACATAGTGAAGTCTCGCAAGACCTCGGGTAATAACTTCAGAACCTAATTTCTATTAAAAAATGCCTTTTACCGAACTCGGGTTCGGTTCTAACTAAGAACCGAAACAGTTTGGAGTAAAGGTTTTTAACAGTAGAACTTAATTTCAGAAGTTATTACCCAAGTCTTGCGAGACTTTGTGACGTAATAACTTCGGCTCATTCTAATACTGTACAGAGTGCGCACTCTGTACAATATTCTAACAAAGTTTTATGCGAATTGACTTTGGATGTTTCATCCGAAGTCAATTCGCTCAACCCTAATGGTGACCATATTTCTCTTTTAGCCTCCTAGCAGTCACATTAAAATTGGAAATACCCTCACAAAAAATGTAACTTTTTTTATTGTAGATTTTTAATGTGTGCCTACAGTAAATTTTGTTGGCACTATTTGTGGGACACTATTGCATTTTTAACCCCTTAGTGACATCATTAATTTTAGCCTTAAAAACCAATAATATTTTCCCCCTTTGTGTTCTAGCAGTCATAACTTTCAACATTTTTCTTCTATTTTTGTTTATTTTTTAGATTGGTTGTAGGTTTTATTAGGAACCATTTTGGGTTATATTTTGTATATTAAACAACTTTCATTATTTTATTTTTAGGGGGAAAGATTAAAAAACAGCAATTTTTACATCATTTTGTGGAATTTTTTTATGGCGTTAACTTGTGGTAAAAACATAATTTGATTATCTGGGTTACTACAATGATGATAATGTCACATTTCTAGTTTTTTTGCAGTTTTTTTCTCTTCTCCTGCAGCCTGTCAACTCTTCAGATGCTCCCTCATTCTTCTCCACATTGAAAGGGAGTGGGGGCAGCTGCGCTCATATCTCTGGTTTGGTACCAGATACAGATATGACATTTGTGTTATTTCAAGCTTTCAGACAATACCAGATTGGCAGCAATGTTTACTACAGAATAGGTCATCACTATCTGATCCATAGGGGTTAGACACCCGGCCTTGCATGAGCTGACCCCCACTGATCAGCTGTTTTGAGAAGGCACTGGCACTCCTGTGAGTACCACGGCCTTCTCAGTGCTTACCCAGCACAACGCTGTACATTGTATAGCGGCTGTGCTTGGTATCATGCTCAGCCCCATAGCACTGAATGTGAGTTATTCTGACTGCATGATTGGAGTCGGGAAGAAAGTTTTTCTCCTTAAATAAGGGAAATTGGCTTCTACTGCACTGGATCAACTTGCAGGATAACAGGCTGAACTGGATGGGTGTCTTTTTTCAGCCTAACAAACTATGTTGCTACTGTATGTTACTATGCAATGACATACAGTGTCAGAGACACTAACATACAATATATAGCTATGGGTAAATGCATGGTTGACTATGTTAACAAACAGCTTAGTTTAACGGTTTAAACAGTTTAAAAACACAATGCACCATTGTATGTGGTTTTCCTTTTCATGTTAGAAAGCTTCCCAAAATAGTGTTTTAACACACAAAGTTTTATGGAAAAAGCTAGTGGCTTGCTGAGTCCAAAAATTATACCCGATAAATTATACTTTATCGGGGGAAGAATGCCTTCCTGTATTTAAAACACGTGTTAATTGTCAGAAGAAACAGTGGCTTTTTCTGAAGTTTATAAAGAGTGGAAAATTCTCCATTTTATTTAGGAGCAGCAGCAGTACAGTGTGGCTGTGGAAAGGGAAGGGTAATAGTGGCAGCCGTGGCAGCATAGGAATGCATTTAATAATAATAATACTAATATTTATTTATATAGCATCATCATATTCTGCAGCACTTTACAAATTCATAGGGTTCATTTACAAAACAAAAGTAATATACAACTGAAACACCTGCTCGCAAGAGCCTGCAATAATAGCATAGGTATAACAATGCAATTTTTGTAGTAAAATCTGTGAACTACATGGTCTGATGTAGTAATGCGTTAACTAAGACGGATATAAAAACACAATGTTAGCAGTAAAATATATTTTAACTTTGCATTTAAAATCACTTTTGTAGTAAAATATTGTTTATCTACACGGTCTGATGGAGTGTGTTTGCTAACATGAATATAACAATGCAATATTTGAGGCAAAATTAACTATGAGCTCAATATCAGGGATTAGGATTGAGTGAATCAAAGTATTCTCATTTCAGGAAAAATCTGATTTGCCATGAAGCAGAATGTCCCTGTGTTTCGTGGTAACAAATCAATCTTCCCTGAAATGGCGTTAAAAAAGAAGCATACTCACTTCATCCATTTGAGAGTGAAGAGGACACCACAGCCATCTTGATTGAAGATCCCGCACAAAATCTTGTGTACGGTGTGTATGATGTCACCACTAAAGCCAGCATGAGGATATCATCACGCACTGCGCAACATTTCTCAGCGTCTTCAATCAAGATAGCCACGAGGGCCTCTTTGGGCTCAAACGGATAAGGTGAGCGATATTATTATTTTTACCGGATTAACCCCGGAAAGTCCTCAATATTATTCTCAGATGCCGCAATCAGCGATGAATGCGGCATCTGAGGATTTCAATGATAGGGCAGGTGCAATCGCCATTCCCCATCATTGCGCCAGCTACTTACATTGAAATACACTTTGTGATGATGTAATTCATCACAAAGCTAAATTCTTTGTGAAATTCTGTAAAGCAGCCAAATCAATTTTTTCTAAGTTTTGCTCAACACTATCAAGGATATAACAAAGCAATTTTTGTTGTAAATTCTATTTTTGAACTACATGGTCTGATGCAGTAATGCATTAAAAAGAAAAATGCAGTGTTTATTGTAAAGTGTCTTAAGTATGTGTTTAATATCAGGGGTATATCAATGCGATTTTTGGGGTGAAATGTCTTTTAACTATACGGTCTGATGCAGTAATGTTTTTGCTAAAATGTATATAACAGTGCAATACTTGCTGTAAAATATATTTGAACTATATGTTCAATATCACTGGTATGAAAATGGCATTATTGCAGTATTGCATTTGCTATAACAATTCATTATCTTGTAGTAATGTGTAACACATTTAATAAATTGGTATAATGGACTGAAATGGTTTTTAGAAGATAAATAAAATGCGTAATTGCTCAGAGTTTGCAGCAGAATGTTCTGGGGTGCTGCTGCCAATAACGCCTATGAACTGATTTTAAAAAAAAATCTGTCTGTTCATATGCAGGGAAAATTAGTTTCTTAGAGGGTTTTGTAATCCAGAAGTAGCTGCCAGCAAACAACTAGATTACAGCCCCTCACTCCCTCAAATCTTTCCCTATCAGAGCCTATCAGGTCAAGCCCCTCCCCCTATCCTCTCACTCTTACGTGATCTTCCATATTTTTCTTCTCTCATGATTTTCCTTACCAATACTCACAGTAAAATGGTGCCGGACGATTCATCCAAAACGAATCAGAAAACCTTGGATTTGTTTTGTGGAAAACTTTTTGAAAAATGTGTAATGAATCTGATTTGCTTAGAATCAATTTGCTTATCTCTACTACCGGCATAATTGTTAAGCTGATGCCTGTGATAGATGCCTAAAAGTGGCATCCATAGGGATCCAATAAAAAAAATTATAATTATATATATATATATATATATATATATACAAACCGGATTCCCAAAAAGTTGGGACACTAAACAAATTGTGAATAAAAACTGAATGCAATGATGTGGAGATGGCAAATGTCAATATTTTATTTGTAATAGAACGTAGATGACAGATCAAACGTTTAATCCGACTAAATGTATCATTTTAAAGGAAAAATACGTTGATTCAAATTTTCACAGTGTCAACAAATCCCAAAAAAGTTGGGACAAGTAGCAATAAGAGGCTGGAAAAAGTAAATTTGAACATAACAAAGAGCTGGAAGACCAATTAACACTAATTAGGTCAATTGGCAACATGATTGGGTATAAAAAGAGCTTCTCAGAGTGGCAGTGTCTCTCAGAAGCCAAGATAAGTAGAGGATCACCAATTCCCACAATTTTGCACTGAAAGATAGTGGAGCAATATCAGAAAGGTGTTACCCAGCGAGAAATTGCAAAGACTTTGCATCTTTCATCATCAACTGTGCATAACATCATCCGAAGATTCAGAGAATCTGGAACAATCTCTGTGAGTAAGGGTCAAGGCCGTAAAACCATACTGGATGCCCGTGTTCTCTGGGCCCTTGAACGACACTGCACCACACACAGGAATGCTACTGTAAAGGAAATCACAGAATGGGCTCAGGAATACTTCCAGAAACCATTGTCAGTGAACACAATCCACCGTGCCATCCGCCGTTGCCAGCTGAAACTCTACAGTGCAAAGAAGAAGCCATTTCTAAGCAAGATCCACAAGCTCAGGCGTTTTCACTGGGCCAGGGATCATTTAAAATGGAGTGTGGCAAAATGGAAGACTGTTCTGTGGTCAGACGAGTCACGATTCGAAGTTCCTTTTGGAAATCTGGGACGCCATGTCATCTGGACCAAAGAGGACAAGGACAACCCAAGTTGTTATCAACGCTCAGTTCAGAAGCCTGCATCTCTGATGGTATGGGGTTGCATGAGTGCGTGTGGCATGGGCAGCTTGCATGTCTGGAAAGGCACCATCAATGCAGAAAAATATATTCAGGTTCAAGAACAACATATGCTCCCATCAAGACGCCATCTCTTTCAGGGAAGACCCTGCATTTTTCAACAAGATAATGCCAGACCACATTCTACATCAATCACAACATCATGACTGCGTAGGAGAAGGATCCGGGTACTGAAATGGCCAATCTGTAGTCCAGATCTTTCACCTTTAGAGAACATTTGGCGCATCATAAAGAGGAAGGTGCAACAAAGAAGGCCCAAGACGATTGAACAGTTAGAGGCCTATATTAGACAAGAATGCGAGAGCATTCCTATTTCTAAACTTGAGAAACTGGTCTCCTCGGTCCCCAGACGTCTGTTGAGTGTTGTAAGAAGAAGGGAAGATGCCACACAGTGGTGAAAATGGCCTTGTCCCAACTTTTTGGGGATTTGTTGACACCATGAAAATTCTGATTCAACATATTTTTCCCTTAAAATGGTACATTTTCTCAGTTTAAACTTTTGTTCCGTGATTTATGTTCTATTCTGAATAAAATATTAGAAGTTGGCACCTCCACATCATTGCATTCAGTTTTTATTCACGATTTGTATAGTGTCCCAACTTTTTTGGAATCCGGTTTGTATATATATATATATATATATATATATATATATGTATATATATTTTAATGAGAATGCCAACTTGTTATAAGTAAAAAATAAATCAAACCACTGGATTACCTTAATGCATTGTAGTTCATGAGTCTTCCAAACCCATGTCGATATAATCCCTACAAGGTGCAACATGACATTTTTAAATATTGCTTCACTTGTTTATTAAATCCTTTTTTTACATATCCCATAAAATAAAAGCTTAAAATCCACATAAGGAAAAGCAATACAAGTTTATATTTTCTAAAACTTGTCTTGTACCTTTGGACTTCATTCACATGCAGACTTTTTTCTATGTCGATTTTTACGCTTTTGCTTCATGGGGTATTTAACCCCTTAAGGACCCTTGCCATATGATGTACTTCACAGCTGGACATCACTTAAGGACCAGTGACATACATACACCGGTGAAAACAAAGCTGACCGTGGCATATAGAGGATTTGCAGAGGGTACAGTTGCCCTATGCTTCCCCATCGGGTCCCTGTGCTGCAGTGGAAGAGACCCAATGGCAAGCCTGATGCCTTTTATAGGTAATGTATCTTGACTTCTACAGAAGCCTGTGAGATCCAGCCATTAGGCTGGGTCTCACAGGCAGGCTGTCAGCATAAAAGCTGACAGTCAATGCATTACAATACAAGTTGTATTCTAATTCATTGCAGAGGGGATCAGACCCCAGAAGTTGAAGTTCCAGAGTGGGACAAAAATAAAAAGTTAAAGTAAAAAAAAGTGTTTTTCATAATAAAAAGTTTCAAGTAAAACAAAAAATCCCCAAATAAAAACACATAAAATTGTAAAAGAAAGGAAAAAAGAACGATCACCTCTGCAAAAATATCACATGACACACCCCCTCACCTGAACACCATAGAAAAATAAAATAAAAACTGCTACAACAATAATTTTGCAATACCAAGTGATCAATATGGCGTATGCCCCCCAAAACAGTACCAATCAAACGGTCACGTCATGCTGCAAAAATTGAGCCCCTACTTATCGGGCAAAAAATAAAAAAAAATATGGCTCTCAGAATATGAAGACACTAAAACATGATTTTTGTTGTTTCAAAAATGCTGTTATTGTGTAAAACTTAAATAAATAAAAAAGTAAAGATATTAGGTACCACCACGTCCATAAGAACCTGCTGTGTAAAAATATCACATGAACTAACCCCTCAGGTGACCACTGTCAAAAAAATAAAAAGTTATCACCAATTAAAGTGTCATGTCAGATTTGCAAAAAATGGACTGGTCCTTAAGGTGAAAAATGGCAGGGTCCGAAAATGGTTAAAGAAGGATATAATAAAAAAGTTAATCAATATTTCCATGCATCCCGCTTTATTTCCATGCCCATTTGTCATGTTTTGCAAACAAAAACATGACCACTATCCATATTTTGCAAATCTGTGGTTTGTGGGCAGCAAAATACATACAGCAGTGGGCATGTAGCCTCACCTGAATAACTGTCTGCCTCTCCTTTATAGTACAGTATAGTGGTTGTACAAAAATACATCAAAATTAAATTAATTTGTTTTATGGGTATGTGTGTATTATATATACAGTATATAGTATATAAATAATAAAATTAACATACTAAAAGCATCTTAATACTATGAATGGAATCAATTTGATGTTGTAAATAATATTTTACAACCTATTGTACAATTTAAAAGTATTTATTGTATGTAAAACTGTATCTTAAAATGCAACATTATAAAGGCTAACAAGTGGACACTGTGCTCATTTACATTTAATTTGCATATCATACTGGAATGTGCTTGGACATCTGTTGTTGAGTGATATCCTCAAGTGGAAAATGAGCAATTTGTGAAGACAAGAGTTTGCTGCCAATGGAAATAGCGAGTCTGAGATTTGCCATTGGCAGTTTAACATTTAGGAAGCTAACACAATGTACTGTATATTTAGGGGGAAAACTGTATTTAATTAGCATTAATCATAAAATACAGTAGACATTAACCAACAATGAGAATATTTCAAATGCTGATACGCTGCCACATCACACATGTACATGAAGCATTAGTCATACATTAAGTTAATTTCACATAATATGGGACATAATTTATCAGGACATCAAAATAATGGCTTTTGCTGCATTTCCTCATCCATATGAGGATATGCACAATGGACACCACTGCAATGTATGCACTTCATTAAACCTAATTGAATATAGATGATACAATTAACCTGCTTCTGAGAGTAGAGCTTTAACACTTATTGTGAAATTCTAATAACAATAAAATGGCAAAATTAGGAGTAAATGTGCTGTATAATTTTAATTCACTCTACTTCTTGCTCACAATGTAATTATAAAAAAGTTACAAATATGGTAATCATGCCGTAATAGGTATAATTTAAACAAATATGCTCATGCTTTTCTCTTTAAACCCCTTATATTTGAAGATGTCAAAGTATATATCTCTTGGAATTTTATTTTATGCTTATTTTGCCGTTTGATCATTTTAAAGTTAAAAAAGTTATCTTTATTGCTTGAACAGGAAACTACATAAATTACGTAGTTTTGCTTTGGAGGTTAGAACAAAAGATCCGTCAACAAGGACATAATATGCAATTAAATACATTTTATAACTAAGTTTTTACAGTTGCTCTAGGTGGTATATATATTAGAGATTAGTGAATTCAAGCTGACGAAGTGGAATTCAATCCGAATTTTAGGAAAAATTAGATTCACACCCAATCAGAATTTCCTCGTGCTTCATGGTAACGAATTGCATTTTTTCCTAAAATGGCTGCTGCACGTGTGAGGACATGAAGCAAGGTACTCTGAGAAGGTGGGATCACCCATAATTCCATGCATGTAGAAAATCAGCAGCCAGCCAGCCCTATGATGTCACAGCGCAGGCAGAGGTCAAAGCAGAGTAAGGGGGCGTGGCAGAAGCGAGAAGCCTGAGCTCCCAATGTCATCTAGCTGTCATGTTTTGACCAACAACCCAGCGGTTCTTGAATGGTTGACTCTGTCATCCACTTAATTCCAAGTGACATCGGACACCCCTACCCAAGAGTCGGTGGGTTCCTCTGACACAACACTTAGTTGCCATGGCCCGGGAGAAAGCCCTGTGCCACGATCTGTCTGAAACCTTCCTCTGTCATTTTCAGTTCCCTCAGCGTGAGAAGAATTATAGTCTCTTAGCTTGGCTCCACTTTTCAGCGAGGACGAGCTACTAGAGAACAGTCAGCAGCTACTGCCTAGCCAAGACGTGGAAGAGACATCTGCCACTTCCTCTGATAGGCGGGCAAATAGTGATAAGGAGAGTGGCGTGGGAGCTGGTGTTGCAAGCGGTCAGGCTCCTGACTCAGAAAATGTTGAGGAGGACATCAGTAACGTGCAGACAGTACTCGATGATAAAGATGTACCAAATCACACTTGGGAGCCGTTGAATTAGGGGCTTCATCATCATCGGAAGTAGAGAGTGGCTAGCGTGGCCGGGAGTCAGCAGGGTGGCAGCAGTGGGAGGTTGGGAGCCAAATGTGCCCGGGGTAGACCACTTTACAGAAGTCTACCTGCCTGGAAAGTAGTGGTGCAGGGGTACACGGAAGCATCGGTGGTAGCAGTCAGTCAGTGTGGAGTGTAGGGGGTAGAACCTCCTACTGGGGGGTGTAGAAGTTTTATGTTAAGCCACTGGAGGAGGTAAACATGGCCATTTGTAGAATCTGTGGGCAGAAGGTGAAGTGTGGCCAGGATGCCAATGTTGGCACCACGGCCCTGCGTCAACATACTGTATGCAGCCTCATAAAGTGGCCTGTGGGAACCGTGGCTCTGATGTGGTGGTCCAGCCTGGCGCAGCAACTGCTGCATCACCCAGTGGCACGCACCATGATTTCAGTCAGTCAAGGCTCCACCACCTCAGCCGAAGGAAGCTCTCTGTCCTTCCCATCATCTGCTGGTCCTGATGCTCTTGCTCCTCATCCTACTCCTCGTCAGTCATTCCGTCAGCAATCAATCACCGAAGCGATTGCTAAGAGACAACAGTATGCGTGCACTTATCCAATGGCGCAGAAGCTGAATGTGCTCCTGGCCGAGTTGCTGGTGCTGCAGTCCCTCCCTTTCCAAATGATGTACCCTGCACCTTTTATAGAACTGATGGCTTTTGCCAAGCCAAGGTGGAGAGTCCCAAGCTATCATTTATTTGCCAAAAAGGCAGTACCAGCCCTGCACACATATGTAGAACAGAAGGTGGGCCAGTCCTTGAGCCTGTCGGTGTCTGCCAAAGTGCATGGCAGCACCAACATGTGGAGCTATAACTATGGTCAGGGACAATACAAGTCCTTTACGGCCCACTGGGTGAATGTGGTCCCTGCCCAGCCACACCAGCAACTTTGCCAAGTGACGCATCTTCCGCCTCCACGTTTTCACACCATTGGTCCTGCGAAAATGTCTGCCTCTGCCTCCTCATCCTCCACCGTGTCCTCAGCCTCCACTGCAGGGACAATTTGCAGTTCTCTATTAGCATACCACATGTGCAGGGCACGGCGGTGTCACGCTGTTCTGCGCATCGTTTGCAGGGGCGAACAGAGTCACACAGGGGAGGAACTGCTCTGTGTTCTTAATCAAGAAATCGATTCCTGGCTTCCTCCTCAACAACTCAAAATTGGAACCATGGTGACCGACAATATAACATGGTGCGGGCGCTGTGTCAAGGAGGGCTTAATCTGGTTGTCAAGCAGTTCCTGAAGTCTTCCACCCATCTGCAAGACATCCTAAAAATGGCCAGGACACTTTGCATGCACTTCAGCCACTCGTACACCCCCAAGCACACCCTCTTTAAGCTGCAGTGGCAGAACATAGGCTGATATGCGACGTTTCCACCCATTGTAATTCCACCCTCCATATGTCGGACTGACTATACGAACAGAGAAAGGCCATAAACGATTTTTTGATGACCCAAGCGGACAGAAGTACTCCCCTGTGTAACTTTGATGTCAACCAGTAGTAGCTCATGCGTGACACCTGCCGTTTTCTCAGGCCCTTTGAGGAGGCCATGTGACTAGTCAGTTGCCAGAACTACGGGATGAACAACGTTATTCCACTGTTTCATGTTCTGGAACAGATCCTGGTAAATCTGGTTGGTCATGGTACTGGAGACGTGGCGCCTAGATCTCATGGCCACATGAGCCCTGTGGGGGCTAAACTGAAGGAGGAGGAGGACATTGGAGCACAAGCAATGTGTAGCAAAATGGGTGGTTTTTCTGCATAGGGGACAAGAGAGGAGGAGCAGTAGCAGCCAGAGGAGCTACAGGGCGATGAGGAAGACAAGGCAGAGGACCCAAACGCACTGTGGAAGTTTGCAGTAGTGATGGAGGCAGGGAGTCCCTCCGAGTCACTTGCACAAATGGCCCAATGAATCCTAACTTGTTACCATTAGGCAGAGGGATGACTTTTGGCTCTCCATCTTTTTTGGACCCTTGCTACCGGTCCAAAATGGGGGCCTTTTTTACACCCACTGAGAGGGAGAACAAACTGATCAACACTAATGGATAGTAAAAAGATCTGCAGAATGCTATGAATATAGCTCTAGAAGTGGAAGAGTAGCGCTATGGACAAACTATAATAGTTAACAATGTAGTGTAAGTACATACTATAGCAGAGACTTATGCTATGACAGTGCCCCAACTATAGCAGTAACATAGTAACATAGTAACATAGTATATAAAGCCAAAAAAAGACATTTGTCCATCCAGTTCGGTCTGTTATCCTGCAAGTTGATCCAGAGGGGAAAAAAAAAAAAAAAAAACCCTGTGAGGTAGAACCCAGTTTTCCCCACTTTAGGGGAATAAAAAATTCCTTCCCGACTCCAATCCGGCAATCAGAATAACTCCCTGGATCAGCGACCCCTCTCTAGTAGCTATAGGCTGTAATATTATTACGCTCCAGAAATACATCCAGGCCCCTCTTGAATTCCTTTATTGTACTCACCATCACCACCTCCTCAGACAGAGAGTTCCATAGTCTCACTGCTCTTACCGTAAAGAATCATTTTCTATGTTTGTGTACAAACCTTCTTTCCTCCAGACGCAGAGGATCTCCCCTAGTCACAGTCACAGTCCTGGGGATAAATAGATGATGAGATAGATCTCTGTACTGACCCCTGATATATTTATACATATTAATTAGATCTCCCCTCAGTCGTCTTTTTTCTAAAGTGAATAACCTTAATTTTGATAATCTTTCAGGGTACTCTAGTTGCCCCATTCCAGTTATTACTTTAGTTGCCCTCCTCTGGACCTTCTCCAGCTCTGCTATGTCTGCCTTGTTTACAGAAGCCCAGAACTGTACACAGTACTCCATGTGTGGTCTGACTAGCGATTTGTAAAGTGGTAGGACTATGTTCTTATCACGGGCATCTATGCCCCTTCTGATGCAACCCATTATCTTATTGGCCTTGGCAGCAGCTGCCTGACACTGTTTTTTGCAGCTTAGTTTGCTGTTTATTAAAATTCCTAGATCCTTTTCCATGTCAGTGTTACTGAGTGTTTTTATCATTTAGTATGTATGGGTGACTTGCATTATTCCTTCCCATGTGCATAACTTTAAATTTGTCAGTGTTAAACCTCATCTGCCACTTATCTGCCCAAGCCTCCAATCTATCCAGATCCCTCTGTAGTAGTAGTAACCAATATAAACATACCATGAATGTTAAGAATGAATGAATGCCAGTCATGATCATGGTCATAGGAAGGGATAGGGGGGAGGAGGAGTGTAGAGGGTTAAGTGAGTATGGATGAAAGGGTTCAGCGGGGTACTGAGTTCAGCAGGGTGACAGCTTTTGGGAAGAAACTGTTCCTAAACCTGCTAATTTTAGTCTGAAGGTTCCTGTAGTTCCTTCTTGAAGGAAGTAACTAAAAGAGTTTATTAGCAGCATGAGAGGAGTCCCTAAGAATGATGCTTGCAAGGAGGAGTGTAGAGGGTTAAGTGAGTATGGATGAAAAGGTTCAGTGGGGTACTGAGTTCAGTAGGATGACAGCTGTGGGGAAGAAACTGTTCCTAAACCTGCTGATTTTAGTCTGAAGGTTCCTGTAGCGCCTTCTTGAAGGAAGTAACTGGAAGAGTTTATTTGCAGGATGAGAGGAGTCCCTAAGAATGATGTGTGCCCAACGTAGACATCTATTCTTGTGAACATCCTCAATAGTAGAAAATGGATTCCCTGTGATGCATTGGGCGGTATTCACCACCCGTTGCAGTGCCTTGCGGTCAGCAACAGAGCAATTCCTATACCAGACTGTAACACAGTTGGTCAGGGTGCTCTCTATCACACAGCGATAGAAGTTACCCAGTATGTCAGCAGACAGGTGGTTTTTCTTCAGTGTCCTCAAAAAAATAGAGGAGCTGATTTGCCTTCTTGACCAGGCTAGAGATGTTGTTTGACCAGGACAGATTCTCAGAGATGTAGGTCTCCAGGAACTTAAACCTGGAAACCTGCTCAACAGCCGTGCTATTTATGTGGATGGGTTCATGGGTGTCTCTCTTCTCCCTCCTGAAGTCCACAATAAGCTCTTTTGTTTTGCTGGTATTCAGGAGCAGGTTATTGTCAGTGCACTGCACAGCTAGGTGATTTACCTCTTCCCTATATAGTCAGACTCATCATTGTCAGTGATTAGACCAATCACTATGGTGTCATCTGCAAACCTGATGATGGAATTGGAGCCATACCTGGGGCTGCAGTCATAGGTGAAAAGGGAGTAGAGGAACGGGCTCAGCACACAGCCCTGTGGAGTGCCAGTGTTGAGTGTAATGGTGGAGGCACAGTTATTTCCTGACCAAACATGCTGGGGTCTGTTGGTCAAAAAGTCCATGATTCAGTTACAGATAGGGTCGCTGATTCCAAGATCCATAAGTTTAGTAATCAACTTGGAGGGAATGACTATATTGAATTCTGAGGTGAAATTAACAAACAGTATTATTGCATAAGTATTCTTGTTCAGATGTGAGAGTACACAGTGAAGCGCTGTAGATACAGCATCCTCTGCACTCCTATTTTTTTGAAAGGCAAATTGGTGAGGATCCAGTGTGGGGGAAAGCATAACTTTAGATTTGCCAGGACCAGTCGCTCAAAACACTTCATAACTATAGGCGTGAGTGCTACAGGTCGATAGTCATTCAGGCACATTGGTGATGAGTGTTTTGGCACTGTCACAATAGAGGTGGTCTTGAAGCACGTTGGTACTACTGCCTGGGGAAGATGTCAGTGAAGACCCCTGCAAGCTGCTCAGTACATGCTTGAAGCACACTTTCAGGAATGCCTTCAGGGCCAGCAGCCTTGCAAGCGTTGATACTGCTCAGTGCATTATGGACATCTATGATGGTGAGAGTGAGGGTATGGCAGTCATCAGAGGGTAGGGTTTTGGCAAACTTTTAATTATTGTCCTTATCAAAACAAGCGTAGAGGTAATTTAGCACATTGAGGGAAGACACAGTCATGAATGTCTGTGTGAAATTGCTGAGCTTATAGTCAGAGATGGCCTGAATGCCTAGCCACATGTGTCGTGGGTCAAAGTTCATAAAGTGTTTCTCCACCTTCAGCTTCTAGCTGTGTTTGGCCGTCTTGATGGCCCTCTTCAGGTCTGCCCTGGACGTACTATAGGCCTGAGCGTCACCTGATCTAAAGGCAATGTTAAGTGCCTTTAGTAAAAGCCGCACTTCCTTGTTCATCCATGGTTTCTGATTTGGGTACATTGTGATCTGCTTTTCTGTGGTAACATTGTCAATTGTGGTATTGATGTATTCCAGTACTGAGTATGCATAAGAATCAATGTTAGTGTAAGAACCACAGGCTGCCTGAGAGGCAAACATGCTCCAGTCCATGTTTTTAAACCTGTCCTGGAGTGCAGAATCTACCCCCGCTGGCCACACTTTGTCTTCACTGATGGCTTCACATGGTTGATAAGCGGCAAGTACTTGGGGGCGAGAAACAAAGAGAAGTTACCAGACTGTCCCAAGTGGGGGAGGGGCATTGTGTCTTGTAGGCTCCAACAATGTTTGTATAGACAGGGTCCAAGGTTTTATCCCCTCTGGTATGACAGGAGGCATGTTGATGAAATTTAGGTAGTACTGACTTTAGGTTGGAATGGTTTAAGTCACCGGCTACAATAAATGCAGCCTCAGGGTGTGCAGATTGTTGTGTGCTGGTGACCGCATGAAGTTCATTCATAGCAAACTTGGAATTAGCATCCGGTAGGATATATGCAGCTGTTATTATAATGGAGGTGAACTTCCGCGGCCAATAGAAAGATCTACCCTTTACCATGAGATACTCTAGGTCAGCTAAGCAGTGTTTTCCAACAAGCCTTGTTAACATAAATGCACAGTCATCTGCCTCTTGTCTCACTGGAATCATAGTTACATAGTTAATACTATGATGGGAAAAAAACTCAGCCCCAGTCTGTTTACTGATACCATTCCTCAGGCATGTTCCTGGCCAAAAACTACATTATAAATGTGGAAGTAAGAAATGCATATGCTGCCGATACATGTGTGTCACTGAGGAGGTTACATCTGCAGTGAATAACAACAGATAAACTCTTAAAACAATATATCAATTGTAATACGGAGTTTGCTGTGTATGTTATTACATGCAGAATTTGTAAAGTTGAATATGTTGGATGCACTGTTAATGGGCTGAAAATACGCATCAGAAAACATTTTCAGACTCGCAATGTATCGGCAGCGACTTTCCACTTCGCCACTGTTCACAGAGGTGACTCATCTGTGTTTTGTGCACAGGGGATTGAAGTGGTTTCATCGCCCATAAGAGGCGGGGACCGCAGACAAAAACTCCTTAGCAGGGAGACCGTTTGGATGCTTTCACTTGATACCTGCATATAAAGGGGTTAAATAGAAAACATGACCTCACTCTGCAATACAACTAAGATATGTGCATTATGTGTATGTATGCATCACCTGTGATGCTGGATCTCCTCCCCTGGACCGCTCAATGGTTCCCATTCCAGGCTCCAAGTGCGGACACTTTGCTGATTAGAGGGGGTTGGACCTTGTGCTACATAAAAAGGAATGGTTTTAATATGTGTGTTATGTCTTGATGAAGGTCTGGATTCTGTATGCCGAAACATGTTATTGTACACCTTTTTCCTGTGATTTTGGTGGATTTTATACAATGAGCCAATAAAGAACTATTTTTTACTCCACAAGAAGCTGGATTCTCTCTTTCTATTGGGATATTCTATTAGGCCCAGTTCTGGATTAAAGTCAGAGGTGAGAGCTGCAGTCATTTTTATTATTGTTTTTACATAGTTAATACGGTTGAAAAAAGACATACGTCCATCAAGTTCAACCAAGGGATATGTGGGGATGCGAATCCCAAAAGGAATTGAGACACGTTTTCATAAGCATTAATGTTTTTTTACGTTTAAGAATTCGTCAAAACCCTTTATGTCTGGGTAAAACTAGCCTAAGTTACAAGGTATGATGAGGTAACATGGTATTTGTTAGGAAGGTGCCCTATAGGGTATTGTGGCTGGTTTATTGACATTTAGGGAAACCAAGCAACATGATTTAGTTGTCACGGTCACTTTTTTATTAGAAGGAGAGGTAAAGTCACTTGCCGATAGGTGGCGTGCTGACTAGACTTTTATATGCTATTTAGGCAGAGTTTATTGCTGGTCTATTCGGTGGTTAAAGAGAGTCTTTCACATAAAATCATCATTTTACACCACTAACATCATCCCTTACCTTCCCCCTATTACAATCTTACCTTTCATATTGCATTTAATTCGTGGTATATGAGGTTAATTTACTGGTGTGTGTGTGTATATATATATATATATATATATATATATATATTGTGGGGATTTGCTCCTTGATCGGCTTTACAGCCACACTAAATAATCAATAGTGTCAGCACTAGCTGCCGCTGACACTTAAATTTACCGACTCTTACCTCACCAAGGCCAGGAACCTCGGTGACACATATCTTCCGTCAATGACGGCCCCTTGCGCTTTCCTACCATATATATATATATATATATATATATATATATATATACAGGGAGTGCAGAATTATTAGGCAGGTTGTATTTTTGAGGATTAATTTTATTATTGAACAACAACCATGTTCTCAATGAACCCAAAAAACTCATTAATATCAAAGCTGAATATTTTTGGAAGTAGTTTTTAGTTTGTTTTTAGTTTTAGCTATTTTAGGGGGATATCTGTGTGTGCAGGTGACTATTACTGTACATAATTATTAGGCAACTTAACAAAAAACAAATATATACCCATTTCAATTATTTATTTTTACCAGTGAAACCAATATAACATCTCAACATTAACAAATATACATTTCTGACATTCAAAAACAAAAACAAATCCGTGACCAATATAGCCACCTTTCTTTGCAAGGACACTCAAAAGCCTGCCATCCATGGATTCTGTCAGTGTTTTGATCTGTTCACCATCAACATTGCGTGCAGCAGCAACCACAGCCTCCCAGACACTGTTCAGAGAGGTGTACTGTTTTCCCTCCTTGTAAATCTCACATTTGATGATGGACCACAGGTTCTCAATGGGGTTCAGATCAGGTGAACAAGGAGGCCATGTCATTAGATTTTCTTCTTTTATACCCTTTCTTGCCAGCCACGTTGTGGAGTACTTGGACGCGTGTGATGGAGCATTGTCCTGCATGAAAATCATGTTTTTCTTACCTTGCAGACTTCTTCCTGTACCACTGCTTGAAGAAGGTGTCTTCCAGAAACTGGCAGTAGGACTGGGAGTTGAGCTTGACTCCATCCTAAACCCAAAAAGGCCCCACAAGCTCATCTTTGATGATACCAGCCCAAACCAGTACTCCACCTCCACCTTGCTGGCGTCTGAGTCGGACTGGAGCTCTCTGCCCTTTACCAATCCAGCCATCTGGCCCATCAAGACTCACTCTCATTTCATCAGTCCATAAAACCTTAGAAAAATCAGTCTTGAGATATTTCTTGACCCAGTCTTGACGTTTCAGCTTGTGTGTCTTGTTCAGTGGTGGTCGTCTTTCAGCCTTTCTTACCTTGGCCATGTCTCTGAGTATTGCACACCTTGTGCTTTTGGGCACTCCAGTGATGTTGCAGCTCTGAAATATGGCCAAACTGGTGGCAAGTGGCATCTTGGCAGCTGCACGCTTGACTTTTCTCAGTTCATGGGCAGTTATTTTGCGCCTTGGTTTTTCCACACGCTTCTTGCGACCCTGTTGACTATTTTGAATGAAACGCTTGATTGTTCGATGATCACGCTTCAGAAGCTTTGCAATTTTAAGAGTGCTGCATCCCTCTGCAAGATATCTCACTATTTTAGACTTTTCTGAGCCTGTCAAGTCCTTCTTTTGACCCATTTTGCCAAAGGAAAGGAAGTTGCCTAATAATTATGCACACCTTATATAGGGTGTTGATGTCATTAGACCACACCCCTTCTCATTACAGAGATGCACATCACCTAATATGCTTAATTGGTAGTAGGCTTTCGAGCCTATACAGCTTGGAGTAAGACAACATGCATAAAGAGGATGATGTGGTCAAAATACTAATTTGCCTAATAATTCTGTACGTAGTGTATATATACATACATACATACATACATATATACATACAGTACAGACCAAAAGTTTTGACACACCTTCTCATTCAAAGAGTTTTCTTTATTTTCATGACTATGAAAATTGTAGATTCACACTGAAGGCATCAAAAACTATGAATTAACACATGTGGAATTATATACATAACAAAAAAGTGTGAAACAACTGAAAATATGTCATATTCTAGGTTCTTCAAAGTAGCCACCTTTTGCTTTGATTACTGCTTTGCACACTCTTGGCATTCTCTTGATGAGCTTCAAGAGGTAGTCACCTGAAATGGTCTTCCAACAGTCTTGAAGGAGTTCCCAGAGATGCTTAGCACTTGTTGGTCCTTTTGCCTTCACTCTGCGGTCCAGCTCACCCCAAACCATCTTGATTGGGTTCAGGCCTTACACAGCCTGGAGGTGTGTTTGGGTTCATTGTCCTGTTGAAAAATAAATGATGGTCCAACTAAACGCAAACCGGATGGAATAGCATGCCGCTGCAAGATGCTGTGGTAGCCATGCTGGTTCAGTATGCCTTCAATTTTGAATAAATCCCCAACAGTGTCACCAGCAAAGCACTCCCACACCATCACACCTCCTCTTCCTTGCTTCACGGCGGGAACCAGGCATGTAGAGTCCATCCGTTCACCTTTTCTGCGTCGCACAAAGACACGGTGTTTGGAGCCAAAGATCTCAAATTTTGACTCATCAGACCAAAGCACAGATTTCCACTGGTCTAATGTCCATTCCTTGTGTTCTTTAGCCCAAACAAGTCTCTTCTGCTTGTTGCCTGTCCTTAGCAGTGGTTTCCTAGCAGATATTCTACCATGAAGGCCTGATTCACACAGTCTCCTCTTAATAGTTGCTCTAGAGATGTGTCTGCTGCTAGAACTCTGTGTTGTATTGACCTGGTCTCTAATCTGAGCTGCTGTTAACTTGCGATTTCTGAGGCTGGTGACTCGGATGAACTTATCCTCCGCAGCAGAGGGGACTCTTGGTCTTCCTTTCCTGGGGCGGTCCGCATGTGAGCCAGTTTCTTTGTAGCGCTTGATGGTGTTTGTGACTGCACTTGGGGACACTTTTAAAGTTTTCCCAATTTTTCGGACTGACTGACCTTCATTTCTTAGAGTAATGATGGCCACTCGTTTTTCTTTACTTAGCTGCTTTTTTCTTGCCATAATACAAATTCTAACAGTCTATTCAGTAGGACTATCAGCTGTGTATCCACCTGACTTCTCCACAACGCAACTGATGGTCCCAACCCCATTTATAAGGCAAGAAATCCCACTTGTTAAACCTGACAGGGCACACCTGTGAAGTGAAAACCATTTCAAGTGACTACCTCTTAAAGCTCAACAAGAGAATGCCAAGAGTGTGCAAAGCAGTAATCAAAGCAAAAGGTGGCTACTTTGAAGAACCTAGAATATGACATATTTTCAGTTGTTTCACACTTTTTTGTTATGTATATAATTCCACATGTGTTAATTCATAGTTTTGATGCCTTCAGTGTGAATCTACAATTTTCATAGTCATGAAAAAGAAGGCGTGTCCAAACTTTTGGTCTGTACTGTGGAGATGGCAAATGTAAATATTTTATTTGTAATAGAACGTAGATGACAGATCAAACGTTTAATCCGAGTAAATATATCATTTTAAAGAAAAAAATACGTTGATTCAAATTTTCACAGTGTCAACAAATCTCCAAAAAGTTGGGACAAGAGTTGGAAGACCAATTAACACTAATTAGGTCAATTGGCAACATGATTGGGTATAAAAAAAAGCTTCTCAGAGTGGCAGTGTCTCTCAGAAGCCAAGATGGGTAGAGGATCACCAATTCCCACAATGTTGCGCAGAAAGATAGTGGAGCAATATCAGAAAGGTGTTACCCAGCGAAAAATTGCAAAGACTTTGCATCTATCACCATCAACTGTGCATAGCATCATCCAAAGATTCAGAGAATCTGGAACAATCTCTGTGCGTAAGGGTCAAGGCTGTAAAACCATACTGGATGCCCGTGATCTCCGGGCCCTTAAACGACACTGCACCACAAACAGGAATGCTACTGTAAAGGAAATCACAGAATGGGCTCAGGAATACTTCCAGAAACCACTGTCAGTGAACACAATCCACCGTGCCGTCCGCCGTTGCCAGCTGAAACTCTACAGTGCAAAGAAGAAGCCATTTCTAAGCAAGATCCACAAGCTCAGGCGTTTTCACTGGGCCAGGGATCATTTAAAATGGAGTGTGGCAAAATGGAAGACTGTTCTGTGGTCAGAACAGTCTTCCAGAACAGGGCCTTTCACCGGAATACTGAATGATGTTTGCAGTTTATGTATATATAAGCAAAAAGTCCTATATATGGTCAGACGAGTCACGATTCGAAGTTCTTTTAGGAAATCTGGGACGCCATGTCATCCGGACCAAAGAGGACAAGGACAACCCAAGTTGTTATCAACGCCCATCAATGCAGAAAAATATATTCAGGTTCTAGAACAACATATGCTCCCATCCAGACGTCATCTCTTTCAGGGAAGACCCTGCATTTTTCAACAAGATAATGCCAGACCACATTCTGCATCAATCACAACATCATGGCTGCGTAGGAGAAGGATCCGGGTGCTGAAATGGCCAGTCTGCAGTCCAGATCTTTCACCTATAGAGAACATTTGGAGCATCATAAAGAGGAAGGTGCAACAAAGAAGGCCCAAGACGATTGCACAGTTAGAGGCCTGTATTAGACAAGAATGGGAGAGAATTCCTATTTCTAAACTTGAGAAACTGGTCTCCTCGGTCCCCAGACGTCTGTGTTGTAAGAAGAAGGGGAGATGCCACACAGTGGTGAAAATGGCCTTGTCCCAACTTTTTGGGGATTTGTTGACACCATGAAATTCTGATTCATCATATTTTTCCCTTAAAATGGTACATTTTCTCAGTTTAAACTTTTGTTCCGTGATTTATGTTCTATTCTGAATAAAATATTAGAAGTTGGCACCTCCACATCATTGCATTCAGTTTTTATTCACGATTTGTATAGCGTCCCAACTTTTTTGGAATCCGGTTTGTATATGTATATATATATATATATATATATATATATATATATTCATATTCTATAATCCCATGTAAATTAAGTGGGGGATGTATGTAATGGACAGGGCCTTTCACCGGAATACTGAATGATGTTTGCAGTTTATGTATATATAAGCAAAAAGTCCTATATATATTTATGTGTGTGTGAAACTTATGAAATCATCCGGTGACATCATACATCTGTACCATGCTGTGTGTATAACTATATATATATATATATATATATATATATATATATATATATATACACTCACAGCGAGGTATTAAGTAATTTTTAAAGGGATGAAATACGGATGTAGTAGAGTTAACACACATACTTTAGGAGACTTGTTATGTAAACTAAATGCAATTAAATGCGTTAAGCAAATTTGTATCAATATCGCTAATATTCGTATGTACAAATATTTGGAAAGACTTGATCTACATATAACAATTGTTCTGCCATGCATGCAATATGTAAAAAAAATAGTGCTGTAATATAATATTACTTACAGTTATCACAATTTCTTCCTCAGCTTTCTCAAAGTAGTTGTGCACCATTTCTTCTTATCAGGCAGTCTTTCTACAGTATCGAATGACGTAAATAAATTCATGCGCTCGCTTACTCACTCAATTAATACATTCCCTATTTTCATGTAAAAATCGGGAAGTCGAATATAACGAATATGCGAATTCACGAATATATCACGAATATTCTACACTATATATATTTATTTTCTCTTGTAATTACACATTTGTTTTGTGCCATACACTTTTTAGAATTAAAAAAAAATATAAAATATATAAAACCTCAATTTCTGAAAAAGTTTGTGACGGGATTTGAACTCGTGGCTTCTGTATCATAGCCCAGAACTTAAACCGCTACACCAGGCATGTCCAAACTGGGGCCCTTCAGCTGTTGCAACACTACAACTCCCAGCATGCCTGGATAGCTTACAGCTATTAGGGCATGCTGGGAGTTGTAGTTTTGCAACAGCTGGAGGGTCACAGTTTGGACATGCCTGCACTACACTATATAGCTGCATAGCCAGTCCAAAAAAAAAAATGAGACTTCTACTGTATAGTAGTGTTGGGCGCAAATATTCAAATAGTTAATATTAATCGCGAATATCGGCACTTTGAGAATTCGTTAATATTTAGAATATAGTGATATATATTAGTAATATTCTAGATATTTTGTTTTTTTTAATCAGTAACCTCCCTCCTTGCTTGTGGGCCAATGAGAAGGCTGCAATGTCTTTGTCTGAGCTTAGCGACATCCCTAGCAACCAATAGGAAAGTTGCCTACTCCTTACTATATAAGAAACTCCCCAGCAGCCCTGGTATGCAGTATTTTGCAGATCTGAGAGAGACAGCAGTGTTATTGTTGTGCTCCCTGTTTTCCTGTGTCATTACATTATATAGATAGTTACTTAGTTAGTTAGTTAGCTTATATATATAATACAGATAGTTAGTGGGAGATAGTCAGTGTAGGTTAGATAGTGATATAGTGTAGCTGATAAGTTCTGCTGTGCATACATACATGCTATATACATAGTGCTGTATGTATGTATGTTACATACATCCATCCATAGTGCTGTGATGTCACAAGTTAACAGTACTTAGTGCACAAATCACTAGTAAGTAGTCAGACCTGTTAAAATGTGAAGTTTTGAGTATTGCGCCAAAATATTTGCATGATTAGTGCCAATTTTGCAATCGCAAAAATATATTGGAGCACTTTGTCTTCATATTAAGCTATTGTAATGTTCTGTCGTGACAACCATTTTCTCCAGTCTCAGGAAACTTCTAGCAGCTTGAAAAATGTAGCTATAGTGACCCACACTTGTATTTTGCCCGCATTACGCTAATATTACATTGCTAATTTTTTGCGATCAATAAAATAATCTTGAATTTGCGAATATATGATGAATATTCTACCAAATATTCGCAAAATATAGCAAATTCGAATATCGCTCCTGCTGCTCATCACTATTGTATAGGTCCTACTAAAAGTACAGTACAGTAGAAGTCAATTTTTTTTTAAATATATATATATATATATATATATATAAAAATAAGAAATTCCGCAGCACATCCAGGTTGTAAGAAAGTAAAAAAAGACTTTATTCACCAAGCATGCGACGTTTCAATCCTCTCAATGGGATTTTCCTCAGTCACTGCCTGAGGAAAATCCCGTTGAGAGGATTGAAACGTCGCATGCTTGGTGAATAAAGTCTTTTTTTACTTTCTTACAACCTGGATGTGCTGCGGAATTTCTTATTTTTATACGTTTGGAGGTGGATCGCCTACCCAGCCGCTGGCACTCCGCATATACTTTACAGATAGTGGTGCTGCCCACACTTTCTCTCTATATATATATATATATATATCATTTTTTTTTCTTTTTTATTAAAGTAACTGGATATGCAGCTATTTTATCACGCAGGTGCAATGCATTTTGCACACGCGTGATACACTGAATGTGGAACCCAGATCCTAACTTCTTCACTGAAGTTTGGGTTTAGGTTCGGTGTTATGTAGATGTTATTATTTTCCCTAATAACAGGATAACAGATAACACCATGGGGGGAAAACGCAATACCGCTTGCAGGTAAGGGGGAATCCTTTAAGGCAGCTATAAAAACCGCTAATAGTTTACATCAACTGAATTATTTCTATATAGCATAGGAGGGCCTTCAGAAGGAAATGGGAAGGGGAGGGGATATAATACATTCCCTACAGAGAGATACTGAAATAAAATGATAAAGATAATTAATAAGCCAGCTACTACACATATAGGACCAAAAATGATGATTGTCCTTCAGTGACCACTACTATATCGCAGGAGGTTGTGCACATCTGACGCAGACCTCAAATATGTCAAATAAAACATGCAAAAGAGATTGTGTCATTTAGTCCTTTTAGATGGACAGTGCTCAGATTAAAAATCTACTGAGCCTCTTTACACAGCAGGGCAATGTCAATGTCCCCACCACATGGGGACCTTTTGACATTATCAATGCCCTGAAATTTGTTCACTCTCCCATTGCCATTATGGCGATAGCAGACATGGTGTGCAATTGGGGTATCCTTTTCATTCCTCATGTCTGATAGATGTTCTCCAATCCTTCTTCTAAACTCTCTTTTAGTTTTGCTGACATATTGTATGCCATATTGGCATGTCAGCAGGTAGATGACCCCAACTGTTTTCCAGTTAATAAACAATCTGATGCGATATTCCTTAATTGTAGTAGAACGTCTGAAGGAGTTACCCTTCATGATTTGATTACAGGCCACACGCGAACCACAAGGATAAGTGCCTACAGTGGTACTTCAAAGCCAAGTCTCCTGCGTGGCACTATAAAGACTGTGTACCAGTCGGCAGCGCAAGTTCCAACTATGCCGATAGGTGACTTTAGGGTATTCAGGTATCCGATCCCCTATATTCGGATGAGAGTGAAGGATACACCAGTGATTCTGCAGTATCTCACGTACTTTCAAATGTGCCCATTATATCCTCAGATCATTGTCCTTCTACTCACGGACTTTGGGGCACAGTAGTTCCATACGATTTTCTTTTCTCCCCTTGATGTGGGTGCAATTTTGCATCTGACGTTGGGACAATTGTTGTGCCCCGACGCTGGACTGTATAATAGCGGGACGAGACAGAGCCACTTAAAGGGTATATCGCACCGCACTGCAACCACTACTAGATAGAGAGATACTTTCCCTTTAATATGAATTTCTATTAGTTAATTTATCATATCAGAGTCCTAATATCTATGTTTTGATATCCCTACCACTGATGCTCCTCTTCTGTAATTGATTGTGGTCTAGCTTAGCGATTACATGGAATCCTGAAAGTTTGTTGTTTCCATGGAGACTGCTATGTATTATTGTTTCCTGCGAGCCAACTAGATGGGGGGATCACATGATCCGGCGTCAGAGCGTCTTTCGTCACCACATTTTCTGTTTAATCAGGACGTGCAGATCGTGACGAGAAGGTGGGGGGGGGGGGTGTGGCTGCACAGTGGCGTCTGTATCCCACACCTGCACAGTAGCCTGGAGGGCAAGACAACTTTTACCATATACTATATATAATGGTGACCTGAGGAAATAAATATTGCATGATTATGTCTACACAGCTGCGACTGTGTTGATCTGTACAATGTTAATTATGTTTTTAACTCACAATTAGGGATGAGCGAACTCGAACTGTATAGTTCGGGTTCGTACCGAATTTTGGGGTGTCCGTGACACGGACCCGAACCCGGACATTTTCGTAAAAGTCCGGGTTCGGGTTCGGTGTTCGTCGCTTTCTTCGCGCTTTTGTGACGCTTTCTTGGCGCTTTTTGAAAGGCTGCAAAGCAGCCAATCAACAAGCGTCATACTACTTGCCCCAAGAGGCCATCACAGCCATGCCTACTATTGGCATGGCTGTGATTGGCCAGAGCACCATGTGACCCAGCCTCTATTTAAGCTGGAGTCACATAGCGCCGCCCGTCACTCTGCTCTGATTAGCGTAGGGAGAGGTTGCGGCTGCGACAGTAGGGCGAGATTAGGCAGATTAACTCCTCCAAAGGACTTGATTAACTGATCGATCTGCAGCTGTGGATCATTGAGCTGCTGATCCTCAATTGCTCACTGTTTTTAGGCTGCACAGACCGTTTGTCAGTCTCATTTTTCTGGGGTGATCGGCGGCCATTTTGTGTCTTGTGGTGCGCCAGCACAAGCTGCGACCAAGTGCATTTAACCCTCAATGGTGTGGTTGTTTTTTGGCTAAAGCCTACATCAGGGTGAAGCTGTCACACCAAGTGCATTTAACCAGCAATAGTCTGTTCATTTTTTGGCCATATCCCAGTCTAATTCTGTCACTAAATCCATACCGGTCACCCAGCGCCTAAATACTAGGCCTCAAATTTATATCCAGCTAAATCTGTCCCTAGTGCTGTAGCTGGGCGAGTTATTTAGTGTCCGTTCAAGCACATTTCTTGTTCTGGGTTGAAATACAATTCCCAATTTAGCAATTTCATAATTTAGTGGTTCCTGCTATATCAGAGCTCTTTGAAATCTATCCCAAAAAGGGTATATAATATTGAAGGTGCACATAGGGTCATTCAGAGTAACTTCACACACACCCGCTACTGTGTATTTCCAAGTCTAATTCTGTCACTAAATCCATACCGGTGACCCAGCGCCTAAATACTAGGCCTCAAATTTAATTCCCTCTAAATCTCTCGTTACCCACCGCTGTACTGTTGTTGCTGGGCAAGATATTTAGTGTCCGTCAAAGCACATTTTTTGTTCTGGGTTGAAGTACAATTCCCAATTTAGCAATTTCATAATTTAGTGGTTTCTGCTATATCAGAGCTATTTGAAATCTATCCCAAAAAGGGTATATAATATTGAAGGTGCACATAGGGTCATTCAGAATAACTTCACACACACCCGCTACTGTGTATTTCCAAGTCTAATTCTGTCACTAAACCCATACCTGTCACCCAGCGCCTAAATACTAGGCCTCAAATTTAAATCCCTCTAAATCTCTCGTTACCGTTGTCCTGTTGTAGCTGGGAAAGTTATTTAGTGCCCGTCAAAGCACATTTTTTGTTCTGGGTTGAAGTACAATTCCCAATTTAGCAATTTCATAATTTAGTGGTTCCTGCTATATCAGAGCTATTTGAAATCTATCCCAAAAAGGGTATATAATATTGAAGGTGCACATAGGGTCATTCAGAATAACTTCACACACACCCGCTACTGTGTATTTCCAAGTCTAATTCTGTCACTAAATCCATACCGGTGACCCAGCGCCTAAATACTAGGCCTCAAATTTAATTCCCTCTAAATCTCTCGTTACCCACCGGTGTACTGTTGTTGCTGGGCAAGATATTTAGTGTCCGTCAAAGCACATTTTTTGTTCTGGGTTGAAGTACAATTCCCAATTTAGCAATTTCATAATTTAGTGGTTTCTGCTATATCAGAGCTATTTGAAATCTATCCCAAAAAGGGTATATAATATTGAAGGTGCACATAGGGTCATTCAGAATAACTTCACACACACCCGCTACTGTGTATTTCCAAGTCTAATTCTGTCACTAAACCCATACCTGTCACCCAGCGCCTAAATACTAGGCCTCAAATTTAAATCCCTCTAAATCTCTCGTTACCGTTGTCCTGTTGTAGCTGGGAAAGTTATTTAGTGCCCGTCAAAGCACATTTTTTGTTCTGGGTTGAAGTACAATTCCCAATTTAGCAATTTCATAATTTAGTGGTTCCTGCTATATCAGAGCTATTTGAAATCTATCCCAAAAAGGGTATATAATATTGAAGGTGCACATAGGGTCATTCAGAATAACTTCACACACACCCGCTACTGTGTATTTCCAAGTCTAATTCTGTCACTAAATCCATACCGGTGACCCAGCGCCTAAATACTAGGCCTCAAATTTAATTCCCTCTAAATCTCTCGTTACCCACCGCTGTACTGTTGTTGCTGGGCAAGATATTTAGTGTCCGTCAAAGCACATTTTTTGTTCTGGGTTGAAGTACAATTCCCAATTTAGCAATTTCATAATTTAGTGGTTTCTGCTATATCAGAGCTATTTGAAATCTATCCCTAAAAGGGTATATAATATTGAAGGTGCACATAGGGTCATTCAGAATAACTTCACACACACCCGCTACTGTGTATTTCCAAGTCTAATTCTGTCACTAAACCCATACCTGTCACCCAGCGCCTAAATACTAGGCCTCAAATTTATATCCAGCTAAATCTGTCCCTAGTGCTGTAGCTGGGCGAGTTATTTAGTGTCCGTTCAAGCACATTTCTTGTTCTGGGTTGAAATACAATTCCCAATTTAGCAATTTCATAATTTAGTGGTTCCTGCTATATCAGAGCTCTTTGAAATCTATCCCAAAAAGGGTATATAATATTGAAGGTGCACATAGGGTCATTCAGAGTAACTTCACACACACCCGCTACTGTGTATTTCCAAGTCTAATTCTGTCACTAAATCCATACCGGTGACCCAGCGCCTAAATACTAGGCCTCAAATTTAATTCCCTCTAAATCTCTCGTTACCCACCGCTGTACTGTTGTTGCTGGGCAAGATATTTAGTGTCCGTCAAAGCACATTTTTTGTTCTGGGTTGAAGTACAATTCCCAATTTAGCAATTTCATAATTTAGTGGTTTCTGCTATATCAGAGCTATTTGAAATCTATCCCAAAAAGGGTATATAATATTGAAGGTGCACATAGGGTCATTCAGAATAACTTCACACACACCCGCTACTGTGTATTTCCAAGTCTAATTCTGTCACTAAACCCATACCTGTCACCCAGCGCCTAAATACTAGGCCTCAAATTTAAATCCCTCTAAATCTCTCGTTACCGTTGTCCTGTTGTAGCTGGGAAAGTTATTTAGTGCCCGTCAAAGCACATTTTTTGTTCTGGGTTGAAGTACAATTCCCAATTTAGCAATTTCATAATTTAGTGGTTCCTGCTATATCAGAGCTATTTGAAATCTATCCCAAAAAGGGTATATAATATTGAAGGTGCACATTGGGTCATTCAGAATAACTTCACACACACCCGCTACTGTGTATTTCCAAGTCTAATTCTGTCACTAAATCCATACCGGTGACCCAGCGCCTAAATACTAGGCCTCAAATTTAATTCCCTCTAAATCTCTCGTTACCCACCGGTGTACTGTTGTTGCTGGGCAAGATATTTAGTGTCCGTCAAAGCACATTTTTTGTTCTGGGTTGAAGTACAATTCCCAATTTAGCAATTTCATAATTTAGTGGTTTCTGCTATATCAGAGCTATTTGAAATCTATCCCTAAAAGGGTATATAATATTGAAGGTGCACATAGGGTCATTCAGAATAACTTCACACACACCCGCTACTGTGTATTTCCAAGTCTAATTCTGTCACTAAACCCATACCTGTCACCCAGCGCCTAAATACTAGGCCTCAAATTTAAATCCCTCTAAATCTCTCGTTACCGTTGTCCTGTTGTAGCTGGGAAAGTTATTTAGTGCCCGTCAAAGCACATTTTTTGTTCTGGGTTGAAGTACAATTCCCAATTTAGCAATTTCATAATTTAGTGGTTCCTGCTATATCAGAGCTATTTGAAATCTATCCCAAAAAGGGTATATAATATTGAAGGTGCACATTGGGTCATTCAGAATAACTTCACACACACGCTTCTGTGCATTTCCAAGTCTAATTCTGTCACTAAATCCATACCGGTGACCCAGCGCCTAAATACTAGGCCTCAAATTTAATTCCCTCTAAATCTCTCGTTACCCACCGCTGTACTGTTGTTGCTGGGCAAGATATTTAGTGTCCGTCAAAGCACATTTTTTGTTCTGGGTTGAAGTACAATTCCCAATTTAGCAATTTCATAATTTAGTGGTTTCTGCTATATCAGAGCTATTTGAAATCTATCCCTAAAAGGGTATATAATATTGAAGGTGCACATAGGGTCATTCAGAATAACTTCACACACACCCGCTACTGTGTATTTCCAAGTCTAATTCTGTCACTAAATCCATACCGGTGACCCAGCGCCTAAATACTAGGCCTCAAATTTAATTCCCTCTAAATCTCTCGTTACCCACCGTTGTACTGTTGTTGCTGGGCAAGATATTTAGTGTCCGTCAAAGCACATTTTTTGTTCTGGGTTGAAGTACAATTCCCAATTTAGCAATTTCATAATTTAGTGGTTTCTGCTATATCAGAGCTATTTGAAATCTATCCCTAAAAGGGTATATAATATTCAAGGTGCACATTGGGTCATTCAGAATAACTTCACACACACACGCTTCTGTGCATTTCCAAGTCTAATTCTGTCACTAAATCCATACCGGTCACCCAGCGCCTAAATACTAGGCCTCAAATTTATATCCCGCTGAATTTGAATACAATACATTGGGCCAAATAATATATTTGTTGTTGTGGTGAACCATAACAATGAGAAAAACATCTAGTAAGGGACGCGGACGTGGACATGGTCGTGGTGGTGTTAGTGGACCCTCTGGTGCTGGGAGAGGACGTGGCCGTTCTGCCACATCCACACGTCCTAGTGTACCAACTACCTCAGGTCCCAGTAGCCGCCAGAATTTACAGCGATATATGGTGGGGCCCAATGCCGTTCTAAGGATGGTAAGGCCTGAGCAGGTACAGGCATTAGTCAATTGGGTGGCCGACAGTGGATCCAGCACGTTCACATTATCTCCCACCCAGTCTTCTGCAGAAAGCGCACAGATGGCGCCTGAAAACCAACCCCATCAGTCTGTCACATCACCCCCATGCATACCAGGGAAACTGTCTCAGCCTCAAGTTATGCAGCAGTCTCTTATGCTGTTTGAAGACTCCGCTGGCAGGGTTTCCCAAGGGCATCCACCTAGCCCTTCCCCAGCGGTGAAAGACATAGAATGCACTGACGCACAACCACTTATGTTTCCTGATGATGAGGACATGGGAATACCACCTCAGCATGTCTCTGATGATGACGAAACACAGGTGCCAACTGCTGCGTCTTTCTGCAGTGTGCAGACTGAACAGGAGGTCAGGGATCAAGACTGGGTGGAAGACGATGCAGGGGACGATGAGGTCCTAGACCCCACATGGAATGAAGGTCGTGCCACTGACTTTCACAGTTCGGAGGAAGAGGCAGTGGTGAGACCGAGCCAACAGCGTAGCAAAAGAGGGAGCAGTGGGCAAAAGCAGAACACCCGCCGCCAAGAGACTCCGCCTGCTACTGACCGCCGCCATCTGGGACCGAGCACCCCAAAGGCAGCTTCAAGGAGTTCCCTGGCATGGCACTTCTTCAAACAATGTGCTGACGACAAGACCCGAGTGGTTTGCACGCTGTGCCATCAGAGCCTGAAGCGAGGCATTAACGTTCTGAACCTGAGCACAACCTGCATGACCAGGCACCTGCATGCAAAGCATGAACTGCAGTGGAGTAAACACCTTAAAACCAAGGAAGTCACTCAGGCTCCCCCTGCTACCTCTTCTGCTGCTGCCGCCTCGGCCTATTCTGCTGCTGCCGCCTCGGCCTCTTCCTCCGCCTCTGGAGGAACGTTGGCACCTGCCGCCCAGCAAACAGGGGATGTACCACCAACACCACCACCACCACCTCCGTCACCAAGCGTCTCAACCATGTCACACGCCAGCGTTCAGCTCTCCATCTCACAAACATTTGATAGAAAGCGTAAATTCCCACCTAGCCACCCTCGATCCCTGGCCCTGAATGCCAGCATTTCTAAACTACTGGCCTATGAAATGCTGTCATTTAGGCTGGTGGACACAGACAGCTTCAAACAGCTCATGTCGCTTGCTGTCCCACAGTATGTTGTTCCCAGCCGGCACTACTTCTCCAAGAGAGCCGTGCCTTCCCTGCACAACCAAGTATCCGATAAAATCAAGTGTGCACTGCGCAACGCCATCTGTGGCAAGGTCCACCTAACCACAGATACGTGGACCAGTAAGCACGGCCAGGGACGCTATATCTCCCTAACTGCACACTGGGTAAATGTAGTGGCAGCTGGGCCCCAGGCGGAGAGCTGTTTGGCGCACGTCCTTCCGCCGCCAAGGATCGCAGGGCAACATTCTTTGCCTCCTGTTGCCACCTCCTCCTTCTCGGCTTCCTCCTCCTCTTCTTCCACCTGCTCATCCAGTCAGCCACACACCTTCACCACCAACTTCAGCACAGCCCGGGGTAAACGTCAGCAGGCCATTCTGAAACTCATATGTTTGGGGGACAGGCCCCACACCGCACAGGAGTTGTGGCGGGGTATAGAACAACAGACCGACGAGTGGTTGCTGCCGGTGAGCCTCAAGCCCGGCCTGGTGGTGTGTGATAATGGGCGAAATCTCGTTGCAGCTCTGGGACTAGCCAATTTGACGCACATCCCTTGCTTGGCGCATGTGCTGAATTTGGTGGTGCAGAAGTTCATTCACAACTACCCCGACATGTCAGAGCTGCTGCATAAAGTGCGGGCCGTCTGTTCGCGCTTCCGGCGTTCACATCCTGCTGCTGCTCGCCTGTCTGCGCTACAGCGTAACTTCGGCCTTCCCGCTCACCGCCTCATATGCGACGTGCCCACCAGGTGGAACTCCACCTTGCACATGCTGGACAGACTGTGCGAGCAGCAGCAGGCCATAGTGGAGTTTCAGCTGCAGCACGCACGGGTCAGTCGCACTACAGAACAGCACCACTTCACCACCAATGACTGGGCCTCCATGCGAGACCTGTGTGCCCTGTTGCGCTGTTTCGAGTACTCCACCAACATGGCCAGTGGCGATGACACCGTTATCAGCGTTACAATACCACTTCTATGTCTCCTTGAGAAAACACTTAGGGCGATGATGGAACAGGAGGTGGCCCAGGAGGAGGAGGAGGAGGATGAGGAAGAGGGGTCATTTTTAGCACTTTCAGGCCAGTCTCTTCGAAGTGACTCAGAGGGAGGTTTTTTGCAACAGCAGAGGCCAGGTACAAATGTGGCCAGCCAGGGCCCACTACTGGAGGACGAGGAGGACGAGGATGAGGAGGAGGTGGAGGAGGATGAGGATGAAGCATGGTCACAGCGGGGTGGCACCCAACGCAGCTCGGGTCCATCACTGGTGCGTGGCTGGGGGGAAAGGCAGGACGATGACGATACGCCTCCCACAGAGGACAGCTTGTCCTTACCCCTGGGCAGCCTGGCACACATGAGCGACTACATGCTGCAGTGCCTGCGCAACGACAGCAGAGTTGCCCACATTTTAACCTGTGCGGACTACTGGGTTGCCACCCTGCTGGATCCACGCTACAAAGACAATGTGCCCACCTTACTTCCTGCACTGGAGCGTGATAGGAAGATGCGCGAGTACAAGCGCACGTTGGTAGACGCGCTACTGAGAGCATTCCCAAATGTCACAGGGGAACAAGTGGAAGCCCAAGGCCAAGGCAGAGGAGGAGCAAGAGGTCGCCAAGGCAGCTGTGTCACGGCCAGCTCCTCTGAGGGCAGGGTTAGCATGGCAGAGATGTGGAAAACTTTTGTCAACACGCCACAGCTAACTGCACCACCACCTGATACGCAACGTGTTAGCAGGAGGCAACATTTTACTAACATGGTGGAACAGTACGTGTGCACACCCCTCCACGTACTGACTGATGGTTCGGCCCCATTCAACTTCTGGGTCTCTAAATTGTCCACGTGGCCAGAGCTAGCCTTTTATGCCTTGGAGGTGCTGGCCTGCCCGGCAGCCAGCGTTTTGTCTGAACGTGTATTCAGCACGGCAGGGGGCGTCATTACAGACAAACGCAGCCGCCTGTCTACAGCCAATGTGGACAAGCTGACGTTCATAAAAATGAACCAGGCATGGATCCCACAGGACCTGTCCGTCCCTTGTCCAGATTAGACATTAACTACCTCCCCATAACCATATATTATTGGACTCCAGGGCACTTCCTCATTCAATCCTATTTTTATTTTCATTTTACCATTATATTGCGATGCTACCCAAAGTTGAATGAACCTCTCCTCTGCCTGTGTGCTAGGCCTAAATATATGCCAATGGACTGTTGCAGTGGTGGCTGACATGAAGCCTGATTCTCTGCTATGACATGCAGACTAATTCTCTGCTGACATGAAGCCAGATTGTCTGTTACGGGACCTCTCTCCTCTGCCTGGGTGCTGGGCCTAAATTTATGACAATGGACTGTTGCAGTGGTGGCTGACGTGAAGCCTGATTCTCTGCTATGACATGCAGACTGATTCTCTGCTGTCATGAAGCCAGATTGTCTGTTACGGGACCTTTCTCCTCTACCTGGGTTCTGGGCCTAAATTTATGAAAATTGACTCTTACAGTGGTGGGTGACGTGAAGCCTGATTCTCTGCTATGATATGAAGACTGATTCTCTGCTGACATGAAGCCAGATTGTCTGTTACGGGACCTTTCTCCTCTGCCTGGGTTCTGGGCCTAAATTTATGAAAATTGACTCTTACAGTGGTGGGTGACGTGAAGCCTGATTCTCTGCTATGATATGAAGACTGATTCTCTGCTGACATGAAGCCAGATTGTCTGTTACGGGACCTTTCTCCTCTGCCTGGGTTCTGGGCCTAAATTTATGAAAATTGACTCTTACAGTGGTGGGTGACGTGAAGCCTGATTCTCTGCTATGATATGAAGACTGATTCTCTGCTGACATGAAGCCAGATTGTCTGTTACGGGACCTTTCTCCTCTGCCTGGGTTCTGGGCCTAAATTTATGAAAATTGACTCTTACAGTGGTGGGTGACGTGAAGCCTGATTCTCTGCTATGATATGAAGACTGATTCTCTGCTGACATGAAGCCAGATTGTCTGTTACGGGACCTTTCTCCTCTGCCTGGGTTCTGGGCCTAAATTTATGAAAATTGACTCTTACAGTGGTGGGTGACGTGAAGCCTGATTCTCTGCTATGATATGAAGACTGATTCTCTGCTGACATGAAGCCAGATTGTCTGTTACGGGACCTTTCTCCTCTGCCTGGGTTCTGGGCCTAAATTTATGAAAATTGACTCTTACAGTGGTGGGTGACGTGAAGCCTGATTCTCTGCTATGATATGAAGACTGATTCTCTGCTGACATGAAGCCAGATTGTCTGTTACGGGACCTCTCTCCTCTGCCTGGGTGCTGGGCCTAAATATATGCCAATGGACTGTTGCAGTGGTGGCTGACGTGAAGCCTCATTCTCTGCTATGACATGCAGACTAATTCTCTGCTGACATGAAGACAGATTCTCTGTTACGGGACCTCCCTCCTCTGCCTGGGTGCTGGGCCTAAATATATGCCAATGGACTGTTGCAGTGGTGGCTGACGTGAAGCCTCATTCTCTGCTATGACATGCAGACTAATTCTCTGCTGACATGAAGACAGATTCTCTGTTACGGGACCTCTCTCCTCTGCCTGGGTGCCGGGGCCTAAATATCTGAGAATGGACTGTTCCAGTGGTGGGTGACGGGAAGCCAGATTCTCTGCTATGGAACCTCTCTCCAATTGATTTTGGTTAATTTTTATTTATTTAATTTTTATTTTAATTCATTTCCCTATCCACATTTGTTTGCAGGGGATTTACCTACATGTTGCTGCCTTTTGCAGCCCTCTAGCTCTTTCCTGGGCTGTTTTACAGCCTTTTTAGTGCCGAAAAGTTCGGGTCCCCATTGACTTCAATGGGGTTCGGGTTCGGGACGAAGTTCGGATCGGGTTCGGATCCCGAACCCGAACATTTCCGGGATGTTCGGCCGAACTTCTCGAACCCGAACATCCAGGTGTTCGCTCAACTCTACTCACAATGCACTGGTCACTTTATATATCAATTTTATACTTGATGTACGATGCAACAACTTTGAATCATGATTTTGATCATGTATTAGGGTACTTTCACACTAGAGTTGTTTTAATCCGGCAACGGAACTGCCAGCTGGATCCAGCAAGCCGTATACAAACGGAAAGCTTTTTTTTCCGGATCCGTTCTGATCTGGAATAACGTATCCGGTATTAAAAAAAATTCTAAGATCAAAAGAGAAACCCGGTCCTCCTATATCCCTGTGCATGCGCAGACCAGAAAACCAGAACTGGTTATGCAGCAATTTCTGGAACACTTGGTACCGGATCCAGCATCAATACATCTCTATGGAAATTAATGCCGGATCAGGCAAGTGTGGTATTTTTCAGGATTTTGTCCGGAAAAAATGCCGTATTTTGTCAGATCAAATACCGTACGAGGGACAGAAAGGAAGACATCCTGATGCATACTGAACGGATTGCTTTCCATTCAGAATGCATTAGGACTTTTTTTTTCCGATATTGAGACCCTTTACCGGATTTTAAAACCGGAAAAGAATAACGCTAGTGTGAAAGTACCCTTATATGTAATATATCACATTTAAGTTGAT
Organism: Bufo gargarizans; assembly: GCF_014858855.1. NCBI lineage: Eukaryota > Metazoa > Chordata > Amphibia > Anura > Bufonidae > Bufo > Bufo gargarizans. The sequence continues at coordinate 262,505,720 of NC_058083.1, forward strand.
AAATCATGTTCTAGTTGATTTTTTTTTAATTTTTATAATTGATTTGTTATTTAACAATCATGCCACCAATTACTAGTAATGAGCGGTATAGGAAAAGGGGAGGTGCCCTCTCTGAAAAGGGGAGGGTGCCTGGTTCATAGGAAAATGTCAGAAATTAATGGAAACACCACCGAAATGGTTCTGGAACAGCATGGGGAGGATGTCTGGATGCATCTTGTACTCACAGAACGCTGCTGGGAACAATATTGTCCCAAAAGTGCGCCACTTTTACAGACTGACAATAATACGCACAAAACCGAACAAAAAAAAATTGATTTTACAGAAAAAATTGATAGGAAACATTCTTTCCTTTATATTTACTTGTATATAAAGTGCAAGTGCTGCCAAAAATTACAAGGAAGAGGCACTCTGATACAACCTGTATATCATATGGAGGAGGGCCTCATTCATATTGTGGTACAATTGTTCATGTAGTGGGACTCCTACACTCATAAAGCCTATGCACTAAGTGAAAGGGCTGCCAAAAATTGCAAAGAACCGGCACTACAATACACCCTTTGTTACACATAAAGAAAGGCATCATACACAGCCTTAAAAATTATGATTTATGGCCTGCTGGTGACCCTCAAAAACATTTGGAGCAAGGGCCTGCTGATCTGCCCATCAAAAACATTACGGGTGAGGGCCTGGTGCCTCTTTGGTGACTCTAGATAACCTGTGGCTGATCGCACTTCCCCTATTCAAATTACCTATAAGGTATAATTAGGTGAGGGCCTGCAGGTGATATGACCCTGCAAAAGATTTTAGATGCGGGCCTGTAGGTGAGCTGACCCTGTAAAAGATTTTAGGTGCGTGCTTGCTGGTGATTTGACCCTGTTAAAGATTGTAGGTGAAGGCCTGCTGGTGAGTTGACCCTTTAAAAAACTATATGCGAGGGCCTGCTGGTGAGATGACCCTATAAAAGATTTTAGGTGCGGGCCTGCAGGTGAGCTGACCCTGTAAAAGATTTTAGGTGCGGGCCTGCTGGTGAGCTGACCCTCTAAAACATTATATGCGAGGGCCTTCAGGTGAGCTGACCCTGTAAAATATTATATGCAAGGGCATGCAGGTGAGCTGACTCTCCTAAAAAAAATTAATGCGAGGGCCTTCAGTTGAGCTGACCCTCTAAACATTTTTATGCGAGGGCCTTTAGGTGAGCTGACCCTGTAAAAGATTTGAGGTGCGGGCCTGCTGGTGAGCTGGCCTGTAAAAGATTATTCGGTGAAGGCCTGCTGGTGAGCTGACCCTCTAAAAAAATGTATGCGAGGACCTGAAGGTGAGCTAACCCTGTAAAATATTGTAGCTGAGGCCTGCTGGTAAGCTGACCCTCTAAAAAATTATATGCGAGGGCCTGCAGCTGAGCTGACCCTCTAAATAAATATTTTTCTTGTACTCTGGCAGCAGGCACTGTTTCTCCGTGCCCAGGGCCTCGGCCTCTGGGTGCACCATAAGCATCCTGGCTACTTCCACGTCCCTTATTGATCACCTTTTTCATATTAAATGCGCACACTTTAAACAGGAGATATGGGGTGGATAATTGAACTGTCCACAGGGTACATGTCTAAGGAAAAAGTCACTGGATGTCAGTAATATTTTAGGGATGCACACACTTTAAACTGGAGATGTGGAACACATAATTTGACTGTCCGCAGGGGACACTGTCTATGGAAATAGTGCACTGGATGTCATTGATATTTTAGGGATGTGCACACTTTAAACAGGAGATGTGGCATGGATAATTTAACTGTCCGAAGAAGACACAGTCTAAGGATAAAGTGCACTGGATGTCACTGATATTTTAGGAATGCGCACACTTTAAACAGGAGGTGTTGCGTGGAAAAAATTTAACTGTCCGCAGGGGACACCGTCTACGGAAAAAGTGCACTGCACGTCATTGATATTTTAGGGGTGTGCACATTTTAAACAGGAGATGTGACATGAATAATTCAACTGTCCGCAGCGGACACCGTCTATGGAAAAAGTGCAGTGGATGTCACTGATATTTTAGAGATGCGCACACTTTACACAGGATATGTGGCGCAGATAATTTAACTGTACGCAGGGGACACTGTCTATGTAAAAATTGTACTGGATGTCACTGATATTTTAGGAATGCACACACTTTAAACAGGAGATGTGGCTCAGATAAGTTTACTGTCCGCAGGGGACACCATCTATGAAAAAAGTGTACTTGATGTCACTGATAATTTAGGGATGCGCAGAACTGTAAACAGGAGATGTAGCGCAGATAATTTAACAGTCCGCAGGGGACACCGTCTACTGAAAAAGTGTACTGGATGTCACTGATATTTTAGGGATGCGTAAACTTTAAACAGGAGATATGAGGTGGATAATTTAACTATCCGCAGGGTACACGTCTACGGAAAAAGTGCACTGGATGTTACTAATATTTTAGGGATGCGCACACTTTAAACAAATGTACTGCGGATAATTTAACTGTCCGCAGAGGACACTGTCTGCGGAAAAAGTACACTGGATGTTACTAACATTTTAGGGATGTGCACATTTTAAACAGGAGATATAGCGCCAATAATTTTACTACCCGCAGGGGACACCTTTACATAAAGAGTACTGGATGTCACTGATATTTTAAGGATGCACACACTTTAAAGGGAATCTGTCACCAGCATATTAGCAATTTTTTTTTAAAATGAATCCATGTGTAATAAAGCACCTTATTTCCATATGTCTTGTTCTTTTTATTCTGTGTCTTGTCATTTCTTCAAAAAAATGCTTTTTATGATATGCAAATGTGCCCGCCTAAATTTGAAAACTAAGAACTCCTCCAAGATCGCCTAAATCGCCTCCCAGAGGCGAGGCTAAGTGCTGCTCCCCCCCCCCCAGCGCCGCGCTCTGCGGCAAACACCCCCGATCCTCCTCTCGCCCGCATCCGAAATCCCAAGCAGGCGCAGTGCCGGCAAATGCCTGCGCCTGCGCAATGATAAGACGACTGAGGGCAACAGCGTCACTGGGCATGCGCCGATCCCAGTGACGTGTTCGCTGTTTCCCCAGCCAGCTGGAAGCTGTTGCCCTCAGTTGTCTTATCATCGCGCAAGCGCAGGCAATCGCCGGAACTTCGCCTGCGCAGGATTTTGGATGCGGGCGAGAGGAGGATCGGGGGTGTTTGCCGCAGAGCTGGGCTCCTTACAGCTTAATTTGCATATCATAAAAAGCTTTTTTTTGAAGAAATGACAAGACACAGAATAAAAAGAACAAGAGATATGGAAATAAGGTACTTTATTACCCATGGATTCATTAAAAAATGTTTTTGCTAATATGCTAGTGACAGATTCCCTTTAATCAGGAGATGTGTCGCACATAATTTTACTGTCCGCAGGGAACACCGTCTATGGAAAAAGTGCAGTGGATGTCACTGATATTTTAGGGATGCGCACACTTTAGACAGGAGATGTGGCATGGATAATTTTACTGTCCGCAGGGGACACCGTCTATGAAAAAAGTTTACTGGATGTCACTGATATTTTAGGTATGCGCACACTTTAAAGGATAACTGTCACACTTAGACCCTAATTTCAATTTTCATATATGTAGTTACTAATAACATGATATTCCAGAATCAGTTACCATTAGACCGACTTACCCCATATTTAATAAGATTCAGCCCTTAGCAACCAGTCTGCATAAAACTGCAATTTCACTATACAGCTAAGATGGCAGCCACTGCCCTCACCCTGAGGCTAATCCTGCCTGCCCTCACTAGCCAGTAACAATAGCCCCCCAAAAGTGTCAGTAACCAGAGCCCTCCCCTAAAGGGTTAATCTCCTGCAGCACAAAGGGGTCCTCTTACCACATGTTGCTGTCATTTATACACTGAGCAGATGGCAGATCTCCCTTCCCTGCTCTGCGCTGCTTCAACTCTGCGTTCATAACCAACCAAAAGGAGTGAGACAAGTCTAATGCAAAAAAAACTAGCAATACTAGAATAGTCCAAAAATCACATAATTTATTTGAAAATCACCAAAGGACACATGATCAGCACTGGTCACACAAAAACAATTGACACAGGTTACAATACATATTAAAAACCAAGGGGACCGATGGTGAACTGCCGGTACATATATATAAATAAAGTGCAACTCTGCATTCTCCAGCTCTGCTGAGTGAGGGAGCGTCTGCCAAGCGCAGGGACAGAGAGAAGTGCACACAGCCCAGGCACTGTTATCAGCTGCTGGGGAGGACCTGGCTTTAATTATTTACTTGCAGTCCCTGGCTGTCAGTAATGTGACCCTGCATGCTGCATGCTTCTGCGTGCTCCGTTTATCCACACATAGACGGACCATGCCTAGCAAACCTATTTTAAGCACAGGTAAAAGTAGGCAGTACAGGGAGCAAAACTGTGGAATTAAGGCGTAATTGAATACACAGTGAAAAGTTGAAATAGGGCCTCCAAGGTGATATTAATTACCACAATCAAATACTCCCAAAAAAATAAAAAAATACGACAGTTATACTTTACAGGAGATGTTGCGCAAATAATTTAACTGTCCGCAGGGGAAAGCGTCTATGGAAAAAGTGCAGTCGATGTCACTGATATTTTAGAGAGGCGCAAACTTTAAACAGGAGATGTGGCGCGGATAATTTTACTGTCGGCTGGGGACACCACTACAGAAATAATGTACTGGATGTCACTGATATTTTAAGGATGTGAACACTTTAAACAGGAGTTGTGGCATGGATAATTTAACTGTCCGCAGCGGACACCGTCTACAGAAAAAGTGTATTGGATGTCACTAAAATTTTATGGATGCGCACACTTTATACAGGAGGTGTTCCATGGATAATTTAACTGTCCGCAGTGGACACTGTCTACAGAAAAATTGCACTGGATGTGACTGATATTTTAGGGATCTTTACACTTTAAACAGGAGATGTGGCGCGGATAATTTAACTGTCCGCAGGGGACACCGCTACAGAAAGTACACTGGATGTCACTGATATTTTAAGGATGCGCACACTTTAAACAGGAGATGTAACATGGTTAATTTAACTGTCCACAGAGGACACCGTCTACTGAATAATTGCACTGGATGTCAATGACATTTTAGGGATGCGCACACTTTATACAGGAGATGTGGCGCAGATAATTTTACTGTCCGCAAGGGACACCGTCTATGAAAAAAGTTTACTGTACATCACTGATATTTTAGGGATGTGCACACTTTAAACAAGAGATGTGGTGTGAATAATTTAACTGTCCTCAGGGGACACCGTCTACGGAAAAAGTGCACTGCATGTTACTGATATTTTAGGGATGCGCACACTTTAAACAGGAGACTTGGCGCAGATAATTTAACTGTCCGCAGGGGACACCGTCTAGGGAAACAGTGCACTGCACGTCACTGATATTTTAGGGATGTGCACAAACAGGAGATGTGGCTCGGATAATTTAGCTGTCAACAGCGGACAATGTCTACGGTAAAAGTGCACTGGATGTCACTGATATTTTAGGTATGCACACACTTTAAACAGGAGATGTGGCGTGGATAATTTAACTGTCCGCAGAGGACACCATCTACAGAAAAAGTGCACTGGAAATCACTGATATTTTAGGGATATGCACACTGTGGCGTGAATAATTTTACTGTCGCAGGGGACAATGTATACGTAAAAAGTGTACCGCATGTCACTGATATTTTAAGGATGTGAACACTTTAAACAGGAGATGTGGCTCGGATAATTTAATTGTTCGCAGGGGACACCTTCTACGTAAAAAGTGTATTGGATGTCTCTGATATTTTAGGGATGCGCACACATTACATAGGAAATGTTGCGCCGATAATTTAACTGTCCGCAGGGGACACAATTTATGGAAAAAGTGCACTGGATGTCACTGATATTTTAGTGATGCACACACTTTAAACAGGAGATGTGGCGCGGATAATTTAACTGTCCACAGAGAACGCCGTCTACGGAAAAAAGGCAGTGGACTTCACAGATATTTTAGAGACGTGCTCAATTTAAACAGGAGATATGGCGCGGATAATATCTATGCGCAGCGGACTCCGTTTACTGAAAATGTGCACTGGATGTCACTTATATTTTAGGGATGCGCACAATTTACAGAGGAGATGTGGTGTGAATAATTTGACTGTCCACGGCGGCCTATTACACGGTAATAGGACACATGACATACCGGTACGTCATGTAGTGTTCTGAACAAGGTGCCTGCTCAAATCATTGAGCAGGCACCTCGGCTAAATGCCCCCCCCCCATGTCGGCAATCGCTGCAAACCGCAGGTCAATTCAGACCTGTGGTATGCAGCTTTTTACGGTGCGGGCTACGGCGGCAGCAGTGCCATTGGGTCCCCATGGGGCTGTGGGGGGGACCTGATGACATGGAAGGCAGCGCGATGCCTTCCTAAGGCATCTGTGCTGCCTTCCGGTGAAGAGCCTGTGAGATCCAGCCCCCTGCACACGGTATTACTCATACACCCAATGCATTCCAATACAGAAGTATTAGAATGCATTGTAAAGGAATATACCCCCAAAAGTTCAAAGTGGGACAAAAAATAAAGTGAAAAAAAGTTGAAAACAAAAAGTTTACCCCCCCACAAATTAAAAGTTTCAAGTAAAAATAAGCAAAAACGTCATTTTCCCCAAATAAAGTTAAAAAAAATGGTAAAAAATAGGGCGAAAATAAAAAGTATTCATATTATGTATTGCCGCATCCATATCGACCGGCACTATAAACATATCAGAAGACCTAACCCCTCAGATGAACACCGTAAAAATTAAAAAATTAAAACTGCAAAATAAATCCATTTTTTGGTCACCTTACTTTACAAAAAGTACAACAGCAAGCAATCAAAATAGTGTTTGCCCACCAAAATAGTACCAATCTAACAGTCACCTCATCCCGCAAAAAAATGAGCCCCGACCTGAGACAATCACCCAAAAAATAAAAAAAACTATGGCTCAGAATATGGAGACAATAAAACATCATTTTTTTTTTTAAAAAAAAGCTGTTATTGTGTAAAAATTACATAAATAAAAAGAAGTATACATATTTGGTATTGCCGCGTTCATATCGACCAGCTCTATAAAAATATCTTATGACCTAACTTCTCAGATGAACACCGTAAATAATAAAAAATAAAAACTGCTAAATAAACAATTTTTTGTCACCTTACAACACAAAGTGTAATAGCAAGCGATCAAAAAGTCACATGCATCCCAAAATAGTGCCAATAAAACCGTCATCTCATCCTGCAAAAATCATACCCTACCCAAGGTAATCGTCCAAAAACTGAAAAAATGATGGCTCTCAGACTATGGAAACACTAAAACATGATTTTTTTTGCTTCAAAAATGAAATAATTGTGTAAAACTTACAGAAATTAAAAAAGTATACATATTAGGTATCGTTGTGTCCGTATTGACCGTATCTATAAAAATATCACATGACCTAACCCCTTAGATGAACACTGTAAAAATAAAAAAATAAAAACTGTGCTTAATAAACCATTTTTTGTCATCTTACATCACAAAAAGTGTAATAGCAAGTGATCAAAAAGTCACACGCACCCCAAAATAGTGCCAATAAAACCGTCATCTCATCCCGCAAAAATTCTACCCTACCCAAGGTAATTGCCCAAAAAACTGAAAAAATTATGGCTCTTAGACTATGGAAGCACTAAGACATGATTTTTTTTGCATCAAAAAGAAAATCATTGTGTAAAACTTACATAAATAAAAAAAAGTATTCATATTTGGTATCTCCGCATCCGTGAAAACCTGGTCTATAAAAATATCACATTATCTAACCTGTCAGATGAATGTTGTAAATAACAAAAAATAAAAACTGTGCCAAAACAGCTATTTCTTGTTATCTTGCCTCACAAAAAGTGTAATATAGAGCAACCAATAATCATATGTACCCTAAACTAGTACCAACAATACTGCCGCCCTATCGCGTAGTTTATAAAATGGGGCTACTTTTTTGGAGTTTCTACTCTAGGGGTGCATCAGGGGAGCTTCAAATGGGATATGGTGTCAAAAAAACAGTCCAGCAAAATCTGCCTTCCAAAAACTGTATGGTATTCCTTTCCTTCTGCACCCTACTGTGTGCCTGTACAGCTTTTTACGACCACATATGGGGTGTTTCTGTAAACTACAGAATCAGGGCCATAAATATTGAGTTTTGTTTGGCTGTTAACCCTTGCTTTGTTACTGGGAAAATTGATTAAAATGGAAAATTTGACCAAAAATTAAAATTCTGAAATTTCATCTCCATTTGCCAATAACTCTTGTGGAACACCTAAAGGGTTAGCAACATTTGTAAAATCTGTTTTGAATACCTTGAGGGGTGTAATTTCTTAGATGGGGTCACTTTTGCAGAGTTTCTACTCTATGGGTGCATCAGGGGGGCTTCAAATGGGATATGGTGTCAAAAAAACAGTCCAGCAAAACCTGCCTTCCAAAAATCGTATGGCATTCCTCTCCTTCTCGCCCTGCCGTGTGCCGTACAGCGGTTTATGACCATATATGGGGTGTTTCTGTAAACTACAGAATCAGGGCCATAAATATTGAGTTTTGTTTGGCTGTTAACCCTTGCTTTGAAACCAGGAAAAAATTATTAAAATGGAAAATCTGCCCAAAAAGTAAAATTTGTATCTCTATTTTCCATTAATTCTTGTGGAACACCGAAAGGGTTAACAAACCAGTTTTGAATACCTTGAGGGGTGTAGTTTATAGAATGGGGTCATTTTTGGGTGGTTTCTATTATGTAAGCAAAGTGACTTCAGACCTGAACTGGTCCCTAAAAATTTGGTTTTTGAAAATTTCTGAAAAATTTCAAGATATGCTTCTAAAATTCTAATCCTTGTAACATCCCAAAAAATACAATTTCATTCCCAAAATGATCCAAAAATGAAGTAGGCATATGGGGAATGTAAAGTAATAACGAATTTTTGAGGTATTACTATGTATTATAGAAGTAGATAAAAAGGAAACTGAGAAATTTGCTATTTTTTACAAATTTGGTATTTTTTTTATAAATGTAAATGACATTTTTTTTTTACTTCATTTTACCAGTGTCGTGAAGTGCAATATTAATTTTTATTTTCAAATGGTCAGCAAGACCAATAATTGTCTCTAGGTTGACACGTGTGATTATATTCTAAACTAAAACTTAGCGTTTATTGATGTGTATATATAACACTACACTAGACTCACATTTAAAAATCTCAGCTATGCCTGCTATGTGGATATTTCATCATTGATTATTGTTTTGATATTTGTGCCCTACAATGTATTGGAGGTGCTGATGTCTACCCTGCTCTCCTACTCTGCTGGGCTGCTTTATATTTAACAGCCACTGCAGTTTATTTCTATTGCCGGCACTGTTGCTCCACAGTGCAGGGTCAAACACCTTAGTCACTGAGCACTCACTCCACAAGTCCTTCCTATCTGACTGGCGCTATCTATACATTATAGTTTGTGATTAGCTGGCATAACTATCTAAAATCACATGCACTATGGCACTCTGCCCCCCGACATGTTTCGCCAAATGAACTTGGCGTCTTCAGGGTCCGGGCAGTATGCTACTGAAAGGGGCGTGACCAGAGTTTATAAGACCTTCCTTTAGTGATGTCACAGTAGCCGTAGCCACTGTGGTTACATTCTGCAACTTAGATACTAATCGGCCTATCAGGGATGAGCTTGTATATCTTTGAAGTCTCCACCTACTTCTTCCACCAATAAATACCTCTGTATCATTAATGTTTGCGCATGCGCCGATACTTCAATGTGCACCGTTTCCAGAGATCCCCACTGCGCATGTCCAGGCACTCGGACTCTCCACCCACTCCTCAATATGAAGTACAATATGTGACGAAAAAAACTATCTCAGAATGGCCTGGATAAGTCAAAGTGTTTTAAAGTTATCAGCACTTAAAGTGACACTTGTCAGATTTGAAAAAAAATGGCCTGGTCCTTAAGGTGAAATAGGGCTGAATGCATGCAGGGCGTGACATCATAGAGGCGCACCACCCAGCCTCCAGAGCAGGGTGAGGCATGCCCACTGCACCACATGACCAGAACCAGGAGGAGGGATCCGCACAAAAAAAAAAAAGAAGGGGGGTGTGGCCACATTTTTTTTTTTGTGTGCGGATCCCTCCTCCTGGTTCTGGTCATGTGGTGCGGTGGGCGTGCCTCACCCTGCTCTGGAGGCTGGGTGGCACGCCTCTATGATGTCACGCCATGCATGACTGGGCGTATGCGCTGATTAGGTGCCAGCTGTGGACCACACTATTTAAAGACGAACTTTGTTACCACTACCTCCTGACGAAGCCTTTCCAGGTGAAATGTGCGTTGAGGTGCAGCTCCGGTCACATATTCTTGGTTCCAGCATACCATGGGTAACTTTGCATCTGTTGTCATGCCTTGTTAGTTAGTTTGTTATCTTAAAGATACTGATCACACCTAGCACTTTTGCCCTGCCTTTTTCTGTGTGATTTGGCCACCTGCAATTCCATGCAGCCTTTTTATTATTCTGGGGTGGGCAAACTTGGCTACGTGTGACCTTTTTTACCTTGTATAAGAATGCAGCATACTTACCATTATATGTCACTTTGGGTGTACCTACAGCCTTCACCCATATCTATGTGGTCTCATACCCAGGGCTGTGACCCCTTTTTCCCTGTCAGTTGGGTTTTGTGAGGGTGGTTGCTTTTGACCCTGCTACACGGGGGACCCCCACCCTCCTCTATCCTTGTGCCTTATGTCATTCTATTTTTTGTTATTTGATTATGTCTTAATAAATTACATATATTTTATATGTGCATTTTTCATCTTCTTTGGGGTTATTGGTCTGGTTCTTTTGTTTGGTTGAAAATGTCTTGATAAACCTGGGAATTCATTTTTCCTTCGATGATAGCAATCCATCCGGGCCCTGACGCAGCAAAGCAGCCCCAAACCATGATGCCCCCACCACCATACTTCACAGTTAGGATGAGGTTTTGATGTTGGTGTGCTGTGACTTTTTTCTCCACACATAGTGTTGTGTGTTTCTTCCAAACAACTCAACTTTGGTATCATCTGTCCACAGAATATTTTGCCAGTACTGCTGTGGAACATCCAGGTGCTCTTGTGCAAACTGTAAACGTGCAGCAATGGTTTTTTTGGACAGCAGTGGCTTCCTCTGTGGTATCTTGCCATGAAATCCATTCTTGTTTAGTGCTTTACGTATCGTAGATCCGCTAACAGGGATTGTTAGAGTGTCAGCTAAAGATTTTGTAAGTCTTTAGCTGACACACTAGGATTCTTCTTCACCTCATTGAGCAGTCTGCACTGTGCTCTTACAGTCATCTTTACAGGACGGCAACTCCTAGGGAGAGTAGCAGCAGTGCTGAACTTTCTCCATTTATAGACAATTTGTCTTACAATGAACTGATGAACAGCAAGGCTTTTGGAGATACTTCTATAACCCTTTCCAGCTTTATACAAGTCAACAATTCTAAATCGTAGGTCTTCTGATAACTCTTTTGTGCGAGACATCATTCACATCAGGCAATGCTTCTTGCGAAAAGCAAACCCAGAACTGGTGTGTGTTTTTTATAGGGAAGGGCAGCTGTAACCAACACCTCCAATCTCATCTCATTGATTGGACTCCAGTTGGCTGATACCTCACTCCAAATAGCTCTTGGAGATGTCGTTAGTCTAGGGGTTCACATACTTTTTCCACCTTCACTGTGAATGTTTACATGGTGTTTACAGACTGTGATTGTCTATTGTTGTGACTTAGATGAAGATCAGATCACATTTTATGACCTATTTGTGCAGAAATCCATATCATGTTAAAGGGTTCACATACTTTTTCTTGCAACTATATGTTGATCTTGCGGCACTTAGTCATATATATATATTTATGTATATATACCCAAATGTACTGACTCTGTGGTAATCTCCCCTTCCTGATACTATATCGCTAACTTGCTTCATGTTCAGCCCAGTGATGTTTTGGTAGTAGTTAATCTTTCATATATCTCAATATCACCGGGCTATGTAAACTATAATCCTGTCTGGTCCTTTTTATTTCTTTCCTTTTCTTTCTTTCTAGTATTTTTGTTTAATTGCATTATAATGCCAATGAATTACGTCACACAATCATGTATATCATTATAATAAAATTATGTGTAGCATTTCTAGATGAAAAGAGTACCATATTTTCTGATTATGGTAGCCTATTCACTATCTAAGATGTTAATCATGTTAATGATTATTTGTTCAAATCATGTAAAAAATTGTTTTTCTTTTTTTATTATTTTTGTAATGAAATGTATCTCGAAGTAAATTATGTATAATGATTATGTATTCTGATGGTGTATCTTTATCTTTTTGTAGCTTGAAGAAGGGCACCAAAATTGAGCCCAAAACGTTGTAAGAAATGTAACACAGGTGTTGAAATTTGAATTAATAAAAACGGAATTCTTGAATATCACTCCTTTGGTGTGCTGTCTCAAACTCAATAGGAACTATTTAACCTCTGCAGCAATGCTGGCAGCACTAATACGTCTATTTTGAAAAGACAACCTCTGGATATGACGCTGAGCACATGTACTAAACTTTGATTGACCATGGTGAGGCCTGTTCTGAGTGGAACCTGTCTTGTTAAATGGCTGTATGGTCTTGTCCCACATAGAAGACTTATCAATAAACTGCAGTCATTGAGCATGGACTCCCATATTGTTGAGTGGATTAGGCAGTGGCTGAGTGACAGACAACAGAGGGTTGTAGTCAATGGAGAACATTCAAAACAAGGTCATGTTACCAGTGGGGTTCCACAGGGATCTGTACTGGGACCAATTTTGTTTAATATCTTCATAAGTGATATTGCAAAAGGCCTCGATGGTAAGGTTTGTCTTTTTGCTGATGACACAAAGATATGTAACAGGGTTGATGTTCCTGGAGGGAAACGCCAAATGGAAAAGGATTTAGGAAAACTAGAAGAATGGTCAGAACTCTGGCAACTGAAATTTAATGTGGATAAGTGCAAGATAATGCACCTGGGGCGTAAAAACACAAGGGCAGAATATAGAATATTTGACACAGTCCTGACCTCAGTATCTGAGGAAAGGGATTTAGGAGTAATTATTTCAGAAGACTTAAAGGTGGGAAGACAATGTAATAGAGCAGCACGAAATGCCAGCAGAATGCTTGGATGTATAGGGAGAGGTATAAGCAGTAGAAAGAGTTAAGTGCTTATGCCGCTGTACAGAACACTGGTGAGACCTCACTTGGAGTATTGTGCGCAGTACTGGAGGCCATATCTCCAGAAGGATATAGATACTCTAGAGAGAGTTCAGAGAAGAGCTACTAAACTAGTACATGGATTGCAGGATAAAACTTACCAGGAAAGGTTAAAAGACCTTAATATGTATAGCTTGGAAGAAAGACGAGACAGAGGGGATATGATAGAAACTTTTAAATACATGAAGGGAATCGACTCGGTAACGGAGGAGAGCATATTTAAAAGAAGAAAAACTACCACAAGAGGACACAGTTTTAAATTAGAGGGGCAAAGGTTTAAAAGTAATATAAGGAAGTATTACTTTACTGAGAGAGTAGTGGATGCATGGAATAGCCTTCCTGCAGAAGTGGTAGCTGCAAATACAGTGAAGGAGTTTAAGCATGCATGGGATAGGCATAAGGCTATCCTTCATATAAGATAGGGCCAGGGACTATTCATAGGATTCAGATATATTGAGCAGACTAGATGGGCCAAATGGTTCTTATCTGCCGACACATTCTATGTTTCTATGTTTCTATGCTGCAGCTCAGTTTCAGGGTGTTGGCAATCTTCTTATAACCTAGGCCATCTTTATATAGAGCAACAATTTTCAGATCTCCAGAGAGTTCTTTGCCATGACGTGCCATGTAGAACTTCCAGTGACCAGTATGAGAGAGTGTGAGAGCGTTAACACCAAATTTAACACACCTGCTCCCCATTCACACATGAGACCTTGTAACTGGGAGAGGGTTGCTGAGCTGGAGCCACTTTGCTCCACAGATATACTGCTCCTCTTTATGCTTATGATGCTGGCACCTAGCCTGTTGGGCTTTCCTGTGGCTCACATTCTCACCAGCTACTATTGGCTGTGAGCCAAGGTGTTATTATTCCCCCTTTGTGCCAGCACAAAATAGTACTGACCAGATGTGCCTCTTCACAGTAGTTATGCCGAAACTGTGTTCCCTTCACAGTGGTAATGCCTGCATTGTGTCCCTCACAGTAGTAATGCCCACATGTGCCACCTTTACAAAAGCTATAGCCAGATATGTTCCACTTCACAGTTGCTATGCCAAGAAATGCCCGCTCACAACAGTAATGTCCAGGTATGTGGCCCCTCATAGTAGTTATGCCCAGATGTGCCCCCTTACATTAGTTATGGCCAGATGTGCCCCTCACAGTAGTTATGACCAGATATGTGCCCCCTCGTGGTAGTTACGCCAAGATATGTGCCCCCTCACAGTAGATATGCCAAGATATGTGTCCACTCACAGTAGATATGCCAATCAAGAGAGTTACTGGGGTGGAGAGTTACGGGTTTTGACTACCCCCTCCCAAAAGAACCCCCCTGTAGATTCTGGGTAGCCTCATAATGCTCCACCAGGTCGACCATCTCGAGAGCATTACCTGGAGAGACCTGGCTGATCGATTTCTGGAGAGGGGGTGGCAAAGCAGTCCAGAACATATCAGCCAACAGAAGGTCCAGCGTAGCAGTGGGGCTCAGCACGTCAGCCACTTTTGAAAGAGGTTAAGTAAGTTATAATACTGGGGTCTCACGGACTCAGCTGGCTTAAACCCCCACTGATGCACCCACTGGGCCCGGACCAACACATACACCCCCAGTCCTGCCAGAATTTCACCCTTGACTTTCTGGTAGTCTAAATACGCCCACTGGGAATCGAATGTCAGGAACGGAGCGACGACCTCAGCCTACTGATCTCGGGGTGGATTCTCCCTTGTGGCCACCTTCTCGTACATCGCCAAGTAGGTTTCGACATCATCTGATGGTGTCATCTTGGGGATCGCCGCACGGACCGCTTTCTGGACATCATGGACACTCTGGGATGCTCCTGCCGTCTTTATAGCCATCACGTGTTGTAACAGCAGCTGGTTTATTTCTTGCTGGTGTTGATTAGCCTCCATGAGAGCTTTAATTACAGCCTCCATTTTGTAACGTGACACAGGTTTGAATTTAGATGGTTTAATCCAGGACATCCAGCCATACCAGAAAACGAAAATATTTTGGTGTTTACGCCAGCCTCACTGCGTGTGCCCGCTGCAAGCCACCAATTGTGAGGATTTGCTCTGGTAGGCAGGGTAAGCAGACGCAGTACAGAGGCAAAACAAGTTTGTAAATCAAAATGTTAGTGTTTATTCAAACAAAAGGCAAAAGAAAAACAACTCATAACAGTATTGGTGTTAATTCACACAATGAAAAGTCCATAGAACCGACACGTCACCTTGCTAGCTGTTTTATCCCTTGCAGTTCACAGCAGGCTTTAGGGCCTGTTTCCCAGCATACAGCCCTCATGCAGCTCTGAACCCTCCAGTACAGCACCATGCTTTGAATCCCAAGACAGAGACGCAGGTTCTGAGCCCAGCTGCCTATTTAAAGGACAGCCAGGTGCTGCCAAAACCCGGACAGGCACTGAAACTCAGCCCAGCCGCCCATGTTGGGAGGAAAATACCTGCCTTCCCAAACAAAACCCCTTGCTATGTCACAGTAGTAACAGTTATAGCAGCAACAGTCATTCAACTAGTAGTAGTTCTAGTAGGCCACAGTTCTCCCTGGCTTATGATACCGTAGGTGTCACATTATTATTCAGGAAAATGAGCATGACATTGTGGACTGTATGGCTCAATCATCCTCTTAGTTATGGCATGATGATATGGATGTCACCTCTAAGCCCGACACAGTGCCTTGGTTCCAGTGGTCATAACATCCCTTCTGCTCCTCCTCCTTGCAACCCCAAAGAAGACTTTCAGTTGCATCCTTTCTGCCTTTTCTTCCCCCTCCTAGTTGGGTGCCTTTTTTTTTTCCTTAAGAAGAGGCAACAAAACCCCATGAGAAGAGTGGGCTTTTAGACTGCCATGAGGAGGAAGTTCAGGAAGAGGCAGGAGATGCCATGCATAGCTGTGTTGGTGGTAGTAGTGGTAAATGTAGCCATAGTGGTGTCAGTAAGGGCAGTGGTAGTGACAGTAGCATTTTGGGTAAATGCAGAGCAGGGAATTAAGATGGTTCCAAAGAGTCTATGATAATATATCACAGTCTGATAAAAGGGGCGTGAAAGGTGATTATGACAATAACAATGGACAGGGCCTGGGAGTCAGATTGGGTCGCTGAGGAGAAGGTAACATCAGAGGAGGAGGATGGTGGCAATATAGATTAGAGGCAACATACAGCCAGGACCTCCCAAAAAACTGCTAGGGCCAAATCTGCTTCTATTATGTGATGCTGCTGATGCTGTAGACACAGGCTTAAAACGTACCAGACCTAAGCCAAGTTTGTCTGCCACTATCTCTGTGCGGAGTGTATGAGTTTCTCCCGTCTAGCAGTTTTTCTCCACAGTGATGCAAGATCTGCAGGATTAAGATAAGCCATGGGTGTTCAAACACAAACGTAGGCACCATGACTCTATTACAGCACATGAAGCAGCATCACCAATTACTGTGGGAAAACAGTGGCTCTAAGCTAGTATAACAAGAGTGTCCTACTTGTCGCAGTTTCCATTGTGGCAGCCAAGTCACATGCATATGCAGTATAGTGTCCTTGTCATCATCATCAGATACTGTTCCTCCCGCTCAGACTCCTTTTCTGCACTTTTGTCAGCCATTAAAGAAATGTGTGGCCAGGAAACAATCTGCTGATGCGCAAGCTTAACTGTCACTTGGCCAAGTTGCTGTCAATTCAGATGCTGCTATAGCATATAGTGAATTCTCCTGCCTATAGGGATCTGATGGTGTGTGCTCAAACTGACTGGAAGATACCTAGCCACCATTATTTTTCCAAAAAAGCCATCCCTGCCTTGTGCTGTCACATGACTGAGATCATGTGTCACTCTTTGCAACTCCCACTGTGCAGCACGGTGCACGCCGTGGAACCTGGAGCAGCTGTTATGGGCATGGACCAAACACATCTTTCACTGACCACTCAGCCAATGTTTCATGCTGCAAGGCAGAATAGCAGCAAGGAGGCCAGATCCTATTGACACATCCACCCCTGTCTCCTTCTGGTTTCAACATCAGGTGCTTATCTGCCTCCTCCGCATCCTCTTACATGGGCATCCTCCTGTCCCCAACATAAGCAGGGCAGAGCATTACTCCCTCTCTCTGTCTCTCCTGCCATATGTGTAAAGGGAAATATTGCCATGCCGTGTTACAGCTGATCTGCCTAGATGATAGTTGTTAAAGTGCATCTAGCAGCAATCATCTCGTTGGCTGTATCCCCACCAACTCCAAATGGTTAAGGTGGTCAGTGACAATGGCTAGAACATTGTGGCTGCACTTTATTTGGGGAAATATGTGCTCCCGGCATTTGGGGAAATAACACATGCTGCCTGCATTTGGGGAAATTGCACATGCTTCCTGCAGAAGCCATCGGCAAATGCATTTTGCAGTTCCTTCTTCAGTGACCTGAAGGGATGTCCTTGAAGAAGTCATTGCCGAAAAGCATTGGGTTGCTGGGTCTGTGGTTGGTAGTATAATTATGTTTCTTATAATTTATATATAGTGTATGTTCTTTTGGTCATCATTGTTTACTTATTGGTACTTACCAATTGTGTGTGGTACTGTATATTTGGTGAGCCTGTGTTGACTATCATTATATTTGTACTCAACTATAGTGTTGATCGCGAAAATTCTAATCGCGAACTTTCATCGCGAATATTGGCACTTCGAGAATTTGTGAATATCTAGAATATAGTGCTATATCTCCGTAATCGTGAATATTCTAGATTTTTTTTTCATCAATACCCATGATCCCTCACTGCTTCTTGCTTGTGGGCCAATGAGAAGGCTGCAATATCTTTGACTTTAGGAATAGTGTTGATCGTGAATTTACGTATCGCAAATTTTTATCGCAGATTTTACAATTGCAGATTTTTGCAATCAAGAAAATAATGACGAGATCATGATTTCACGAATTCGCAAATATATACGAATATTCGCCCAAATATTAGCGAAATATCATGAATTTGAATATTGCCCCTGCCGCTCATCACTGCTCAACTATTCATTATGTTATTATACTTACCGTGGTTCCAGTTTTCTTTGTGGGCTACACCCCTCTTTTTACTCTGTTTATTAATAAATTAATAAAAATTATTGTTTTTACATATATATTTGAGTGTTGGAGCTATTTCTGTAGGAGTTACTGTATATTTTGCTTTTGTTGTACCGACCTTTGATATACACTTTTTGGTATGCCCACTGGATAGCTTAGAAATGAAGAAGTGGTAAAAAGAAAAAAAAGCTGAACATAGCTACATAGTTCACTTCCTGAACACATTTACAAAAATATGGCACATCTCATTCATTGCTATGGGTCTTAAACTAAACAACAAAAGAGAGCTCACTTATAAACGGAGCCATGTTAACACTTTAGAGCCTGTATCTGTCACAGAATGATTGGAGCAAACTGAAATGAGGAAAAGTACAGTATTAAGAAACATTAAAATCATTAAAATCATTGAAATGAAAAGATATATGCTCTTCATGTTAATACCAAATGACACATCAAAACAATAAAACAGGACACTACTGTCTTTCTGCTGCAATTGAAAAACATGGGGAGTAAATAAGCACTTCCACTGGTGTCAGATAGAACCTTTCATGACTATGACATACTTTAAAGCTGAGCTCCGATTTTACTTTTTATTCACAGCACAAATTCTATTTCATCAGTATGATAAGAGAAAAGTGATAGTTGATAGAAATCTGTGTCAACACAAACTAAATTAAAAAAATGCTCCTTTGATCTGATAGTATCTTTTTATATAATGCAATTCCTTTAGCTAATGTTCTCTGTTTTACTTCATAAGGTCAAAAAAAAGTGTTCTTGATAGATGAGAAAGAAAATGATGATGGAAAAATATTATAAATGGGTCCTAGTACAGAAACACATATCTACATTTTAATCATGCCTGTTTGTTTTCACTTTTTAACAAACTCAAGATATAAAAATGTTGATATAAAAAGTCTACACACCCCTGTTAAAATGTTGGGTTTCTGTGATGTAAAAAAAAGAGACAAAGATCATTTCAGAAAGTTTTCCACCTTTAATGTGACCTATAAACTGTACCACTCAATTGAAAAATATACTGAAATATTTTAGGTGGAAGGAAGAAAAAACTAAACTAAAATAATGTGGTTGCATAAGTGTGCACACCCTCTTATAACTGGGGATGAAGCTGTGTTCAGAATTAAGCAATCACATTCAAAATCATGTTAAATAGGAGTCAGCATACACCTGTCATCATTTAAAGTGCCTCTGATTAACCCCAAATAAAGTTCAGCTGCTCTAGTTGGTCTTTCCTGAAAATTTCTTAGTCGCATCCCACAGCAAAAGCCATGGTCCACAGAAAGCTTCCAAAGCATCAGAGGGATCTCATTGTTAAAAGGTATCAGTTAGGAGAAGGGTACAAAAGAATTTTCAAGACATTAGATATAATATGGAACACAGTGAAGACAGTCATCATGAAGTGGAGAAAATATGTTTTTCTTCAGCTGGAGCAGAGGCCTTAGTTAAGCTAGAGGGAATTATGAATAGTTCCAAATATCAGTTAATATTGGTACAAAACCTTCAGGCTTATGCTAGAAAGCTGAACATAAAGAGGAACTTCATCCTTTAGCATGAGAATGACCGAAAGCATACATCCAAATCAACAAAGGAATGGCTTCACCAGAAGAAGATTAAAGTTTTGGAATGGCCCAGCCAGAGCACAGACCTGAATCCGATTGAAAATCTGTGGGGTGATCTGATGAAGGCTGTACACAGGAGATGCCATCGCAATCTGACAGATTTGGAGTGTTTTTGCAAAGAAGAGTGGGCAAATCTTGCCAAGTCAAAATGTGCCATGCGGATAGACTCATACCCAAAAAGACTGAGTGCTGTAATAAAATCAAAAGGTTCTTCAACAAAGTATTAATTTAAGGGTGTGCACACTTATGCAACCATATTATTTTATTTCTATATTTTTTCTTCCCTCTACCTAGAAGATTTCAGTTTGTTTTTCAATTGAGTTGTACAGTTTATAGGTCACATTAAAGGTGGAAATGGTTCCAAAATAATTTATCTTTGTCTCATTGTTTTACATCACAGAAACGTGACATTTTAACAGGGGGGTGTAGAGTTTTTATATCCATTGTAACTACATATCAAGGTATGAGTGGTATTTTTGGAGTTATATTAAAAATATGTTCACTTACTTATAAAACATGGAATCATGAATCTGAAATGATAAATTGTTTTTACACACAGTTTAAAATAGCATATCGTAATCTTCATGATGAAAATGATTTTTATCTGTTTTTAACTGAATCTGTAATTGTATAAAAGCATTTGTAAAATGCTTTTACATGCTATAACATGAGCATTATTATAACTGACCATGCAACTTCAATGGGAGAGGAAGCCAAGACTGAAATAGTAACATAGTTTATAAGTAGTGTTGAGCAAACTTACTGTATACAGAGGGACAAACGCCATTGGAACAACTAATTGCAAATGGTGTGATATACCAGTTGCCCCTAAATTCACAGCCTGATGAACGTTTAAAAATAAACAAAACAAACTTTTATTGTAGTCCGTTTAAAAGGGGGCCAAAGACTATATGTCACAATCTGTGACCATCAGGCACCAGTTTCACAACTGCACAGAGGACGGTCATAAATAAATCCTCTGTACAGATGAGAGACTGGACTAAAAAATTTGCTTGCTAGCTGGTAGTTGCTAATATGCAAGTCCAAATTTGGAGCACGGACTCAGTGTAAATGGACGCTAGTATACTTGTAGTTCTGTTAGATGTGTTTATATATACAGGTGCGGTTGCGCCACTTAGATCATAGGTCGCGTGATGCTACGCACACTTAATCGCACTGTGTCTACATAGATAAGGTCTCAAGGGACATGTTCACATTACAATGTAGTACAGTGATCCGATCAGTCTTTGTGTGCCGCTGCGGCCAGTATATACGTCACAACCCTGCACCTGAAGCCAGTATATCTAGGCTAAACACAATCACTCATGGCCAGTATATTTTGGCTCCATTCATGCATCACATACACACTCTATGGCTTCAGGGTCAATTATTGCATCAAGTGCACCCTGCCTAGAGAGCCGTGCTCCAACAGATAGCAGCAGCTCTACGCGTTTCAACGCGACATGTGACTGTCACGTATCTTCAGGAGCTATTATGCCTATATTAGGACGAAATTGCCACACTGTAGCGTGTTATGGCTACGGCGTTGTAATGGCCGCGCGCGGCCAGACACACGCCGACGTCATATGGCCGAAGCCCCGCCTATCGAGAGGGGTGTGCCGGTTCCCCAACCAATCAGAGCTGGAGGACGGACTGATTAGTTCCGTCCTCTGACCGGAGGAAGCCGTTCTGATGCTTACCCCTCTCGGCAAGTATAGCGCACTAGCGCAGTTTATTGGGGGAAACAAAATTGCGGCCCATATATTGTCTAATGATTCAGAGACGTTTCCAGCAATCGAGACCCACAAATCATGGCGGTACGCTGAAATAGCAAGTGCCGATCCCCGTCTGAGCTGTATATCACCAGCGGGGAGGGGCAATACCACGCAATGCAGGCTGTCGCCTTGTTACTAACCTCAAACTCAAAACTAGACAAATCAGCCATATCCAAACGGTGTGCATTATGATATACAGGCATGCACACACATAAGTGCACTGGAGAATGGAAAAAGTAATAAATAAATAAATAATGCCATGGAGCAGTACAATAACAACAAACATGCAACTCAAAACTGGGATACAGTACATCCTCCCAGATTATAGTGTGGCTGATACATCAAATAAAGCTGGCAAATGATATGGCCTCATTAAGCCCTTGTGGTTGAACCGTCTGCAACTTATAGGTCCACATTGCTTCTTTGCGTAAAAAGGGTAAATCAATATCACCTCCACGGACAGATGTTTTCACTTGATCAATTCCCTGTATTTTCAACACATCAGGGTTACCGTCATGCATCTCACATACATGACGTGCCACTGATGTGTCACGCTTATTCCGGATGTCAGACATATGTTCTCCAAATCTGCGTCTCATTTCACGTTTAGTTTTGCCAACGTATTGTGACCCACAACGGCAACTGATCAGATACACAATACCTGTAGACGTACATCTAATAAATGAACGTATTTTGTATCTTTTTCCCGTTGTATTGCTGGTAAAAAATCCGCCTTTCAAGATATGCTTGCAGATAATACATGAACCGCAAGAGAAATTACCTTTTAGAGTATTTTTTAACCAGGTCTCAGACTGCGGTTGTGTATATAGGCTCAGCCTATATACACAACCGTAGTCTGAGACCTGGTTAAAAAATACTCTAAAAGGTAATTTCCCTTGCGGTTCATGTATTATCTGCAAGCATATCTTGAAAGGCGGATTTTTTACCAGCAATACAACGGGAAAAAGATACAAAATACGTTCATTTATTAGATGTACGTCTACAGGTATTGTGTATCTGATCAGTTGCCGTTGTGGGTCACAATACGTTGGCAAAACTAAACGTGAAATGAGACGCAGATTTGGAGAACATATGTCTGACATCCGGAATAAGCGTGACACATCAGTGGCACGTCATGTATGTGAGATGCATGACGGTAACCCTGATGTGTTGAAAATACAGGGAATTGATCAAGTGAAAACATCTGTCCGTGGAGGTGATATTGATTTACCCTTTTTACGCAAAGAAGCAATGTGGACCTATAAGTTGCAGACGGTTCAACCACAAGGGCTTAATGAGGCCATATCATTTGCCAGCTTTATTTGATGTATCAGCCACACTATAATCTGGGAGGATGTACTGTATCCCAGTTTTGAGTTGCATGTTTGTTGTTATTGTACTGCTCCATGGCATTATTTATTTATTTATTACTTTTTCCATTCTCCAGTGCACTTATGTGTGTGCATGCCTGTATATCATAATGCACACCGTTTGGATATGGCTGATTTGTCTAGTTTTGAGTTTGAGGTTAGTAACAAGGCGACAGCCTGCATTGCGTGGTATTGCCCCTCCCCGCTGGTGATATACAGCTCAGACGGGGATCGGCACTTGCTATTTCAGCGTACCGCCATGATTTGTGGGTCTCGATTGCTGGAAACGTCTCTGAATCATTAGACAATATATGGGCCGCAATTTTGTTTCCCCCAATAAACTGCGCTAGTGCGCTATACTTGCCGAGAGGGGTAAGCATCAGAACGGCTTCCTCCGGTCAGAGGACGGAACTAATCAGTCCGCCCTCCAGCTCTGATTGTTTGGGGAACCGGCACACCCCTCTCGATAGGCGGGGCTTCGGCCATATGACGTCGGCGTGTGTCTGGCCGCGCGCGGCCATTACAACGCCGTAGCCATAACACGCTACAGTGTGGCAATTTCGTCCTAATATAGGCATAATAGCTCCTGAAGATACGTGACAGTCACATGTCGCGTTGAAACGCGTAGAGCTGCTGCTATCTATTGGAGCACGGCTCTCTAGGCAGGGTGCACTTGATGCAATAATTGACCCTGAAGCCATAGAGTGTGTATGTGATGCATGAATGGAGCCAAAATATACTGGCCATGAGTGATTGTGTTTAGCCTAGATATACTGGCTTCAGGTGCAGGGTTGTGACGTATATACTGGCCGCAGCGGCACACAAAGACTGATCGGATCACTGTACTACATTGTAATGTGAACATGTCCCTTGAGACCTTATCTATGTAGACACAGTGCGATTAAGTGTGCGTAGCATCACGCGACCTATGATCTAAGTGGTGCAACCGCACCTGTATATATAAACACATCTAACAGAACTACAAGTATACTAGCGTCCATTTACACTGAGTCCGTGCTCCAAATTTGG
Source organism: Bufo gargarizans (assembly GCF_014858855.1). Classification (NCBI taxonomy): domain Eukaryota; kingdom Metazoa; phylum Chordata; class Amphibia; order Anura; family Bufonidae; genus Bufo; species Bufo gargarizans. The sequence continues at coordinate 262,529,899 of NC_058083.1, forward strand.
ACTTGCATATTAGCAACTACCAGCTAGCAAGCAAATTTTTTAGTCCAGTCTCTCATCTGTACAGAGGATTTATTTATGACCGTCCTCTGTGCAGTTGTGAAACTGGTGCCTGATGGTCACATATTGTGACATATAGTCTTTGGCCCCCTTTTAAACGGACTACAATAAAAGTTTGTTTTGTTTATTTTTAAACGTTCATCAGGCTGTGAATTTATTAGTAACAAGGAACGTCTACCTACTTATCTGTCTTAGTGTGAAATACCAGTTGCCCCACATAAAAAACTAATTAAGGCAGGGGTGTGATATACCTATAATTTACTTTCTATATAGTGCATTTGTATTGTGTAGCAGTTGTGTGCAGTTCTGCTGAGATACTGCAGCTATGCAGAGTGACAAGCGCTATTGGAACAACTAATTTCAACTGGTGTGATATACCTGTTGCCCAAAAATAAACAGATTAATGGGTTTGATATACCTGCTTCGAGCAAATACTCATTAAGGGGTTCTATATACCAGCTTCCACAAATACTGCTCTTCTATAGGGATCTGTCACATGGTCATTTTGGAAATGACAGGCAGAGGAAGAGGTAGGCCATTCCAAAGGGGTAGTAGTGGTCGGGCAGGTGCACCAGGCCAGAACCTAAGTGGGAAGTTGGAGAAGGTGCATGCGATTACGTCAAAGGACGCACCAGAGTTGGTTGAGTGGCTCACTCAGCCTTCCACTTCTGCACCCTCTTTATCCTCTGTATCATCACCCTTCTTGCTCTCTGCAGTGTGCACCCCCAAAGACACCACCATAGCAGCTCCACTCAAATCAGAGGAACTATTTTCCCATCCATTCCCAGACCTTACCGATGCACAGCCATTCTTGGCATCAGATGAGGAAAACGAGGTAGCAACGGCCGCCTCCCAGTGGTCTGACGACAGTACCCAGATCACCCCAAGTAGGATTGTCACCGCTGTTGCTGCCTACTCCGAGATCTCTAATGTCAGTGGTGGTGAAGGTGATGATGATGGCATGTCGATGGACGTCACGTGGGTGCCCACAAGAGAGGAAGAGGAGGGGAGTTCAGAGGGAGAGACGGAGCAGCAGATAGGGAGGAGAAGGAGGAGAAGCAGGAAGAACTCGCAGTGTACTGGAGGCAAAAAGCAGACTGCAAATTTATCTGGAGCAAGCCATCCACCATTTACGGTCACCTATGGCGCTCCCAGGATGCCGACACATGGCTCCACAGTGTGGGCTTTTTTTAACGTGTCAGCTGCTGACAATAGTGTTGACATCTGCAGCTTGTGCTGTCAACGCATACGTTGCGGTAAGCCCAACACTCAACTAGGGACGACCACCTTAAGAAGACACCTGGCCTCCCATCACCGAGCCCAGTGGGAGCAACCCTGTCAGAACCCATAAAGCCACACTCCGGGTGCTCCACGTCCTGCCTCGTCTCCTTCTTCTCTATCCTCACTTTTGTTCTCCACTCCACCTTTCACCATGCCGTTGGTTTGCAGAGCTTGGTTTCTTTTTACCGAGCCATTGGCTGCTGATGCGCGACGCATGCAGACTTCTGCGGCCATTTGACAATCCCCTTCCATGCTTTAAATGGGTAACTCCCTCCAGTATTCACTTCTCATATTTTACACGTATCTCTTCAACTTCAACTCATTCCTCCGATTGAGCTCATTCATTCATATATCTCCTGCACCTTTTACTCCCGCTCATAGTCACACCCCTTGTACACACCCTTCTTTCCTCATTGGCCTTGGAGAAGTCTTTATCTGAGAGCAAAATCCCAGAAGGCTTGAGATGGCAATTGAATTCTCAATTCTGAAGAGTTTGATGATTTGAAAGAATGGGAAAAGCTTATAAATGAATGTGGGTGTAGTGCCGTTAGGTTCATAATCTGCATATGGAAAAATAAGCAGAAAAAAATCAATAGTAATATACAAAGGTTTCAGCAGTTATTGAAGCCGTTTAAGGACACGCAGGAATTTTTAGATTTGAGTACCAAATGTGAAAATAACCTTATGAGGGCTGAGAAAGAAATACAAAATAAGAAGCAGAAAAAGTATACAAAACTATGTGAAGATTATGAAAACAATAGGGTTTACAAATGGAAAATTAAGAAAGATAAGAAGGTAAATCAAATTAAAGGAGACACATGCAATGAAGACATGGACATAACTAACTATGTGGAAATATCAGAAATCAGACAGGCACAGGTGACTAGAGGTTTTAGGAGTGGTGAGAATAAAGATAGCTTCAGGAAACCGCAACAAGTGAATGATGACATACAGGGCTTTAGACCCTGGAGAAGGTATTATCGGAATAATGGTTTTAAAACAGGGAGATATGACCAGCAGAGTGACAACTACTATCCTCAAATTAGGGGAAGGAATGCCCCCCAGCAGTATCAACAATATAATGGAAATATGTATCAACAGAGATATTATGAAGACTGACAGAGATTCACTATTGATAATCAACATAGGGATTTTTGAGATAACTATGGGAGGAAGGAAGAGAACATACAGCGAGGTAGCCAAAAAATAAATAACGTAGAGAAACAGAATTTTTCCCACCAGGCGATGAAGGGTATACAAAGGGAAAGCGGGATGGGAGAGAGAATGGGAGAGAAACAGAAAAGTATGACCCACCAAAAAAGAACACTAATAGAGGGAAATAGAGGAACAAAACATAGGACCAACAGCCAAAAAAAGCAAGGGGGAGAAACCGGGATCTTTAATCTGAGTAGTCACACATTGTCTGAACAAGAAAGGAGAGTGCTGGGCAAGGGTCTCAAATTTGAAGTCTTTCTAGATGTTCATAAATATATAAGGAAGCTGTTGGTACCAATTAAGAATTTTGTAGAAAAAAAATGAGTTCATATACACATCTCTTTTTCCCCAAGAATAAAAACAATCAATGCATTGAATCTTTTAAAAGGGGAGCATTAAATGAACTTGAAAAAATAGAAACCAAGCCAAGTGGGCAGAACCTGACAAGGGAAGAAAAAGCAGCACTGAGGGATTTAGAAAATAATAAGAGTACAGTGATAAAACCGGCCAACAAAGGGGAGGGGGGGGGAGGGGTAGTTATTATGGATATTCAAAAGTATGAAGCTGAGTTGGATAGGCAATTAGCAGATAAAGATACCTACGGTATCAGCTGTTGAGGAAGAACCCCATTACGGAATACAAAAAAGAGCTTGATACATTGTTGCAGAAAGAACTTAAGGAGGGAATTCATGATAAAAAAGAGAATGAGTATTTGATGCTAAAAGCACCTATGACACCAGTGATATACCAACCTCCTAAAATGCACAAAAATATGACTCGGATATGACACGAAAACAAGGGGATTTTGTTGTAGAATGTGTAGATTTTTGTTTAACACATAACTACTTTTGGTTCAAGGAGAACTACTACCTCCAGATGGTTGGGAGGCGATGGGGGCAAATATCTTCATGTCGGCATGGGAAAAAGACAGAATTACCCCCCTTTTAGGTAAAGAGACTGAGTTTGGTAGGCTTAATGAGGAATTTCCAGCCACAGAGAAACTGTTGTGGGTACCAATCCTACCGCTCATGCAAGAAGAGGGCGGTTTCTTGCAGCCAACCCATCAACAGCCTCCCTCCGGATCCAGCCTCAGGGAACACCTAGACAGACAGGTGTCCGACTACATCGGGTTAACGGCCTATGTGGATGCTCTGAGAAGCGAGGGACCCCTTGACTAATGGGTCTGCAGGCTTAACCTGTGGCCAGACCTGGCACAATTTGCGATGGGACTCTTGGCTTGCCAAAGAACATTCAGCACAGCAGGGGGAATCGTGACCGATAAGCACACTCGCATAGCTCATGACAGTGTGGAATATCTCACATTTCTAAAAATGAGTGAGGCATGGGTCTCGGAAGAATTCAACACCTATGGCGACCAAGTTTAATCGAATTTCACCTACTACCATTGTTATTGTTTTTTTTAAAGAGGGGTGAGTTCGTTAGTTCTTTTAAACATATGTATTTGGCATGTATTTGTACTGGCCCGCAGTTAAATTGATATCCAATGACTGTCTAATATACCTCCAGCCACATATTGACTTGATCTTTTCTGTACATTGAATGCCAAATTTTTGGTGCATTTAATGTAACTAGCCAACAGTAGAATTGTTATACGGCGACCGCCTAATGTACCTACAGCCACATAATCACTTGATGTTTTCTTTACTGTGAATGCCTAATGTTTGGGGCTAGAGTTGAGCGAACCAGAACTGTAAAGTTCGGGTTCATACCAAACTTTAGGATTTTTGGACTCTGTACCCGAACCCAAACTTTTCAGTAAAAGTTCAGGTTCGAGTTCGGTGTTTGGCGAGTTAATGGCTCTTTTTGAAAGGCTGCAGAGCAGCCAATCAACCAGCATTTAACTTGTGTGCCCTTAGAAGCCATCACAGCCATGCCTACTAATGGCATGGCTGTGATTGGCCAGTGCAGCATGTGACCCAGCCTCTATATAAGCTGGAGTCACGTAGCGCTGCATGTCGCTCTGCTGTTACTAGTGTAGGGATAGGATGCTACTGCTGTGAGCGAGAGAATAGGAAAGAATCTTTAATCAGACGTGCTTGTTTACTCAGCGATCTACATAGATTTAGTTTTGTGGGTGCAGTGCAAAATCTTTTTACCCTGCCCTGAGCCCAGTGACACAGAAAAAGAACTTTTATCCATATGTTAGGTGGGCGGCGGCGGCCATTTTATGCAAGCTCAGTGCACCAGCACAGCATATGTGCTTTTGTGACATTCAAATCCAAGCTTGAAATACTGCAATAATAATCTGTTTAAAAACTATCATTTTTGGTAATATCCTACATCTGGTGCCTTTTTGCAGCATTTGTCAGTGTGAAATAGAAGCTTGCAATACTTCAATAATTTTCTGGGTTTAAAAAATCACCCATTTTTTGTAAGACCCTACATCAGGGGCCTTTGCAGCATTTGTCAGTGTGAAATCCGATCTTGAAATACTGCAATAAATTTCTGGGTTTAAAAAACACCCATTTTTGGCAATATCCTACATCTGGAGCCTTTGCTGCATCTGTCAGAGTGAGATACAAGCGTTAGATACTGCAATAATATTCAGGGTTTAAAAAAACACATATTTTTGGCAATACCCTACATCTGGCGCCTATGCTGCATTTGTTAGTGTGACATACAAGCAAGAAATACTGCAATAATATTGTGGGTTTAAAAAACCACCCATTTTGGGCAAAAAATGAAATTTGCAGCCTTTGCTGCATCTGTCAATGTGAGATACATGTGTTAGATACTGCTGTTCTATTCTGTTATTAAAAAAACATCAATTTTGGGAAAAATACTAAATTTTTCAGCCACTGCTGCTGTCACGGATGGTGTTGCAGAAAACTAGAAGACAACAAATGAAGATCCGACTGACTTGATCCCAAACTAAGGAACATAAGGGTGAGCCCTGAAAAAGCCCTAGCACTCTCCCTGACTTCTCAGCCCATGCAAAGATCTCTATGATAGATAATTGCATGCCCTTGTGCCTAGACTGTATGACACCTGAACACCCTATAATAGTGAGGGGACACGACCACTGGCTCTATACACTTAATACGGAGGGAGTCAGGGTCACCTAGGATCAAGCCAACATGAAAACACAAATAAAGGAACAGACTTATCTGTAGAAGCATCAGTTGCAGCTTGCAGCATGAGCACACTCCAGGAAGTTGTATAAACCGCAAAGTGATGCAGTATGGGAGGGGATTTAAAGGGATGCAATCAGTTTAACTAGATGACAGCTTAGAGAGGGAAACGAGATGACAAAACAAAAGCAAAACAAAAGAACCTCAAGCAGGAGGTTCTGAAGAACGTCTGTCAGAGCTTCTCAGATATCTGGCAGTGACAGTACCCCTCCTTCTACGAGTGGACTCCGGACACTCAGAGCCCACCTTCTCAGGATGGGACCTATGGAAAGCCCTGATGAGACGAGTGGCCTTAATGTCCGTCACTGGCACCCACATCCTATCCCCAGGACCATATCCCTCCCAATGAATGAGGTACTGGAGAGAACTACAGACAATACGAGAATCCACAATCCTAGAGACCTGAAATTTAAGCTTACCATCAACCACAATCGGAGGAGGAGGCAAAGAGGAGGGTACAATGGGTTGGACATAAGGTTTTAATAGGGACTTATGAAAACATTATGGATCTTCAAAGTCTGAGGAAGATCAAGACGGTAGGCAACAGGATTGATGACGGACAAGATTTTGTAAGGCCCAATAAACTTAGGACCCAACTTCCAGGAGGGAACCTTCAATTTGATATTCTTAGTAGACAAACCACACCAGATCACCAACATTCAGGTCCGGACCAGGCACATGTCTCTTATCCGCCACACACTTATATCTCTCACTCATGCTCTTTAGATTATCTTGAATCTTTTGCCAAATAGATGACAAAGACGAGAAAATCTCTCCTCATCAGGTAAAACAGAAGACTTCTCTCCAGAGAATGTCCCAAACTGCGGATGAAACCCATATGCACCAAAAAATGGTGACTTATCAGAGGACTCCTGACGACGGTTATTTAAAGCAAACTCAGCAAAGGACAAAAAAGAACACCAATCCTCCTGATTCTCCGCCACAAAACAGCGCAGATATGTCTCCAGATTCTGATTGACGCGCTCTGTCTGGCCATTCGACTGCGTGTGGAAAGCAGAAGAGAATGACAACCGATCCCCCAAGCGAGAACAGAAAGCCTTCCAGAATCTGGAAACAAACTGCGTGCCCCTATCAGAGACTATGTCTGAAGGAATACCATGTAATTTGACAATGTGATCAATAAATGCCTGCGCCAGTGTCTTAGCATTGGGCAACCCAGGAAAAGGATTTTTGCTAAAACGGTCCACCACCACCAGAATCACAGTCTTCCCAGAGGACTGAGGCAGGTCCGTAATGAAGTCCATGGACAGATGTATCCAAGGATGGGAAGGAATGGGTAACGGGAGGAGAGGACCTGATGGCCGTGAATGAGGGACTTTGGCACGAGCGCAGGTCTCGCAGGCTGCCACAAAACTCTCAACCGGCTTACGAAGCGCCAGCCACCAGAATCTCCGAGCAATGAGATCCACTGTGGCTCTACCCCCCCCCCGGGTGCCCAGCAAGGACAGTATCATGGTGCTCCTTAAAAACCTTGTGTCTTAAAGCGAGAGGCACAAACAACCTCCCAGAAGGACAAAGATCAGGAGCCTCTGCCTGGGCTGCCAGAACCTCTGCCTCCAATTCAGGATAAAGAGCAGAGACCACTACTCCTTCAGCCAAAATGGGACCCAGGTGTTCAAAATTCCCCCCTCCCGGAAAACAACGTGACAGGGCATCCGCCTTCACATTCTTAACCCCAGGGCGGAACGTGACAACAAAATTAAACCTTGAAAAGAACAAAGACCATCTGGCCTGTCTCGGGTTCAGACGCTTGGCTGACTCCAAGTAGGCCAGATTCATGATTTTTTTGCTGTGTAAAAAATGATATTATTGTGTAAAACTTACATAAATAAAATAAAAAAGTATACATATTAGGTATCGCCGCATCCGTATCGACCGGCTCTATAAAAATATCACATCACCTAACCCCTCAGATGAACACCGCAAAAATTTCAAATAAAAACTGTGGCTCTTCCGGTGACGGCGGCACCAGATATAAAGAATGGTTGAGCACCTGACATACCGTCGTAGGCGGTCCTACAACACAGCCTCCAACAAAACCCGTCTGTCCCGAACACCAGGAAACAGAATAGTTTACCTGTACAGAAAGAAGGTTGGCAAAGCCCCTAAATCGGCATGTGGCATCTGCCCTAGAAGACTCCGTGGTATCCGAGCAGTTAGACCCAAAGTGCTCATGAGACTGTCAAAGACTAAGAAGCACGTCAGCAGAGCTTATGGCGGCTCTATGTGCGCAAAATGTGTTCGTGACAGAATTAAGCGGGCATTCCTCATCGAGGAGCAGAAGATTGTTGTGAAAGTGCTGAAAGCTCAAGCACAGAGCCAGAAAGCGAAGTAACATCCTATGATCACATCGAAATAAATGTCTCTTGTAATCTGAAAAAAACAAAACTGTGCTAAATAAAAAAAAATTGTCACCTTACATCACAAAAAATGTAATAGCAAGCGATCAAAAACTTACACGCACCCCAAAATAGTGCAATAAAACCGTCATCTCATCCTGCAAAAATCATACCCTACCAAAGAAAATCTCCCAAAAACTGAACAAATTATGGCTCTCAGACTATGGAAACACTAAAACATGATTATTTTTGCTTCAAAAATGAAATCATTGTGTAAAACTTACATAAATAAATAAAAAAGTATACATATTAGGTATCGCCACATCCGTGACAACCTGGTCTATAAAAATATCACATGATCTAACCTGTCAGATGAATGTTGCAAATAACAAAAAATTAAAACTGTGCCAAAACAGCTATTTCTTGTTACCTTGCCTCACAAAAAGTGTAATATAGAGCAACCAAAATTCATATGTACCCTAAACTAGTACAAACAATACTGCCACCCTATCCCGTAGTTTCTAAAATGGGGTCACTTTTTTGGAGTTTCTACTCTAGGGGTGCATCAGGGGGTTTCAAATGGGACATGGTGTTAAAAAAAAAAACTGTCCAGTAAAATCTGCCTTCCAAAAACCATATGCCGTTCCTTTCCTTCTGCGCCCTGCCGTGTGCCGGTACAGCAGTTTACGACCGCATATGGGGTGTTTCTGTAAACTACAGAATCAGGGCCATAGATATTGAGTTTAATTTGGCAAAAAAAAAATATTAAAATGGAAAATCTGCCAAAAAGTGAAATTTTGAAATTGTATCTCTATTTTCCAATAATTCTTGTGGAACACCTAAAGGGTTAACAACGTTTGTAAAATCTGTTTTGAATACCTTGAGGGGTGAAGTTTATAGAATGGGGTCATTTTTGGGTGGTTTCTATTATGTAACCCTTGCAAAGTGACTTCAGACCTGAACTGGTCCCTAAAAATAGTTTTTTTGAAAATTTCTGAAAAATTTCAAGATTTGCTTCTAAACTTCCAAGCCTTGTAACATCCCCAAAAAATAAAATATCATTCCCAAAATGATCCAAACATGCAGTAGACATATGGGGAATGTAAAGTAATAACTATTTTTGGAGATATTACTATGTATTATAGAAGTAGAGGAATTTTTGATAAATTTGGTATTTTTTTTATAAATAAAAATGATTTGTTTTGACTAGATTTTACCAGTGTCATAAAGTACAATATGTGACGAAAAAACAATCTCAGAATGGCCTGGATAAGTCAAAGCGTTTTAAAGTTATCAGCACTCAAATTGACACTGGTCAGATTTGCAAAAAATGGCCAAGTCCTTAAGGTGAAGGTACTTGTAAGCTTCGGCTTCAATAATTTGTCCCACTTTTCCGCTCGATCAACATTTAATTTCATCCATTGACCTCCCTTGGATGTGGTATCTCTTTCTCACGCTCCCTCTCCTGGTGGAACTCTGATTCGCCACTAACTGTGATCAACATGGTAGGCTCAGAAAAGAAGATCAAAAGTTGATAGGGACGTGCGATCAGTAGTGATGAGCCGCAGGGGTCATATTCGAATTTGCAATAATTTGCTAATATGTTGGAGAATATTAGAATTTTCTACAATTTTCTTTACTTGAAAAATGGCAAGGTAATGCATAGGAGCGTCTGACATGTGACGCTAGGCTCTGCCCCCCATCCCCCTGCACGCTGGCAGCCCGGATCGCCCGCTCGCTGAGCCTGCTGTGGGATGTCGCTTGAGACGCCGATGCCCGGGTTCTGATCTCTGCCTGCCTCCGCCAGGAGCTGCCTGACGGAGACGCCGCTGTTCGGGTGGTGAGTCACTGAAGCAGTTGGTGGTGAGAATCGGAGGAGCGGAGAGGACCCTTATCAGAGGAGCTAACGGAGCTAGATCGGCCAGGACTGTGTATGTGAATCGGGGGCGAAAGATGGAGATCGCAGTGTTTTGTTTAATATCTGTTGGATTGTCTGCCCCCTCTCCCTATGGAGTGACCCTATCGTTTTTGCCTTTTTGAATCTGTACGGTTGCCCCCCACTGTGTAACAAACAGTGCCAGAGATATCTTAAAAAGGGGTGAAGAAAGAAAGAAAGAAAGAAAGGACGGTGTGGAGAGAGAGGGGGGTAGGAGCGAATATAGAGGGGCTGGAAACTGGAGTGCGGAGAGCGGAGGATGGAGGTTGCAGTGTAAAATTGAGGGGTTGAGCGTCCTTACTATTGTTGGAGGAAGAAGAAGAAAGTAACAAGTAAGGGAAGTAAAACAGAGGGGGGGGGGGAAAGAAAGTAAAAAAAAAAAAAGGGGGGGAGTGAATATACTCAGCCGGTTGTCTACCACAGTGCATAGCAGCTGTTTTATTTATACCCCTATTGATACTCTTAGTTTGACTTTGACTAGGAAGTTCTTCTATAGGACTAATCTCTAATCTTTCTAACACCTACAAATTCTCCCGGATTAAACAGGGACTAATTCATTCTCATATTTACCCAGCTTCACCCTCGTATTTAATAGTATAAGTGGACATTTGTTTTGACGAATATCCGTGACGTCTCCATTTCCTTTTCTGTGGAAAGGTGGACACCATCCTCTCTGATTTACCACGTTCGACCTCTCTGGATAATAGGAAAACGTTTATTATCCAGAGACTTTGTGTTCCTTTTTTTTTTTTTTCCTCTCCCCTTGTAACATTAACTGTTTTTTGGTCATTAACAAACTTCTTCCTTTTTTTCTTTTTGGCTGAGTTGAAATGTACATTTATGTTGAACTGATTGATTCTTGCAATAGTTCAGTATATTGCAAATTTCAGTGGTACCATATCTCTATAGATTTAATGTTTTCCATGATAATTATATTTTGGTAACACGGAAGGAGAGGGAGGGAGGGCGAGAAAGGGGAAGGAAGGTGAGAAAATGGGTCTATGGGTGGGGTGGGAGTGCAAGGACCTCTGGTGTTATCTACAGAGATGGATGCAGGAATGGTGAAGGACATATTTTCGAGGATAGAAAACGTAATGGGTAATATAGTGACACAGATCGGGGCAGTGCAAACTGATGTCAGTGTAATGCGGGATGAGATGGAGAAATGAAGGCAACGATTGCATGAGATGGAAAAAAGGATTCCCGCTCTGGAATATTCTGTTCAGAATTTAGAGAAGGAGGTTGTACTTCTAAAACAGACGAATAGCAAGATGGAACAAAAATTAATAAACCAAGAAGATGGATCAAGAAGAGCCAATATAAGATGTGTGGGGATCCCAGAACGGGCAGAGGGGGATAATTGTATGGAATTTATGGAGGGATGGATAAAGGAGAATTGTAAGGAGGGCACTCTGTCCCCATTGTTTGCCATTGAAAGAGCACATAGGGACCCCACATAAAGGCGGGTCCCAGGGGATTATCCCAGACAGATATTGGTAAAATGTTTACTTGCTAAGGATCGTGATATAATACTATCTGATGCTAGAACCTCTGAAAAATACCAGATACATTGTGAAAAGATAAGACTTTTTCCAGATTATTCAGCTGACCCTAATGCCCGGAGAAAAGAGTTTATAACGGTTAAAAAGAGATTAAGGGAGGCAGGTTTAAAATATAGTCTACTTTTTCCGGCAAAATTAAGGGTGGAATATAAAGGAAGGACTGTTTTTTTCAGACGCCGGCAGAGGTTAGAGAGTGGGCAGACGGGATCTGCTTTTGAGGTGGGGGGTCGCGGAGGGGATAGGGAGCTAATATGCTAAGTTATGGATTCGCCCCCGACTGCTGGTTAGCAGAAGGGGGGGCTACTTAGGGTGGGTGGGGTACTTATGGGAAGAGGGAGAAGGGAAGGGACGTGGTTTTGTGTTTTTGTGTTTGTTTTTTTTCTTCCTCCCTCTCTGCTAGATGGTTAGGATTCATTTGTTGAACGTGAGAGGTTTACGAGAGAGAGTAAAGAGACATGCTATCCTTGAGTGGATGAGGAGGTTCTTGCCGGCTGTCGTCTGCCTCCAAGAGACACACCTAGACAAGGAATCTCTAAGGTGGTTAGAGAAGAGATGGATAGTGGAAGGGTACCATTCGGTATATACTACCTATTCTAGAAGGCTCTCAATTTTGATACATAATAAGATCAAATTTGAGTGTGTTACATGTGAGGCCGACGGCTGTGGCAGATACCTCTTCTTACAATGCAATATAGAAGGGGTTAAAATGGTAATCGCAAACATATATATTCCACCACCATATAAGCTAGATGTCTTGTATTAAATGCATAGATTTATAGTGTATAGACAAGAGTGTATAATGATTGCGATAGGAGATTACAACACGGTAATGGATCCACTCAGGGACAGAAAGTCTAGCAGAGGGGGAAGAACAAAAAATTTTAATTTGTTTAAACTAGCCCAGGAATTCAATTGGATTGATGTTTGGTGTTTTCAGAACCCGGAAGAAACCATGTACTCCTGCTACTCTAAATCACATCAAACCTGGTCAAGGATAGACATGGCCTTGGGAAACTAAAATCTAATGTCTCAAAATAGGGTTAAGATAAAGTATCTTCCTATGGCTTTATCAGATCATAGTGCAGTGGTAGTGGAATTGGATTTGAACAGAAAGAATATTTTGCCACTGTTCAAGTTCAACTCGCACTGGCTATCGTTGATTCCAGATAAAGAGAGTATAATGGAGGAGTTAAAAATCTTTTTCCAGGAGAATAATAATTCCGCTAGCAGATTAATTGTTTGGGATACTGCCAAGGCATATTTAAGAGGACTGCTGTTTAAAAGGGTGAACTACTGGAAGAAAAGTACCAAAGAAAGAGGTAAAGCACTGGAAATTTTTTTAGAAGAAGCGAGAATAGCATGTATAATGCACCCCACCGAATATAATAGGCAAGTATGGGAGGAAGAACAGGAAAAATAAAAAATACATCAGCTAGATAGAAGTAGGAAAAAATTGCTCTTTCAAGGGATCCGGTTAGCCTCAGAGGGAGAAAAGGTCAGTAAAATTTTAGCAAATATAGTAAAAAATCTAAGAGGGAAATCCTGGATAGGGGCGATTAGAGATATAATGGATAAAATCACTAGTTCCCCTGAAGGAATTAAAAAGGTTTTTCTGGAATATTTCCTGGAACTTTATAACTCTAGGGTACAATACTCAAAACAAGATTTGGATCTATATTTAGACCAGATTGCTTTGAGACAGATATCTCAGGCCCAAAAGGAATATATAGAAAAATAAATATCGAGGTAGAAATAAACGAGGCTTTGGGTAAAGTGAAACCCGAAAAAACACCAGGGTGCGATGGCCTTTCCTTTGAAATATATAAAACATTCTCCCAGAACTAAAAACAACATTGTGTGAGGCTCAAAAAATAGTGGATTTACCAGATTCTATGAAAGAGGCAATTACAACACTAATTCCAAAAAAGGGTAAAGAACAATTAGACCCCGGGTCATATAGACCAATATCTTTGTTAAATACGGACTTTCAAATTCTGGCAAAGGTTCTGGCAGACAGGCTTTCTAAAGTGATCAAAGTTAGAATCCACGAAGATCAGACTGGTTTTATATCCGGCAGAACAATATATTCAAATATAAGAAGGTTATTCCTTAATGTTGAGGCTAACAGAATAAAAACAGGTGAGAAAGCTATACTTTCACTAGATGCTCAAAAGGCATTTGATTGTATTGAATGGGAGTATTTGTGGGCAGTTCTGAAAAGGGTTGTTATAGGGGAGGGATTTATAAGATGGGTTCAGCTTATATATTCCCACCCGAGGGCTAGGCTGATGGTGGACGGGAGCTTGTCCCTGCCTCTTGCCCTACATCGGGGCATTAAGCAGGGATGCTATTGCGATCGAGCCCCTGGCAAGTATAATAAGAAATGACAGGGAGTTTAAAGGCTTTCAATATGCGGGAGGAGACGAAAAATTATTAATGTACGCAGATTATATTTTATTATTTATGCACAACACTGGGGATCAGTTTAATAGAGCAATAGATATAATAGATATATATTTTTTTTTCTGGTTTAAATATTAACTGGGGGAAATCTTATATGATGATATTAGGAGATGTCCAGTCGGAGGAAGATGTAAGGGTACACGTGCTTGAAAAACACGAGAGTTTTAAATATTTAGGTATACAAATCTCTGGAAGCATAGAAGATTATGAAAAGCTAAATGTACCCCCCATAATAAAAGAACTTAGAACCAAAATACACATTTGGAAAAGATTACCGATGTCAATTAAGGGGCGGGTAAATTTAATAAAAATGGTTCTCCTCCCAAAAATACTTTATGTTCTACAAAATGCCCCATTGAGATTACCGCAGAAGATTTTTAGGTTACTTGATAGCATAATGGGGGATTTCATTTGGAAAGGTGCTATCCCTAGGATAAAAAAAGAAGTGCTTCAGCTCCCAGTAGGAGAGGGTGGATTAGCTGTCCCAAACAGTTTTTTTCTTCTACTTAGTAACACAATATAGTCAGATAAAAGGTAATTTGAATGGATTAGTGGGAAGGCAGGAATTAAATAAATTGGGTTGGAGAGAGGAATGGAACTACTTAGAGGTATTGGAATCAGGCACACTAGGGAAAAAGAATATAGCAAATAGAATATTGGATTCACTAGAGTACATATGGGTGGAAGTAAAAAAAAAATGGAGAATAATGTTTTTTTGCACTATACACCTATTTGGAAAAATTTTAATTTAAAGGAATTGCAAACGATTAGGACTTATATGGATTGGGAAAGAGAGGGGATGAAGTATCTAGGCCAGATATTCGAGGAAGATAAACTGAAGGACTTCAGTACACTGGTTAGGGAGTTTGGGATCCCCCAAAAGGATTCCTATAAATACTTCCAGCTAAAGGATGCGTTGAGGACAGTGGTACAGGTAGACAAATATAAAAAGGAACAATCAGATTGATTATACAAATTCACCAATGGAGAGGGAAAAAAGGAACAACTGCAAAAAGATACAGGATTTTCATGAAGGTAAAAATAAAACAGATTACAATACTTGCCGGAGAAAAATGGGAAAAAGTATTACAATCTTTTACGGAAGAGAAATGGAAAGATGCCCTTAGAAGTTATGTTATGGTGTCGGACAGGGGTTCACATAAGATATCACAGTTTTTAATAGTGCATAGATTACATCGATCCCCTTGGATGTTAAAGAGAATGGGTGTAAGAGCCTCAGATAAGTGCCCAAAATGCAGGGGAGAGAAAGCAGACCTAATACACTGTTTCTGGAGATGCCCTAGATTGTTTAGATATTGGAAAGAAATAGCTAAGATAGTATGACATGTGCAAAAAAATTGATATATTAGGGCTTGGAATTTTTTTTTTTTTTGTTTGCTTTTCTCACCTCCCTTTCCCTCTCCCTGGGGGTGGTGGGTGGGGAATAGAGGTAAGACAAAGGGAGGGAAAAATAAAAAAAAGGGGGGAAAATAGGAAAAAGTTATAATAATATTTATTAATTTGTAATATGGATTTTCTCATTGTTGAATTTTTGTGACTTGTGTATAGATACATATGTTTTTATAAAATTGAAATAAAGAAATATTTAATAAAAAAAACTTATTAAAATGGAAAATCTGCCAAAAAAGTTAAATTTTGAAATTGTATCTCTATTTTCCATTAATTCTTGTGGAACACCTAAAGAGTTAAGAACGTTTGTAAAATCAGTTTTGAATACAATACCTTGAGGGGTGAAGTTTATAGAATGGGGTCATTTTTGGGTGGTTTCTATTATGTAAGCCTTGCAAAGTGACTTCAGACCTGAACTGGTCCCTAAAAATTGGGTTTTTAAAAATTTCTGAAAAATTTCAAGATTTGCTTCTAAACTTCTACGCCTTGTAACATCCCCAAAAAATAAAATATAATTCCCAAAATGATCCAAACATGAAGTAGACATATGGGGAATGTAAAGTAATAACTATTTTTGGAGGTATTACTATGTATTATAGAAGTAGAGAAATTGAAACTTTGCAATTTAAAAAAAAAATTGATAAATTTGGTATTTTTTTATAAATAAAAATGAATTTTTTTGACTACATTTTACCAGTGTCATAAAGTACAATATGTGACGAAAAAACAATCTCAGAATGGCCTGGATAAGTCAAATTGTTTTAAAGTTATCAGCATTTAAATTGACACTGGTCAGATTTGCAAAAAAAGGTGAAATAGGGCTGAGTCCTTAAGGGGTTAATTGATGCGTGCAACCTTCTTTACTTGTAAGCTTCGGCTTCAATAAT
The DNA here is from genome assembly GCF_014858855.1 of Bufo gargarizans. Classification (NCBI taxonomy): domain Eukaryota; kingdom Metazoa; phylum Chordata; class Amphibia; order Anura; family Bufonidae; genus Bufo; species Bufo gargarizans. The sequence continues at coordinate 262,546,222 of NC_058083.1, forward strand.
TTGTCCCACTTTTCCACTCGATCAACATTTAATTTCATCCATTGACCTCCCTTGGATGTGGTATCTCTTTCTCACGCTCCCTCTCCTGGTGGAACTCTGATTCGCCGCTAACCATGATCAACATGGTAGGCTCAGAAAAGAAGATCGAAAGTTGATAGGGACGTGCGATCAGTAGTGATGAGCCACAGGGGTCATATTTGAATTCGCAATATTTCTCGAATATGTTGGAGAATATTCGTCGAATAGTCTACAATTTTCTTTACTTGAAAAATCAGCAAGGTAATGATCGCGTAATATGCAAATTTCCATAATGCGAATTTTCGTAAGGCAAATTTTTAATTGCCGAGTAAAAACGTGATTCCTCCCTGCTTCTTGCTTGAAGGCCAATGAGTCATAGCACTATATCAAATATATTAGTTTTTTTGAATATTCATAATATTCTAAAACAAGAATATATAGCAGGGGTGCACAACCTGCGGCCCCCAGAGCCATGGTTTGCGGCCCCTGATCAGCTGTGTTTCTGCCGGTAGCGCCACACAATTGCAGGATTACAGCTCCTGCTCCCGCACTGTAGCAGGAGCAGGACGGGTTCCCGGCTGTCAGCGACAGCATGAGACCCAAGGAGAAGACAGAAGCAGTGTATCAGCGCTTCTGCCTTCTCCTCACACAGGTGAGAGGCGTGATGTGCAGTTTAGACTCGGCGATCACGTGATCGCCGGGTCTAAAGCTGAGTTGCTGTTACAATGCTACACTGCTCTGTCGCTGGAAGATAATGATGGCCTGGATGCAATGCCACAGTTTGGCCACTAGATGTAGCACCATTGATTGGACTTATGCTCAGCTTCATGGAGGGAGCTCAGTGGAAAAATTGCCAGCCCCCTTGTAGTGATAAGCAGTGGCATATCCAGTATGTCACCAAATTTGAAGGACAGTAGGCATCCCCTCATAAGCACCTGATAATGGCATATTGGGCAGAGTGCAGTGCATACCGCATGTTAAGGCACTCATCTCTCAGCTGAAGATGAGTGAGCGCTATGCTTTTCTACAGCAGATGAAGAGCACTTGTTTCTTCATCCAGATAACAGAACCAGAAGAGTGTTTCCTGCAGAATATGGAACAGCCATGCTGGGATGTCATGTGTATTCTCTGCTAGGGGTGCGCCAGAAGAGGGATGCAGCAGTTTAAAGACTAGCAAAAGTATACGAGACTCAGAGATGACAAAGTGGTGCAGGAGTGTTGGAAGTGGAGCACTGTCCTATGCCAGGGATGTGCTGAAGCCTGAGCCATAGACAAGGCCCAGGATCACAGGCTGCAGACCAGTTGTGTAAAGTGAGGCAGTCACCATGGTAATGATGATCAGGAGACAAATTTACCAGAGCAGAGTCTGTATGAGCATGGACATCTGAAGTGTTGCAGCAGAGCAAGTGAGAAGTGGAATTGGTAAGAGATGTCCAATTTGCCTGCACAATACCAGGCAAGAAAAAGGGTTCCGCAGAGCAGCGCTGAGGGTGTGTGACTGTCCATGGACAGCCATCTGGCTGTATAGCTGTCTATTGGAAGAAAATATACTGTACAAAAAAATACAAAATAAAAGGGAAATAAAAGTGCAAAAAAGAAAAAAGAAAATCAGTGTCCCACAGAGGTCTTTTAAAGACCTCTTGGGGGCCATACAGTGGTGCAAAAATATATGAAAAAAAAATAAAAGAAAAATTTTTGCAAAAAGATATAAAATAAATAAATAACATACAAGTAAAAGAAAACTATAAAAAGGAAAAGTGCAAAATATAATTGTTATATTATGTGGCAAAATATATTTTATAAATAAATAAAAAGTGAGGAGAAAAAAAAAATTAAGATACAAAATAAATAAAATACAAATAAAAGGAAAAAAATGAAAATGTCCAAAAAAAAGACAGTGTCTCCCAATGGTATTTTTGTAGCAGAAAAATATAAAAAAAAAGTTAAAAGAAAATAATAAATAGTAAAATACATGAAAGAAAAAACCTCCTATACCAACAAAAACCATTACAAGTATCACCCCATTCATGTGAAACTATACATATTGTATAATAAAATGATCCAACACATATATTTGCATATTTAAAGGGAACCTGTCACCAGGATTTTGTGTATAGAGCTGAGGACATGGGTTGCTAGATGGCCGCTAGCACATCCACAATACCCAGTCCCCATAGCTCTGTGTGCTTTTATTGTGTAAAAAAAACTATTTGATACGTATGCAAATTAACCTGAGATGAGTCCTGTCCCTGACTCATCTCACATACAGGACTCATCTCAGGTTAATTTGCATATTTATCAAATAGTTTTTTTACACAATAAAAGCACACAGAGCTTTAGGGACTGGGTATTGCGAATGTGCTAGTGGCCATCTAGCAACCCATGTCCTCAGCTCTATACGCAAAATCCCAGTGACAGGTTCCCTTTAAATAATGAGCTATAGCTTGAATA